>NW_012101176.1:59892-61826 GCF_000951045.1 Mandrillus leucophaeus | reverse complement strand
CCCACATATTGCTCTAATAGCCAGCAAACACATATGGTCCATGAGGGCCAGACTTCTGTCATCAGTTCATGTCCGCCCTTTCCACCAGTCAGTTCTGCGTTTGCAAACATCTACATGTATTTCTAGAAAGATATACATGGTCCTCACCTGCCCTCTACAGTGGGAAGGGAATATCATCGATGCAGAACAGCGAACATGGTCTTGGTCCAAAGCTATCAGCTCTTGCCTGTCCCCTTCACTCTTTGTAGGTTATTCCTTGGACTCCGCTCTATCTTTAGTGGTCACTGGCTCAAGTCACTTACTATGAGACAGCTGGGAAAACCGCCCCACCTTGTGGCTCCACTGCTGGTGACTGAACTGACCTCCAGGCTTGACTCTGGTCTCCCCTGTGTTATTTCTGCTCAAGTACCCAGTCCCAGGCCAGGCTTCCCAGTACCCAAAGGGTTTAAGGACAATGGGAACTTTCATCATCCATCTCTAAGATCCCCTTGGAAAGGGAAGCTGCAGAGAAAACATACCTTGGGGGCAAAGTAAGATTGAAACTAAGAAGATTCCAGCAATGCATGCTCCAGGTGAGGACCGCAAGGTGGGCCAGGCAGGCAGTTGGAGAGGGAGGGACTCAGAGAGGCACCTGGGGCTGTGACTGCCGGTCCCATGTTTTTCCATGACTCAATGCTGCTGCACAATTCACACTTAAGAAAGTCTGTGCTTCTTCCACATACAGAAGGCAGCCTCACAATCCCTGAACCCTCAGATTGCCATGCATCTGTCCTGTAACACACACATCTGCCATGGGCTTTTTAGGACTTGAGTGGGCTGAGAGGTGGGAAATACCATCTCTGATTGAAAAATGTCTTTGGAGGAATCAAAAGTGCCACACAGGACAATCTTCTCTCTGTTATCTGCACAGTGGAGACTCCCAAGCCCTACATCTCCAGCAGCAACTTAAACCCCAGAGAGGCCGTGGAGATTGTGATCTTATCCTGTGATCCTGACACTCAGGATGTAAGCTACCTGTGGTGGATAAACGGTCAGAGCCTCCCTCTCAGTCGCAAGTTGCAGCTGTCTGGAAACAACAGGACCCTCGTTCTATTTGGTGTCACAAAGGATACTGCAGGACCCTATGAATGTGAAATGAAGAACCCAGTGAGTTCCAGCCGCAGTGACCCAGTCACCCTGAATCTCCTCTGTGAGTATCTTCTGTTCCTCTGTGAACCAGGCTGCCATCCCAAATACACATGACCAGAGGCCAGGCCTCTCACTCCCTCTCAGGTCCAAGAACAGAGACCTTTAAACCTGGACATCAAAGCTGGCCATGATGACTAAGAGTAGGCTTAGGCTTGATCGACAATGGGAGAGAAGAGGCTGCTCCTGTCATGGGAGACTCAGGGTCCACAGGGTATGATGGGAGAAACAGGTGAATGTCTCAAGCTCCAGATCAGTGAACACAGCAGGGATTTGGCTGGGACTTCAGTGTAGTGACTTAGTTCACAGGGTCACCGTGGCCCTTCCACAGGCCAGGATTTTCCCTTCCCTCTGACAACATCGGCTGTGACTTTATTTTCTGCTCAAGATGGCCTAGATACCCCCACCATTTCTTCTTCATACACCTATTACCATCCAGTGGAAGTCCCCAAGCTCTCCTGCCTCACAGACTCTCACCCACTGGCAGAGCATTCTTGGCTGATTGATGGGAAGTTGCAGCAATCAGCAAAAGTGTTCTTTATCCCCCAAATCACTAAAACATATAGAATGGCCTATGTCTGTTTCATCCATAACTCAGTTACTGATGGAACAAATCTCATCATTAAGAGCATCATAGTTCCTGGTAAGTGGATCCATGGAGCATTGGCCATATGTTTTCCAGTGAAGTCTATCTGGCTATCAAGGAAGAACCACCTGCCCTCTGCAGAGGGAGAAGGAAATAAAAAACC
>NW_012101176.1:57875-59842 GCF_000951045.1 Mandrillus leucophaeus | reverse complement strand
AGATGGCCTAGATACCCCCACCATTTCTTCTTCATACACCTATTACCATCCAGTGGAAGTCCCCAAGCTATCCTGCCTCACAGACTCTCACCCACTGGCAGAGCATTCTTGGCTGATTGATGGGAAGTTGCAGCAATCAGCAAAAGTGTTCTTTATCCCCCAAATCACTAAAACATATAGAATGGCCTATGTCTGTTTCATCCATAACCCAGTTACTGATGGAACAAATCTCGTCATTAAGAGCATCATAGTTCCTGGTAAGTGGATCCATGGAGCATTGGCCATATGTTTTCCAGTGAAGTCTATCTGGCTATCAAGGAAGAACCACCTGCCCTCTGCAGAGGGAGAAGGAAATAAAAAACCCAGGACAGGGAATATGTTTCTGCTCCAAAACGACCAGCTTTTGCCTGTCCCCTTCACTCTTTCTAGATCATTCCTTACACTCTGTTCTATCTTTGGAGGTCACTGGCTCAAGTAAGTCATCATGAAACACCTGCAAAAAACTACCCCACCTTGTACCTCCACTGCCTGAGGACTGAACTGACCTCCAGGTTTGACTCTGGTCTCCCATGTCTTATTTCTGCTGAAACATTCAGTCCCAGGCCAGGCTGTTCAGTATCTTAGGGTTTCAGGACAATGGGAAGTCCCATTATTACTCATCTCTAGAATGTCCTTGGAAATGGAAGCTGCAGAGAAATCACATCTAGGGAGGCAAAGTAGGATGGAATTTGGAAGGGACCCAGCAGTTGCACATTCCAGGTAAGGAGTCCAAGGTGAGCCAGCCAGTCAGTGGATTAGAGAGGGACTGGGACGTGTACCAGGGGCTGTGACTCCCACTGACATGTCTGTCCATGACCCAACACTGCTGCTCAATTCACACTTCAGAAAGTCTGTGCTACCCTAAGACAGAGCAGGCAGCCTCATAGTCTTTGAGCCCTTAGATCATCATACGTCTGTCTTGTGACACACGCACCAGCTATTGACTTTCCAGGACTCGGGTGGGCTGAGAGGTGGGAGATGCCAACTCTGATTGAAGGATGTCTGTGGAGGAATCAAAGGTGCCACACAGGACAATCTTCTCTCTGTTATCCATCCAGCGGAGTTGCCCAAGCCCTACATCACCAGCAACAATTTCAACCCCATGGAGAACAAGAATGATGTATCCTTAACTTATGTACCTAAGACTCAGGGCTACACCTACGTGTGGTGGGTAAATGGTCAGAGCCTCCCGGTCAGTCCCAGGCTAAAGCAACCCGGTAAAAACAGGATCCTCATTCTAGCCAATGTCACAAGAAATGAACAGGACCCTATGAATGTGAAATACGGGACCGAGTTGGTAGCATCTGCAGTGACCCAGTCATCCTGGATGTCCTTTTTATCTTTGGTTCCTCTGTGGACCAGGCCACCAGCAAAACTCCAAGCGACCAGAGGCCAGGCATCTCAGTCTCTCTCAGGTTCAAGTACAGACAATTTTATTTCTGGACACCAGGGCTGGCCATGACTCCCTGCCCTGGGAAAACTTGGCTAGGCACAGCCTTAAGCAAGAATATAAAGAGAGGGGCTGCTCTTGTCATGGGAGACTTGGGGTCTACAGCCTGTGATGGGAGAAACACGTGAATACCTCAGGCCTCGGCTCAGTGAACACAGAAGGAGTTTGGCTGGGCCTTGAGGGTGTGTCTTGGCTCAGAGGGACACTGTGTCCCTTTGAGAGACCAGGTGCATCCCCTTCCCTCTACTTGTCCTGCTTCGCGAACTCTAACCCACCGGCAGAGTATTCTTGGACGATTAATGGGAAGTTTGTGCAATCAGGACAAGAGCTCTTTATCCCCCAAATTAGTACAAAGCATAACGGGATCTATGGTTGCTCTGCTCGTAACTCAGCCACTGGCAGGGAATGTTCCACATTCAAGATGGTCATAGTCTCTGGTAAGTGGATCCCTGCATCATTGGCAATAGGGTTTTAGGTG
>NW_012101176.1:55383-57137 GCF_000951045.1 Mandrillus leucophaeus | reverse complement strand
TCTCTGTTTTCTCATGGCTGACCTTGTGTCCAGTCTGAGAAGGGTAGGGAGGGGGCTTTGTCAGTCCTGAGCCCTATATGGTGGAAGAGGCTTCATAGAGGGACAAGAAGGAGAGTCCTCAAGATCAAGTTGCTTCTCGCTGTCTCCAACACATCCCTTTCTGCGACGTCTTTGTTTTCTTTTACTTGCTCCATGTGCTACAAAGAACATCTGAGGCTTCGAAACAAGCTCACATTTTTCCCCCAAATGAGAGGAGGAAGCCCCTTGGATGAGAGAGGAGCAGCTCAGATTGCTGCGTCCTCTGCTCCAGGCTTCTCCAGTGACTGGCCCTTCCTGACTCCACTGGGGTGGGTCTCACTGGGGTGGGAACAGCATGTGTGGAGAAAGACCCCTGATGGCCTGTCCTGAATTCGGCTAAATTGAGCTGCCGGTTGAAATGAAGCCTAGGCTACAGGGAAATAAGAAGAGAGGGAGCCTCGGGGCAGACTCTGGAGTTGTATCCTGGCTCTGAAGTCACCAGCCATATAAGGCTGTGGGCACAGCACGTGGGACACAGCACAGAGGACAATGAGTGATGCACACTTGGAGAAATAGGGAGATTCACCTCTGGGACTCTGCATGGCAGGAAAGGGGCAATGCCAGAAAGTGTATATTTATAGAGTATAAGACTACCAGGACACTTATATATATCTATTATAAGACTTATCATTAACTATTTCTAAGTGTGCAATTTAGTGTTGTGTAACCATCACACTATCCATTTCCAGAACTTTTTCCTTTTACCATATTAAACCTCTGTACCCAATAAACAGTAACTCTCACTCCTTTTCCCCCTAAGCCTTAGCATCCACCATTCTACTTTCTGTCTCTATGTAACTGGCTATTCTATCTTTTATAAATGGAATTATAAAATAATTATCCTTTTGTGTCTGGCTTATTTCAGTTAGCATAATGTCTTGAAGGTTGATCCATTTTGCACGATGTATTGGAATTTTATTCCTTGTTAAGGTTGAATAACATTTTGATGTATAGATATACCTCATTTGCCTACCCACTTATCTTTCAATGGACTTTCCGTTGTTTCCATTTTTTTGCTATTGTGAGTAATGCTTCTCTGAACATGAATGTGCAAACATTTGTTCAAATTTCTTTTAATTCTATAGGGAGTGTGTCTAGAAGTGGAATTGCTGGATGAAATGGTAATTTATTGTTTACATTTTTTGAGAAACAGCCACACCACTTTTTACAGTGGCTGTAACTTTCCCATTCCCATCAGCAATGCACTAGAGCTCCAATTTTTCCATCTATTTGAAAACACTTGTTGTTTTATGTTGCTGTTATTATTGTTGTTTATCAAAGCCATCCTAAAGTGTGTGAGATGGTGTCACATTGTGGTTTTGATTTGCATATCTCTAAGTATTCGTGACGCTGAGGAACTTTGCGTGGACTTATGGGATATTTGTATATCTTCCCTGGTGAAAACTATTTTAATCCTTTGTTCATTTTTTAACTGGGTTTTTGGATGTTTGCTGTTGTTGACTTCTGGTTTTTCTTGTATTCTAGAAATTAATTAGGTATCACACATATAATTTGCAAATATTTTTCTCATTTCATGGGTTCCTTTTTTACTTTCTTGATAATGTTCTTAGATATATAAAAGGTTTTGATTTTTATGAAGTCCAATTTATCCATTTTATTTGTTGCCTATTCTTT
Source organism: Mandrillus leucophaeus (assembly GCF_000951045.1). Classification (NCBI taxonomy): domain Eukaryota; kingdom Metazoa; phylum Chordata; class Mammalia; order Primates; family Cercopithecidae; genus Mandrillus; species Mandrillus leucophaeus. The sequence goes on along the minus strand of NW_012101176.1, from coordinate 55,424 downwards.
TGTTGTTACAACCAAGGAATCATTGTGAAATCCAATATCAT
>NW_012101176.1:52518-55333 GCF_000951045.1 Mandrillus leucophaeus | reverse complement strand
CTCAGGCTCCAGAACAGTGAACACAGCAAGGATTTGGCTGGGATTTCAGTGTTGTGACTAGGCTCACAGGGTCACTGTGGCCTTTCCACAGACCAGGATTTTCCCTTCCCTCTGACAACATCAGCTGTGACTTTATTCTCTTTGCTCCAGATGGCCTAGATACCCCCACCATTTCTTCTTCATACACCTATTACCATCCAGGGGAAGTCCCCAAGCTATCCTGCCTCACAGACTCTCACCCACTGCCAGAGCTTTCTTGGCTGATTGATGGGAAATTCCAGTAATCCAGATAAAGAACAAAGTGTTCTTTATCCCCCAAATCACTAAAACATATGGAGGGGTCTATGTCTGTTTCATGCATAACTCAGCCACTGGTGGGACAAATCTCATAATCCAGAGGATCATAGTCCCTGGTAAGTGGATCCCTGGAGCATTGCCAATACGTTTTCCAGTGAAGTCTCTCTGGCTATCAGGGAAGAGCCACCTGCCCTCTGCAAAGGGAGAGGGAAAATCAAAAACCCAGGACAGGGAATATGTTTCTGCTCCAAAACCACCAGCTTTTACCTGTCGCCTTCACGCCTTCTACATCATTCTTTAGACTATACAGTAACAATGAACAATCTGAAAGGAAATTAAGAAAAGAATTTCCAATCACATTAACATCAAAAGGAATAAAATATTTTGGAATAAGTTTAACCAAAAAGGTCTAAGGGTTATATCATGAAAACTACAAAACATTACTGAAAGAAATTAAAGACGACATCATTATATGGAAAGACAATTCACTTTCACGGATTGGAAGAATCAATATTGTTAGGAAGACAATATTACTCAAAGTGAGCTGCAGATTCAACACAACTCCTACCAGAATCCCAGTAACATTTTTTGCAGAATTACAAAAATCTGTCCTAAATCTGACCTGACAGGCTCTTAATTGATGACTGCTACAACAGAGACATTGAGGAAAAGATGCAACCATGAAAAGGCGGAAAGTGTTGGTGACATAGAAAATAGCAATCATTATTTCTCACATCCCAAAACCTTCAAAAATATACAAGTGCAGCATGGCCAGTATGGAATTGACCAAAAACTAATCACCAAGCTAGAAACATGGTGAGAGAGAGAAAAAGGACAAGAACGTATTTGGCCTGTCACCTCCCATTTTTGCGTACTAATCTGATGCTGAAAAGAAATGCTTACTGGAGCATTATAGATTTTGAATCTTTCAGATTTGGGATGTGAAACCAATAAGTATGTGACAAATATTTCAGAATCAAAAAATGTCAGAAATCCAAAACACTTTTTGTCCTAAGTCTTACACATAAGAAATGCTCAATCTGTGTGAACCATAGGCATCAAGCTGTATATAATATCTTGCATAACTGATACTGCACACCCATGACCAACTTCTGATTCTTCCCACTCCCAGCTCCTGGCAACCAGCAGTCTCTTCACAGATTCACTCTGGAATCCACTTCCATGAGGTCCCTAGGGTAGTCAAACCCATGGAATCGGAGAGTAGAGAGTACAATAAAAGAAAATATTTCCAAAACTTCTCCCAAAATTTGTCTCATTTCCATCAAACACACATGGTCCAATGAGGACCAGATTTCTAGCAGTTCATTCCCACCCTTTCCACCAGTCAGTTCTGCATTTGCAAATGTCCACATGTATTTATGGAAGGATCCACATAGTCCTCACCTGCCCTCTGCAGAAGGAGAGGAAACTTAAAGATCCCAGAACATGGAATATGGTTCTGCTCCAAAGCCACCAGCTCTTCCCTGTCCCCTTCACTCTTTCTAGATCATTCCTTGCACTCTGCTCTATCTTTGGAGGTCACTGGTTCAAGTAAGTCATCATGAAACACCTGCAGAAAACGGCCCCACATTGCGCCTCCACTGCCTGATGACTGAACTGACCTCCAGGCTTGACTCTGGTATCCCCTGTCTTATTTCTGCTGAAACATCCAGTCCCAGGCCAGGCTGCTCAGTATCTTCAGGGTTTCAGGACAATGGGAAGTCCCATTGTTACTCATCTCTAGACTGTCCTTGGAAATGGAAGATACAGAGAAATCACATCTAGGGGGGCAAAGTAGGATGGAATTTGGAAGGGGCACAGCAGTTGCACATTCCAGGTAAGGAATCCAAGGTGACCCAGCCAGTCAGTACCAGGGGCTGTGACTCCCACTGACGTGTCTGTTCATGACCCAACACTGCTGCTCAATTCACACTTGAGAAAGTCTGTGCTTCCCTAAGACAGAGCAGGTGGCCTAACAGTCTTTGAGCCCTTAGATCACCATGCATCTGTCTTGTGACACATGCACCAGTTATTGGCTTTCAAGGACTCAGGTGGGTTGAAAGGTGGGAGATGCCAACTCTGATTGAAGGATGCCTGTGGGGGAATCAAAGGTACCGAAGGTGAGTAATGCTTCTCTGAACATCAATGTGCAAATATTTGTTAAAATTTCTTTCAATTCTGTAGGGAGTATGTCCAGAAGTGGAATTGCTGGATCAAATGGTAATTTATTGTTTAATTTTTTGAGAAACAGCCATACCACTTTTTACAGTGGCTATAACATTTCCCATTCTCATCAGCAATGCACTAGAGCTCCAATTTTTCCATTTGAAAACACTTGTTGTTTTGTGTTGCTGTCGTTGTTGTTGTTTATCAAAGCCATCAAAGTGTGTGAGGGGGTGTAACATTGTGGTTTTGATTTTGCGTATCTCTAAGTATTTGTGACGCTGAGGAGCTTTGCATGGGCTAATTGAATATTTGCATATCTTCCTTGGAGAAAACTCTATTTTAATCCTTGGTT
>NW_012101176.1:48966-50603 GCF_000951045.1 Mandrillus leucophaeus | reverse complement strand
GGTTTCATGCAGTCAATGAAACAAGATGCCACACACAGGCGAACCAATGTCCGTTGCTATATTACTACCATCGTCATTAGCCTTGAGGTCAAATAGTCCCAGAATCAAATCTCAGATCCACCTATTACTAGCCAAATGACGCCAGGAAAGCTTCTACACTACTCTAAACTTCAGTCTTTTCAATGGCAAAATGGAAATAATATCTACCTGACAGGCTTACTGTGTGAATTAAATGACGTACAGGTAAACTATTTAGCACAGGGCCTGGCACATAGGACGTGCCCCTCAAGAGTACCTGTTTCCATATATATATAGAAAAAGAGGTAACACATAAAACTCCAGGACATGGTGACTGATTACTTGTGGGAGAGAAAGGAAAAAAGCTAAGCGCAAAGAACCAAGCCTGGCATGTTAGTTTTTACCAACTGAGATATATCCAGGATGGGATTAGACATATAAGATAATTTATCAGGGAAGACACCTCTGAGGGAATGTGGGGCAGGCATGAAGGTAGTATGGGAGAACCCACAGACCACTATGCAAAGCTGACTCCTGTGAAAAAGAAAGAGAACGAAGTTTTAGGTATCAATACAGTTCTAAGAGAGTTTTTGCAAGGCTGATGGTTAGTCCTCCTACCAGTTTCCCATTAAAGTTAAACAGAGCCTCAGAGTACTACATTTGCTTTCATGCCCTTGCTGGGAGCCAGCGGGAAGGAAGCTTTCTGTATAAAGGACGTGGTGAATTTGAAATGCACTGACCTGGGCCTTCTGTCAATTCTGTCCCTGCCATGAAGACCTGACAGGGTCTCATTCATGGTTGCCACCACAGAGACACTGAGAAAAAGATGCAGCCATGAAAAGGTGGAAAAGTGCAAATTCTAATGACATATAAAATAGCAATCAGCCTTTCTCGCATCTGAAAGCTTTCTGAAATATCTGAGTGCAGTTGAGAATTGACAGAGGACTGATCACCAACTTAGAAACACGGTGAGAGGGGAAACTACCTCCAAGAATATAACCATCTCCCATTAAATTTCCTACAGAAATAATGCATTCCTTGAAGAAACAATTATAGAGTACCTCATGTTACATGCCTGTTCCTGAGGCTTCCCCCAGTAAAATAACATCACCACCATTCCTTCTTTTATTTCTTTCCATGACAGCTCCTTTAAGAAGAGCACAGCTATCCCGGAATATTCCGATATAGCAACCGTGATGTCATTTCTGTATTTCAGGAAGACTGGCAGGTATGATGGCCTTTTCTCTTGTTCTGTTTTCTGCAGGGCTGACTGCCATGCTTGTGAGAGGGAAAAGACTTATTTCCCTGTATCTGGGACTGGATCGCCTCCTTTCTCCACCAAACTCCTGCTTCTCAGCACTAATTCCTGCAGTTCCCTTTCTCCCTGGCCTTTATGCTCCTTCTACCCCAATGTCGTTTAGACATAATTATCACCAGTCTCTGCTCATTTGTTTCTCAGATTCACATGAGAAACACAATTCCACATTATGAAACCCTCTTCATTATTTTTCACATCTCTCAATAGTGTAATTCTCTCCATTCCCATAAAGCTCAACCATTTCTCAAAGTGTTGCTTGACTTCTTGTCTCCAGACTTTGAAACCTTCCTTGCATATGACT
>NW_012101176.1:45622-48916 GCF_000951045.1 Mandrillus leucophaeus | reverse complement strand
TTACTGTGAAAAAACATTGAATTTGATCAAATGCATATATTGATTCAATGTTATTACTGATTATAGCTCTATTCATATTTTTGTGTTTTTCTAGGAATTTGTCTATTTCATCTAGGCTATCCAATTTATTAGAATACAATTATTTCCAGTAATTTCATAATCATTTTATTAGAACTGGTAGTAATCACTTCATTTTCTTTTTCCTTTCTTTCTTTCTTTCTGTAAGAGAGAGAGACAGGCTCTCACTCTGTAGGCTAGCCCAGGCTGAAATACAGTGGTGTGATTATGGCTTACCACAGCCTCAACCTTCTGGGCTCAAGCAATTCTCCTTCTTCAGCCTCCCAAGATACTAGGAATACAGATGCATGCCAATATGCCCAGCTAATTGATTTTTGTTTCTTTTTTTGTAGAGACTGGGTCTCCCCAGGTTACCTATGCTGGTTCAAACACCTGGCCTCAAGAAATCCTCCCATTGTGACCTTCCAAAGTGCTAGGATTAAACTATGACCTGTCATATTCAGACTCCATTTTCGTTTCTCATTTTAGTAATTTTAATCTCTCTTTTTTCTTAGTCAGTCTACTTAATGGTCGTCAATTTTGTTGATTTTAACTTGAAGAATCAACTTTCGGTTTCATTAATTTACTCTATTTTTTTCCATTCTCCATTTTATTTTTATCCACTCTAATCCTTATTGTTTCCTTCATTCACTGTGCTTGGGTTTAGTTTGTTCTTCTTTCAAATCCTGAAGTATGAGGGAGCTTGCTTCATACCATTCTTTTAAAGCTTTCATGCAGTCAATGAAACAAGATGCCACACACAGGCGAACCAATCTCAGCTGCTATATTACTACCATCACATTAGTCTTGAGGTCAAATAGTCCCAGCACCAAATCTCAGATCCACCTATTACTAGCCATACGACACCAGGAAAGATTTTACACTACTCTAAGCTTCTGTCTTTTCATCGGCAAAATGGAAATACTATTTGGAATACTAATAGTATTCCAAATATTAAATATTATTCCAAATACTAAATGGAAGTACCTGTTTCCATATATATGTAGAAAAAGAGGTAACACATAAAACACTAGGACATGGTTCCTGACTACTTGTGAGAGAGAAAGCAAACAAACTAAGTGCAAAGAATCAAACCTGGTATGTTAGTTTTTACCAACTGAGATGCATCCAGGATGGGATTAGACATATAAGATAATTCATCAGGGAAGACACCTCTGAGGGAATGTGGGGCAGGCATGAAGGTAGTATGGGAGAACTCACAGACCACTATGCAAAGCTGACTCCCGTGAAAAAGAAAGAGAAAGAAGTTTTAGGTATTAATATATTTCTAAGAGAGTTTTTGCATGGTTGATGGGGAGTCCTCCAACCAGTTTCCCATTAAAGTTAAACAGAGCCACAGAGAACTAGGCTTGCTTTCACACCCTTGCTGGGAGCCTGTGGGAAGGAAGCTTTCTGTGCAAAGGACTTGGTGAATTTGAAATGCACTGACCTGGGCCTTCTGTCAATCATGTCCCTGCCACGAAGACCCGGCAGGGTCTCATTCATGGCTACCACCACAGAGACACTGAGAAAAAGATGCAACCATGAAAAGGTGGAAAAGTGGAAAGTTCTAACGACATAGAAAATAGCAATCAGCCTTTCTCCCATCTGAAACCCTTCTGAAATATCGCGTGCTGTTGAGAATTGACAAAGGACTGATCACCAACTTAGAAACATAGTGAGAGGGGAAAAAATCTGCAAGAATATAACCATCTCCCATCAACTTTACAACAGAAATAATATATTATTTGAAGAAACAATTATAGAGTACCTCGTGTTACATGCTTGTTCCTGAGGCTTCCCCCAGTAAAATAACATCACCTCCATTCCTTGTTTTCTTTCTTTCCATGACAGCTCCTTTAGGAAGAGGATATCTAACTTGGGTTATTCCGAAACAACAACCATGATGTCATTTCTGTATTTCAGGAAGACTGGCAGGTATGATGTCCTTTTCTCTTGTCCTGTTTCCTGCAGGGCTGACTGCCATGCTTGGGAAAGGGAAAATACTTATTTGCCTGTATCTGGGACTGGATCTCCTCCTTCCTCCACCAAACTCCTGTTTCTCAGCACTAATTCCTGCAGTTCCCTTTCTCCCTGACCTTTCTGCTCCCTGTACCCCACTATCTTTTAGACATAATTGTCTCCAGCCTCTGCTCATTTGTTTCTCAGATTCAAACGAGAAACACAATTTCACATTGTGAAACCCTCTTCATTACTTTTCACATCTCTCAATAGTGTAATTCTCTCCATTCCCATAAAGACCAACCACTTCTCAAAGTGTTGCTTGACTTCTTGTCTCCAGACTTTGAAACCTTCCTTGCATATGACTGCCTCATAACCTTTCTAAAATCTAGTTAATTCACTTAAACAAGAATCTCCAAGGGTCTACTCTAGCCTCTTTGTAAGTTCACATTTCTTCTGTTTGCTAATCCTTCTCACTGCCTTTACCTCTACTTCCTAGTATAATTCCTCCATCTTAATCAGAACTGACTTCCTACACATCCCTACCCCTTCACCCATATAGACATAAAATTCTTAGTCCCAATGCTAAGCCTGAAAACAAGGTGAACTCCCCTCCACCATCTGCACTACAGACTTAACCACACCCTTCATCACAAGCAATCTCTGACTTCGTGGAGAACAAAGACTTTAGGATTAGCCTGTGAACCTGAGACTCAGAACAAAACCTATGTGTGCTTGAGACCTTTTCCTGATGACCAATTCATGTGTTCAAAAAAGATACAGAAATGAAGATGGCAAGGTCGCTACCCCAGGGGATATAAAGCCTAAGACAGGAAATGAGACCTGAAAATAGTCATGATACCAAAATAGAAAAAAAGTGAAGGCCACAAGAAATCAGAGAAATCTGATGGAAAATATAGCTAGACATTGGAATCACTGGAAAACATTTTTAAAAGTGGATGCTCAAGCCCCACCCATGAGTTCCAGGTTAAAGGTCTGGAGAGGGACCCAGGCACTGGTAATTTTTAAGTCTTCCCTGACACTACTAACATGTAACGAGGATGGAGAACTCTTGTTGTAATAGGCAGAACTTAAAACTAAATCAATGATTTTCAGCTAGAAGTACTGGAATGACCTAAAGACCTTTTTCAACATACATAAGACTATACTTTTTTGGCCCTAATTATTAAGGGGTTACATCAAGAACTCAGTAATCCAGTTAGGAAACAGAAGCTGAATGGAAAAGCCACCTTATTTTATATGTTAAAATATATA
>NW_012101176.1:42465-44442 GCF_000951045.1 Mandrillus leucophaeus | reverse complement strand
AAAACATTGGTTATGTTACCAAGGCTTTGACTGGGATGTTCTATTTCACAATATACATAGAATAAACCCATAGCGAATGCAGGGAAAGTCTGAAAATGGCCTTGATTTGGCTTCCTAGTCTCAAAAGGTTTTTGAAAGTTTAATCTGAGAGTTTTATAAAACTTCTAGCAATGCAAAGTTTAAAAAGGGTGTCTATGGTCCATTGCTACACTTGCTGCACTTAGGTAAAAAATCTAGGCAAGTTCGGTGAGACTCAACCTATTTTGCAAACTAATTCATCCTACTGGAATTATCTTTCGTAAAAACAGAGACTCCTATGTAGATAAAAATTATGTTAAAAAGAAAAACTGTAGTACACCTGTTACCAAATTGAACCACTGTTCATTATCTTTGAGTATTTATAATCCACTGGTAGACTGGACTGGACCCTGAATTCTTTTACTTTTTCCAATGCAATTTTCTCCACTGAAATCATTAAGAACAAGAACAGCTCTGTTGCTGAAGCTCTATAAGCTTGGACAGTGGACGCAGGACAGTGGGTGCAGCCCAACAAGTGAGAGCGGAAGCAGGGTGCGGCACCTCCTCACCCAGGAAGTGCAAGGTGGAAGGGAATTCTCTTTCCTAGCCAAGGGAAACCATGAAAAACAACACCTGGAAAACCAGGTGACTCCCAGCCTAGTACGACGCTTTACCAAGGGTCTTAGCAAATGGAACAACAGGAGATCATATACTGGGCCATGCTCAGGGGATCGCTGACCCACAGGGCCTCCCTCATTGCTAGCACAGCAGTCTGAGATCTAACTGCAAGGCAGCAGCGAGGCTGGGGGAGGGGCACCTGCCATTGCTGAGGTTTAATGGGTAAACAAAGTGACCAGGAAACTTGAACTGGGTAGAGCCCACCGCAGCTCAAGGAGGCCTGCCTGCCTCCATAGACTGCACCTCTGGGGACAGGGCATAGCCAAACAAAAGGCAGCAGAAAAATCTGCCGATGCAAATGTCCCTGTCTGACAGCTTTGAAGAGAGTAGTGGTTCTCCCAGCACAGACTTTTGGATCTGAGAACAGACACACTGCCTGCTCAAGTGGGTCCCTGGACCCTGAGTAGCCTAACTGGGAGACATCCCCACTAGGGGCAGACTGATACCCCACACCTCACAGGGCCGGGTACACCTCTGAGATGAAGCTTCCAGAGGAATGATCAGACAGCAACATTGGCTGTTCAGCAATATTCACTCTTCTGCAGCTTCTGTTGCTGATACCCAGGCAAACAGGGTCTGGAGTGGACTTCAAGCAAACTCTAACAGACCTGCAGCTGAGGGTCCTGACCGTTAGAAGGAAAACTAACAAACAGAAAGGACATCCACACCAAAACCCCATCTGTATGTCACCATCAAAGATCAAAGGTAGATAAAACCACAAAGATTGGGAAAAAGCAGGGCAGAAAAGCTGAAAATTCTAAAAATCAGAGTGCCCTCCCCCTCCAAAGGAACGCAACTCCTTGAGAGCAATGGAACAAAGCTGGACAAAGAATAACTTTCACAAGTTGAGAGAAGAAGGCTTCAGACAATCAAATTTCTCAGAGCTAAAGGAGGAAGTACAAACCCAGCGCAAAGAAATTAAAAACCTTGAAAAGAGATTTGACAAATGGCTAACTAGAATAACCAATACAGAAAAGTCCTTAAATACCTGATAGAAATGAAAACCATGAGAGGAGAACTACGTGACAAATTCACAAGCTTCAGTAACCAACTCAATCAACTGGAAGAAAGGGTATCAGTGATTGAAGATCAAATGAATGAAATGAAGCGAGAAGAGAAGTTCAGAGAAAAAAGAGTAAAAGGAAATGAAAAAAGCCTCCTGGAAATTTGGGACTATGTGACAAGTCCAAATCTACATCTGATTAGTGTACCTGAAAGTGACTAGGAGAATGGAACAACTTGGAAAACACTCTGCAGCATATTATCCAGGAGAACTTCCCC
>NW_012101176.1:39473-42195 GCF_000951045.1 Mandrillus leucophaeus | reverse complement strand
AGAGACAAAGAAGGCCATTACATAATGGTAAAGGGATCAATTCAACAGGAAGAGCTAACTATCCTAAATATATATGCACCCAATACAGGAGCACCCAGATGCATAAAGCAAGTCCTTAGAGATGAACAAAGAGACTTACACTCCCACACAATAATAATGGGAGATTTTAACGCCCCACTGTCAGCACTAGACAGATCAACTAGACAGAAAGTTAACAAGGATATCCAGGAATTGAACTCAAACACTGCACCAAGCGGACCTAGTAGATATCGACAGAACTCTCTACTCCAAATCAACAAATATACATTCTTCTCGGCACCACATCACACTTATTCCAAAATTGACCACAGAGTTGGAAGTAAAGCATGCCTCAGCAAATGTAAAAGAACAGAAATTATAACAAGCTGTCTCACAGACCACAGTGCAATCAAACTAGAACTCAGGATGAAGACACTCACTCAAAACCACAAAACTACATGGAAACTGAATGACCTGCTCCTGAATGACTACTGGGTACATAACGAAATGAAGACAGAAATAAAGATGTTCTTTGAAACCAATGAGAACAAAGACACAACATACCAGAATCTCTGGGACACATGTAAAGCAGTTTGTAGAGGAAAATTTAGAGCACTAAATGCCCACAAGAGAAAGTAGAAAAGCTCCAAAACTGACACCCTAATGTCACCTCACAATTACAAGAACTACAGAAACAAGAGCAAACACATTCAAAAGCTAGCAGAAGGCCAGAAATAACTAAGATCAGAGAAGAACTGAAGGAGATACAGACACAAAAAAAAAACCTTCAAAAAACCAAAGAATCCAGGACCTGGTTTTTTGAAAAGATCAACAAAATTGATAGACCGCTAACAAGACTAATAAGGAAGAAAAGAGAGAAGAATCAAATAGACACAATAAAAAGTGATAAATGGGATATCACCATTGACCCCACAGAAATACAAACCACCATCACAGAATACTATAAACACCTTTACGAAAATAAACTAGAAAACCTGGAATAAATGGATAAATTCCTGGACACATACACTCTCCCAAGACTAAACCAGGAAGAAGATGAATCCCTCAATAGACCAAAAACAGGCTCTGAAATTGAAGCAATAATTAATAGCCTACCAACCAAAACAAGTCCAGGACCAGACGGATTCACAGCCGAATTCTAGCAGAGGTACGAGGAGGAGCTGGTAAAATTCCGTCTGAAACTATTCCAATCAATAGAAAAAGAGGGAATCCCTCCTAACTCATTTTATGAGGCCAACATCATCCTGATACCAAAGCCTGGCAGAGACACAATGAAAAAAAGAGAATTTTAGACCAATATCCCTGACGAACACTGGTGAAAAAATCTTCAATAAAATACTGGCAAACTGAATCGAACAGTACATCAAAAAGCTTATCCACCATGGTCAAGTGGGCTTCATCCCTGGGATGCAAGGCTGGTTCAACAGATGAAAATCAATAAATATAATCCAGCATATAAACAGACCCAAAGACAAAAACCACATGATTATCTCAACAGATGCAGAAAAGGCCTTTGACAAAATTCAACAGCCCTTCTTGCTAAAAACTCTCAATAAATTCGGTATTGATGGAATCTATCGAAAAATAATAAGAGCTATTTATGACAAACCCACAGTCAATATCATACTGAATGGGCAGAAACTGGAAGCATTCACCTGGAAAACTGGAACAAGACAGGGATGCCCTCTCTCGCCAATCCTATTCAACATACTGTTGGAAGTTCTGGTCAGGGCAATCAGGCAAGAGAAAGAAAAAAAAGGTTTTCAATTAGGAGAAGAGGAAGTCAAATTGTCCCTGTTTGCAGATGACATGATTGTATATTTAGAACACCCCATCGTCTCAGCCCACAATCTACTGAAGCTGATAAGCATCTTCAGCAGAGTCTCAGGATACAAAATCAATGTGCAAAAATCACAAGGATTCTTATACACCAGTAACAGACAAACAGAGGGTGAAATCATGAATGAACTGGCATTTACAATTGCTTCAAAGAGAATAAAATACCTGGAAATCCAACTTACAAGGGTTGTGAAGGACCTCTTCAAGGAGAACTAAAAACGACTGCTCAATGAAATAAAAGCGGACACAAACAAATGGAAGAATATTCCATGCTCACGGATAGGAAGAATCAATATTGTGAAAATGGCCATACTTCCCAAGGTAATTTAGAGATTCAATGCGTTCCCCATTTAGCTACCAAGTACTTTCTTCACACAATTGGAGAAAACTACTTTAAAGTTCATATGGAACCACAAAAAAGCCCACATTGCCAAGACTATCCTAAGTCAAAAGAACAGAGGTGGAGGCATCAGGCTACCTGACTTCAAACTATATTACAATGCTACAGTAACCAAAACAGCATGATACTGGCACCAAAACAGACATATAGACCAATGGAACAGAACAGAGTCCTCAGAAATAATACCACAAATCTACAACCACCTGATATCTGACAAACCTGATAAAAACAAGAAATGGGGAAAGGATTTCCTATTTAATAAATGGTGCTGGGAAAACAGGCTAGCCATAAGTAGAAAGCTAAAACTGGATCACTTCCTTACACCTTACACAAATATTAATTCAAGATGGATTAAACACATAAATGTTAGACCTAAAACCATAAAAACCCAAGAAGAAAACCTAGGCAATACCATTCAGGACATAGGCATGGGCAAGGACTACA
>NW_012101176.1:37891-39423 GCF_000951045.1 Mandrillus leucophaeus | reverse complement strand
GGCACTATTCACAATAACAAAGACTTGGAACCAACCCAAATGTCCATCAATGACAGACTGGATTAATAAAATGTGGCACATATACACCATGGAATACTATGCAGCCATAATAAAGGATGAGTTCATGTCCTTCATGAGGACATAGATGCAGCTGGAAACCATCATTCTCAGCAAACTATCACAAGAACAGAAAATCAAACACCGTATGTTCTCACTCACAGGTGGTAATTGTACAATGAGAACACTTGGACACAGGAAGGGGAATATAACACACCAGGGTCTGTTGTGGGGTAGGGGGGAGGGGGGAGGGATAGCATTAGTAGATTACCTAATGTAAATGACGAGTTAACGGGTGCAGCACACTAACATGGCACATGTATACACATGTAACAAACCTGCATGTTGTGCACATGTGCCCTAGAACATAAAATATAAAAAAAAATGTTTAAGACAAAGGAAATTGAAAAAAGAGAAAAGAAAAGAATTGATGGAAGCCTAAAATTACGGTTATTGAGATCAATGTTAATGCTTTAAGTTTTGGTCATATTCTCACCTAAGTGAGAGTACAGACACTCCAAAATAGAGCCACACATGATAAATGTTATATACTCCCACGGAAATTTTAAGGAAGCAGATAGCTCTCAAAACAGATCATATTTTTCTGTAAAAAGATGATTCCAGTCTACCTGAGTGAGCATAATAATGAAGTCACCTCTGCTTTAACTTTTACCAAAAAAAAAGTGACCTGAAGTACCCTGATGTTAACCAATCAATTTATTTCTAGGGCCTTGTTTATTGATTTGCATTTGACAAAACCCACTGTTTTGTAATTGTATTGCCGAGGAGGAGTTATCACTGTATCTGCAGAGGGAGAGCTGCCCCAACTCATAAAACACAAGTAAAAGCCAATTACATCTAAAATTAAATTAGTTGTAATTTTGTCTTGTCACACATGTTCACAGCAAGCAATGTCCAGTGGAGTCTCTGAGGCTGCATCATTCTCACCTGACCCTCCTGCCTTTCTCTTTCACTTACAAGGACCTTTATGATGACACTGGGAGCCACCCAGATAATCCAAAATAAGTTTTCCATCTCAAGATACTCAACTTCATCACCATTGAACATTGTTTTTGCTAAGAAAAGTAAATGCACGTGTTCCAAGAGTTAGGATGTGGATTTTATTTATTTATTTTATTTTTTGCGACAGAGCTTCACTGATGCTGACCCGGCTGGAGTGCAGTGGGGTGACTTCGGCTCACTGAAACTTCCACCTCCCAGGTTCAAATGATTCTCCTGCCTCAGCCTCCCAAGTAGCTGGGATTACAGGCATCCACCGCCATGCCCAGCTAATTTTTGCATTTTCAGTAGAAAAAGCGTTTCACCATATTGATCAGACTGCTCTCAAACTTCTGACATCTTGATTTGCCCGTCTCGGCCTCCCAAAGTGCTGGGATTATACGCGTGAGCCACCGCACACAGCCCGGCTGTGGACACTTTTAAGAGGCCACTAATCTGCCCCATACAGGTCACTT
>NW_012101176.1:37402-37735 GCF_000951045.1 Mandrillus leucophaeus | reverse complement strand
GCAAAGCACATCAACAGACACTTCTCAAAACAAGACATTTATGTGACCAAAAAACATGAAAAAAAACTCATTATCACTGGTAATTAGGGACATGGAAATCAAAACCACAATGAAATACCATCTCATGCCAGTTAGAATGGTGATCATTAAAAGGTCAGGAAAACACAGATGCTGGAGAGGATGTGGAGAAATAGGAATGTTTTTACACTGTTGGTGGGAGTGTAAATTAGTTCAACCATTGTGCAAGACAGTGTGGCCATTCCTCATGGATCTAGAACAAGAAATACCATTTGACCCAGGAATCCCATTACTGGGTATATACCCAAAGGGTTA
>NW_012101176.1:31582-37352 GCF_000951045.1 Mandrillus leucophaeus | reverse complement strand
AGAAACCTCAATCTTTTTTGGAAAAAAGAAAGACCAGGTTCCATGTCTCACAAAAAGTCATTTTTTATTCTATTGTCAACAATTTGCATAGCCATTCTCTGGATAGAAACAAGTGCGCTAGAAACACAAAGTGTAATGAGAAGAAAGTAGGAGGAAGGTGAGTTTCTAGATAGACACACAGGGAAAAGATTCCAAATCCAGAAAAATTCATAAAATGCACCCAGGGAGTGTAGCTTTGAGCAACGACAGCCCCACTTGCCACATTCCACGGCTGTTGGCCTCTTACTTCCTTCTCAACCTGCCCTTCCTGGTCTTGCTTTCTTAGACCAATACAAACAACCTGGGAGCTGGGGTCAGATCAGAGCACTCAGCACTGGGTGGTATGGTTGGGAAAGGCAGAAAAGGAAGAAGAGTGTTTGACTCACGAAGACATGACTTACCGAGGCACACATCAACTAGGCAGGCAATAGATTACTAAAGGGCTTTGCAGGACTCATGGTGGTTATCCAGAATGAAAGACTGAGGCAAGAATCTTGACCAACTGAGTTTTATTGAGCCAGAGCTTGACGGAGCAACCTAGAAAAACAAGAGTTTCAGAAAACTGCTGTGGCTTGTGGTCTCTCTGAAGAGGTTTCTGGAGGCTTAGTATGTATACACTTGATTAAAGGAGAGAAGGCAGGTAGGAAGAGATGGAGTGGGTAGAAAAACAATAGATCTAATCTTGTCTTTATTGTGTGCCTTAGAAAATAAGTATTATCAGAATGAGACTTAAAACAGAGTTAAAATAGAGAATGAGAGTTTTAGGAGCTAGATTTTGATTACTCACCTAAAGTTACAAATGGCATGTCTTTCTTTCACAAAGAAATAAACATCTTGAAAGGTTTTGAAGCAAGGAAAAAATAATTTGTTCAGACAATCATCCAGAGATGCCTGAGATCTTTGGATTTCCTGATTACCCCGCTCTTTTTCTCTTCTTTCTTTCTTTTTTAATTTTATGTATTGTTTTTAAGAGACACAATCTTGCCCTATCACCCAGACTAGAGTGTACTCACTGAAGCCTTGAACTCCTGGGCTGAAGCGGTCCTCCCACCTTAGCCTCCCAAGTGTCTGAGACTACAGGCATGCATCGCTGCACCTGGCTGATTTGATTTATTTTGTATAGTAAGGATGTGGTCTGCTTTTGTTGCTTAGGCTGGTCTTAAACTCCTGGTTTCAAGTGATCCTCCTGCCTTGGACTCCCAAAGGGCTGGGATAACAGGCCTGTGTCAGCACACCTGGCCCCACAATTCTTCAAAAGCTCTCAGAGAAAGCATTGTAGAAGACCCCTGTGGCTGTATGTTTCATCTGATCCTACATGACTAGGGAGGCTCATTCTTAACAAGTCACGTCCCATGGAAAAGGGGATGAAGACAAATCAGAAAAGGGCAAAGGGAAGTCACAGCAACAAAGGGACAGTATAATCCTGGAACCTTATTAAAGTCACACAAATGCTGCTTCAATTAGAGCAATGTGTTTGGCAAACATCGTTCTAACCCTTTCAGTTGTATGTTGGTTCACCTGTAATGTCTGCAGCAGTCTATAGGCTAGCTTTTCTAGAGTTTCTGAAGCATCTTTCAATTGCAATGGCAATCTGACACAATTCTCTGAATTGCAGTCTGAATCCAGGGTTCATGTGTACATTTTGTGTAGTCTACTCATCAGCAGGCATAAAGGTTATTTATATATAAGTTACTATGATTTCTCCAGAAGTTTATATAAGTCTTCTACTTTCAGCTCGCAAGTTTTAATCTACCCATCTGACAAAAGGCTAATACCCAGAATCTACAGGAAACTTAAGCAAATTTACAAAAAAAAAAAAAACCCCATCAAACAGTGAGCAAAGCACATCAACAGACACTTCTCAAAAGAAGACATTTATGTGACCAAAAAACATGAAAAAAAACTCATTATCACTGGCAGTTAGGGACATGCAAATCAAAACCACAATGAAATACCATCTCATGCCAGTTAGAATGGTGATCATTAAAAGGTCAGGAAAACACAGATGCTGGAGAGAATGCGGAGAAATAGGAATGCTTTTACACTGTTGGTGGAAGTGTAAATTAGTTCAACCATTATGGAAGACAGTGTGGCGATTCCTCATGGATCTAGAACAAGAAATACCATTTGACCCAGGAATCCCATTACTGGGTATATACCCAAATGATTATAGATCATTCTACTATAAAGACACACGCACACGTATGTTTATTGTGGCACTATTCACAATAGCAAAGACTTGGAACCAACGAAAATGCCTATCAATGACAGACTACATAAAGAAGATGTGGTACATATACACCATGGAATTCAATGCAGCCATAATAAATGATGAGTTCATGTCCTTTGCAGGGACATGGATGAAGCTGGAAACCACCATTCTCAGCAAACTAACACAGGAACAGGAAACAAAACACTGCATGTTCTCAGTCATAAGTGGGAGTTGGATATGAGAACACATGGACACAGGGAGAGGAACATCATACACTGGGGCCTGTTGGGGGGTTGGGGGGCTAGGGGAGGAATAGCATTAGGAGAAATACCTAATGTAGATGATGGGTTAATTGGTGCAGAAAAACACTATGGCACGTGTATACCTATGTAACAAACCTGCAGGTTCTGCACATGTATCCCAGAACTTAAACGTGTAATTTTAAAAAATGATAAAATATTGAAAAGCACAGTTTAAATTTATAATACACTAATTTGGAGGAAAAATTGAAGAAAATTCTGAAACCATTAGTTATGAAACTTCTGGACAGGAAAAGATTTAGAATTCAGTCAAAATTGTAGGTAAATAACAAAATTCAAAAAAAGAATGAACAAATATAAAATTTAATAATTGTTGTTCTGTTGTTTTCCTCTGAAAAATAATTTTCCCCCTCCTGTTTCCCATTTTATGAAATAGAAATCATTTGGGACCAATTTATTTCCAAAATAAGTTTTAGTCTTATACCTGAATTGTTTACATAAAGTGCAACAAGAATGTAGATTCAAGGTCTCTATGAATACATACATGTTTATACATATATATGAATATATATATTTTTATCATGTAGAATGGCACTAAGGTATATTAATGGCAGCAAATCTGTACAAGTCTGCAGCAGTCTAAATTCTTGTTTCTTCAGAAGAAAGAATTCAACTAAGGGTCATAAGGCAGAAGAAGAGACTGAGGCAAGTTTTACAGCAAGAGTGAAAGTTCATTTAACAGCTTTAGAGCAGAAATTATAGAAAGTAAAGTACACTGAAAATAGGGCCAAACAGCCGATGAGATTTCACGTGTGTGGTTTGACCTTTGACTTAGGCTTTGGTATGTTGGCATAATTCTGGAATCTGCATCTCTTTTCCCCTGATTCTTCCCTTAAAGTGGTCTGTCTGCATGTGCAGTGGCCCACCAACACTTAAGAAGGGAGCCTGTGTAGTGTGTTTCCTGGAGTACAGTTGGAAAACAGAGACCAAAATAAAAGCTATGTATGTCAATAAAATTGGTCTCCTAATAAAATCCTGTTATAAATTTCTATCATTTTTGTGTTACCCTGGCATCTATTTTTAATCTTTCGTGAAACACCCAAATTCTCTCTCTCTTTCTTTCTATCTCACTCTCTCTCTGCATTGAGATGTAAATTTACTACCCACTTTCTCTAAAACTCAGCAAGGGCTTCCTCAGACAAATGATAACTTTTTCTATTTAGAAAAGCACAATTTAAATACAACTTTTTCTTTAAATAGTGAGTTTTATGGGTTCCACGCATAAAGTTTTAAACTCAAAAATCTAAAGTATTTCTGTCTCCCTCTATCTTTATGTGCACATGTATATGTTGTATGTTGTATCACATATATGTATATGTCCATATCCATGTTTATATAGTGTTCATACATGGTATCAAATTAATATAAAAATAAATGAGTACTCAATTAAGTAAATAATCCCAAACGCTTTTCAACCCATGTGATTTTAGTAATCTTCGATAACAGAAGAACACCTCAAATGAGCATGCATACCTATCTGCAGTCTCCTTAAAAAAAATTATCAGCCAAGAATTTTATATCCAGCAAAACTAAAGTCCATAAATAAAGGAAAGATAACAGTCTTTTTCAGACAAACAAATGCTAAGACAATTTGCCACTACCAAGCCAACACTACAAGAACTGTGCAAAGGAGTTCTGAATATTGAAACAAATCCTGGAAACACATCAACACAGAACCTCTTTAAGCATGAATCTCACAGAACCTATAAAACAAAAATACAATAAATAACTGAATAAAACCAAGGTATCCAGGCAACTAATAGCAGGATGAATGGAACAGTACCTCACATTTCAATACTAACATTGAATGTAAGTGGCCTAAATGCTCCACTTAAAAGATACAGAATTGCAGAATTGATAATAATGCACCAAGCAAGTAGCTACCGCCCTCAAGAGATTCCCGTAACCATAAAGGGTTATATAAACTTAAGGCAAAAGGGTAGAAGAAGACACCCCATGCAAATGGCCACAAAAGTGAGCAGGACTAACTATTCTTATATCAGAAAAAACTAACTTTAAAGCAACAGCAGTTAAAAAAAGACAAAGACGGACATTATATAATAATAAAAGGACTTGTCCAACAGAAAAATATCACAATCCTACATATATATGCACCTAACACTGGAACTCCCAAATTTATATAACTGTTACTACTAGACCTAAGAAATGAGGTAGACAGTAACACAATAATAGTGAGGGACTTCAGAACTCCATTGACAGCACTAGATAGGTCATCAAGACAGAAAGTCAAGAAACAAACAATGGGAGGGGTGCGGAGCAAGACGGCCGAATAGGAACAGCTCCACTCTCCAACTCCCAGTGCGAGCCACACAGAAGACAGGTGATTTCTGAATTTTCAACTGAGGTACTGGGTTCATCTCACTAGGGAGTGCAGGACAATCGGTGCTGGTCAGCTGCTGCAGCCCGAACAGTGAGAGCTGAAGCAGGGCAAGGCATCACCACACCTGGGAAGTGCAAGGGGGAAGGGAATGCTTTTTCCTTGCCAGGGGAACTGAGACACACAACACCTGGAAAATCAAGTAACTCCCACCCCAATACTGCGCTTTACCAAGGATCTTAGAAAACGGGCACACCAGGAGATTGTATCCCACACCTGGCCGGGAGGGTCCCACGCCCACGGAGCCTCCCTCATTGCTAGCACAGCAGTCTATAATCTCGCGGAAAGGCAGCAGCGAGGCTGGGGGAGGGTTGCCCACCATTGCTGAGGCTTAAGTAGGTAAACAAAGCCACTGGCAAGCTAGAACTAGGTGGAACTAACAGCAGCTCAAGGAGGCCTACCTGTCTCTGTAGACTCCACCTCTGGGGACAGGGCACAGCTAAACAATAACAACAACAACAAAGCAGCAGAAACCTCTGCAGATGCAAATGACTCTGTCTGACAGCTTTGAAGAGAGCACTGGATCTCCCAACATGGAGGTTGAGATCTGAGAATGGACAAACTGCCTGCTCAAGTGGGTACCTGACCCCCGACTAGCCTAACTGGGACATATCCCCAATAAGGGCAGACCAACACCCCACACCTCACACTGTGGAGTACACCCCTGAGAGGAAGATTCCAAAGCAAGAATCAGAGAGGTACACTCGCTGTTCAGCAATATTGTATCTTCTGCAGCCTCTGCTGCTGATACCCAGGCAAACAGGGTCTGGAGTGGACCTCAAGCAATCTCCAACAGACCTA
>NW_012101176.1:28088-30845 GCF_000951045.1 Mandrillus leucophaeus | reverse complement strand
TTATAATACACCAATTTGGAGGAAAAATTGAAGAAAATTCTGAAACCATTAGTTATGAAACTTCTGGACAGGAAAAGATTTAGGATTCAGTCAAAATTGTAGGTAAATAACAAAATTCAAAAAAAGAATGAACAAATATAAAATTTAATAACTGTTATTCTGTTGTTTTCCTCTGAAAAATAATTTCCCCCTCCTGTTTCCCATTTTATGAAATAGAAATCATTTGGGACCAATTTATTTCCAAAATAAGTTTTAGTCTTACACCTGAACTGTTTACATAAAGTGCAACAAGAATGTAGATTCAAGGTCTCTATGAATACATATATGTTTATACATATATGAATATATATATATATTATCATGTAGAATGGCACTAAGGTATATTAATGGCAGCAAACCTGTACAAGTCTTCAGCAGCCTCTATTCTTGTTTCTTCAGAAGAAAGAATTCAACTAAGGGTCATAAGACAGAAGAAGAGACTGAGGCAAGTTTTACAGCAAGAGTGAAAGTTCATTTAAAAGCTTTAGAGCAGAAATTAAAGAAAGTAAAGTACACTGAAAATAGGGCCAAACAGGCGATGAGATTTCACGTGTGTGGTTTGACCTTTGACTTAGGCTTTGGTATGTTGGCATAATTCTGGAATCTGCATCTCTTTTCCCCTGATTCTTCCCTTAAAGTGGTCTGTCTGCATGTGCAGTGGCTCACCAACACTTAAGAAGGGAGCCTGTGTAGTGTGTTTCCTGGAGTACAGTTGGAAAACAGAGACCAAAATAAAAGCTATGTATGTCAATAAAATTGGTCTCCTAATAAAATCCTGTTATAAATTTCTATCATTGTTGTGTTACCCTGGCATCTATTTTTAATCTTCCTTGAACACACCCAAATTCTCTCTCTCTTTCTTTCTATCTCACTCTCTCTCTGCATTGAGATGTAAATTTACTACCCAATTTCTCTAAAACTCAGCAAGGGCTTCCTCAGACAAACGTTAACTTTTTCTATTTACAAAAGCACAATTTAAATACAACTTTTTCTTTAAATAGTGAGTTTTATGGGTTCCACGCATAAAGTTTTAAAGTCAAAAATCTAAAGTATTTCTGTCTCCCTCTATCTTTATGTGCACATGTATATGTTGTATGTTGTATCGCATATATGTATATGTCCATACCTATGTTTATATAGTGTTTATACATGGTATCAAATTAATATAAAAATAAAAGAGTACTCAATTAAGTAAGTAATCCCAAATGCTTTTCAACCCATGTGATTTTAGTAATCTTCGATAACAGAAGAACAGCTCAAATGAGCTTGCATACCTATCTGCAGCCTCCTTAAAAGAAATTATCAGCCAAGAATTTTATATCCAGCAAAACTAAAGTCCATAAATCAAGGAAAGATAATAGTCTTTCTCAGACAAACAAATGCTAAGACAATTTGCCACTACCAAGCCAACACTACAAGAACTGTGCAAAGCAGTTCTGAATATTGAAACAAATTCTGGAAACACATCAACACAGAATCTCTTTAAGCATGAATCTCACAGAACCTATAAAACAAAAATACAATAAATAACTGAATAAAACCAAGGTATCCGGGCAACAAATAGCAGGATGGCTGGAATAGTACCTCACATCTCAATACTAACATTGAATGTAAGTGGCCTAAATGCTCCACTTAAAAGATACAGAATTGCAGAATTGATAATAATGCATCAAGCAAGTAGCTACTGCCCTCAAGAGATTCCCCTAACCATAAAGGGTCATATAAACTTAAGGCAAAAGGGTAGAAGAAGACACCCCATGCAAATGGCCACAAAAGTGAGCAGGACTAACTATTCTTATATCAGAAAAAACTAACTTTAAAGCAACAGCAGTTAAAAAAAGACAAAGATGGACATTATATAATAATAAAAGGACTTGTCCAACAGAAAAATATCACAATCCTACATATATATGCACCTAACACTGGAACTCCCAAATTTATATAACTGTTACTACTAGACCTAAGAAATGAGGTAGACAGTACCACAATAATAGTGAGGAACTTCAGTACTCCATTGACAGCACTACATAGGTCATCAAGACAGAAAGTCAAGAAACAAACAATGGGAGGGGTGCGGAGCAAGATGGCCAAATAGGAACAGCTCCAGTCTCCAACTCCCAGTGCGAGCCACACAGAAGACAGGTGATTTCTGCATTTTCAACTGAGGTACTGGGTTCATCTCACTAGGGAGTGCAGGACAATCGGTGCTGATCAGCTGCTGCAGCCCGACCAGCGAGAGCTGAAGCAGGGCGAGGCACCGCCTCACCTGGGAAGGGCAAGGGGGAAGGGAATGCTTTTTCCTTGCCAGGGGAACTGAGACACACAACAACAGGAAAATCGGGTAACTCCCACCCCACTACTGCGCTTTACCAAGGATCTTAGAAAACGGGCACACCAGGAGATTATATCCCACACCTGGCCGGGAGGGTCCCACACCCACGGAGCCTCCCTCATTGCTAGCACAGCAGTCTGCGATCTCGCGGAAAGGCAGCAGCGAGACTGGGGGAGGGTTGCCCACCATTGCTGAGGCTTAAGTAGGTAAACAAAGCCACTGGCAAGCTAGAACTGGGTGGAACTCACAGCAGCCCAAGGAGGCCTACCTGTCTCTGTAGACTCCACTTCTGGGGACAGGGCACAGCTAAACAACAACAACAACAACAAAGCAGCAGAAACCTCTGCAGATGCAAACGACTCTGTCTGACAGCTTTGAAGAGAGCA
>NW_012101176.1:26623-27277 GCF_000951045.1 Mandrillus leucophaeus | reverse complement strand
GGAAAAAGCAGGGCAGAAAAGCTGGAAATTCAAAAAATAAGAGTGCATCTCCCCCTGCAAAGGAACGCAGCTCATTGCCAGCAAGCGATCAAAGCTGGAGGGAGAATGACTTTGACGAGATGAGAGAAGAAGGCTCCAGTCCATCAAACTTCTCAAAGCTAAAGGAGGAATTAGGTACCCAGCGCAAAGAAACTAAAAATCTTGAAAAAAGAGTGGAAGAATTGATAACTAGAATAATTAATGCAGAGAAGGCCATAAACGAACTGACAGAGATGAAAACCATGACACGAGAAATACGTCACAAATGCACAAGCTTCAGTAACCGACTCAATCAACTGGAAGAAAGAGTATCTGCAATCGAGGATCAAATGAATGAAATGAAGTGAGGAGAGAAATCTGAAGAAAAAAGAAGAAAAAGAAATGAACAAAGCCTGCAAGAAGTATGGGATTATGTAAAAAGACCCAATCTACGTCTGATTGGGGTGCCTGAAAGTGAGGGGGAAAATGGAACCAAGTTGGAAAATACTCTGCAGCATATTATCCAGAACTTCCCCAACCGAGTAGGGCAGGCCAACATTCAAATTCAGGAAATACAGAGAACGCCACAAAGATACTCCCCGAGAAGAGCAACTCCAAGACACATAATTGCCAGAT
>NW_012101176.1:26219-26573 GCF_000951045.1 Mandrillus leucophaeus | reverse complement strand
GAGGATCAAATGAATGAAATGAAGTGAGAAGAGATATCTGAAGAAAAAAGAAGAAAAAGAAAGGAACAAAGCCTGCAAGAAGTATGGGATTATGTAAAAAGACCCAATCTACGTCTGATAGGGGTGCCTGAAAGTGATGGGGAAAATGGAACCAAGTTGGAAAACATTCTTCAGGATATCATCCAGAACTTCCCCAACCGAGTAGGGCAGGCCAACATTCAAATTCAGGAAATACAGAGAATGCCACAAAGATATTCTCCGAGAAGAGCAACTCCAAGACACATAATTGCCAGATTCACCAAAGTTGAAATGAAGGAAAAAATCTTAAGGGCAGCCAGAGAGAAAGGTCGGGTT
>NW_012101176.1:25126-25523 GCF_000951045.1 Mandrillus leucophaeus | reverse complement strand
AACCATCAAAGATCAAAAGAGACAAAGAAGGCCATTACATAATGGTAAAGGGATCAATTCAACAGGTAGAGCTAACTATCCTAAATATATATGCACCCAATACAGAG
Organism: Mandrillus leucophaeus; assembly: GCF_000951045.1. Taxonomy (NCBI): domain Eukaryota; kingdom Metazoa; phylum Chordata; class Mammalia; order Primates; family Cercopithecidae; genus Mandrillus; species Mandrillus leucophaeus. The sequence continues at coordinate 25,416 of NW_012101176.1, read as the reverse complement.
CACTCAGATTCATAAAGCAAGTCCATAGAGACTTACAAAGAGACTTAGACTCCCATACAATAATAATGGGAGACTTCAACACCCCACTGTCAACATTAGACAGATCAACTAGACAGAAAGTTAACAAGGATATCCAGGAATTGAACTCAGCTCTGCAACAAGTAGACTTAATAAACATCGACAGAACTCTCCACCCCAAATCAACAGAATATACATTCTTCTCAGCACCACACACACTTATTCCAAAATTGACCACATAATTGGAAGTAAAGCACTCCTCAGCAAATGTA
>NW_012101176.1:21687-22293 GCF_000951045.1 Mandrillus leucophaeus | reverse complement strand
AAATACCTAGGAATCCAACTTACAAGGGATGTAAAGAACCTCTTCAACGAGAACTACAAACCACTGCTCAGTGAAATAAAAGAGGACACAAACAAATGGAAGAACATACCATGTTCATGGACAGGAAGAATCAATATCATGAAAATAGCCATACTACCTAAGGTAATTTATAGATTCAGTGCCATCCCCATCAACCTACCAATGAGTTTCTTCCCAGAATTGGAAAAACTGCTTTAAAGTTCTTATGGAACCAAAAAAGAGCCCGCATTGCCAACACAATCCTAAGACAAAAGAACAAAGCTGGAGGCATCACGTTACCCGACTTCAAACTACACTACAAGGCTACAGTAACCAAAATAGCATGGTACTGGTACCAAAACAGAGATATAGACCAATGGAATAGAACAGAGTAATCAGAAATAATACCACACATCTACAGCCATCCAAACCTGAGAGAAACAAGAAATGGGGAAAGGATTTCCTATTTAATAAATGGTGCTGGGAAAATTGGCTAGCTGTAAGTAGGAAGTTGAAACTGGATCCTTTCCTTACTCCTTATACGAAAATTAATTCAAGATGGATTAGAGACTTAAATGTTAGACCTAA
>NW_012101176.1:21228-21637 GCF_000951045.1 Mandrillus leucophaeus | reverse complement strand
GATGCAGCTGGAAACCATCATTCTCAGCAAACTATCTCAAGAACAGAAAACCAAAGACCGCATGTTCTCACTCATAGGTGGGAACTGAACAATGAGATTCACTGGACTCGGGAAGGAGAACATCACACACTGGGGCCTATCATGGGGGGGGAGGGGGAGGGATTGCATTGGGAGTTATACCTGATGTAAATGATGAGTTGATGGGTGCAGCACACCAACATGGCACAAGTATACGTATGTAACAAACCTGCACATTATGCACATGTACCCTAGAACTTACAGTATAATAATAATTTTTAAAAAAACAAACAAACAATGGATTTAAACTATGCCCTAGGGCAAATAGACTTAAGACATATTTACAGAATATCCTACCCAACAACCCAGAATATACATTCTATTCATCAGC
>NW_012101176.1:13990-19628 GCF_000951045.1 Mandrillus leucophaeus | reverse complement strand
CAGATAAATAAATTCAGCAAAGTTTCAGTATACAAAATTAATGTGCACAAATCAGTAGCTCTGCTATACACCAACAATGACCAAGCAGAGAATCAAATCAAGAACTGAACCCCTTTTACAACAGCAGTTATAAGTGAGAGTTAAGCTATGAGGATGCAAAGGCATAAGAATGATAAAATAGACTTGGGGAAAGGGGTGGGAAGCGAGTGAGGGATAAAAGACTACAAATTGAGTTCATTGTATACTGCTCGGGTGATGGGTGCACCAAAATCTCACAAATCACCACTAGAGAACTTATGTAATTAAATACCAAATCCCCAAAAACCTTCGGAAAGGAAAGATTTTAAAATAAAATAAAATAATAAAAAATTTAAAAACATAGTTCCTACAAAATGCTTCTCAAATGAAAAAAAAAAAAAGTCCCTGAAGGTCATATACCGGAAACTCTGTTATGTTACCTCTTAATGCATATATATCAGCCCAGTTGCTCAGTATCTGACAACTTTTCCGGAAGCTGCTAATCACCTGTTGCAGGTGTATTCTATCTATTGTGAGACTGTATCTCCCTGGCACTACCTGCAACCAATTACTACTTTAGAGAGACGGTTAACAACCACCTGACTTGACCATCACCTGGTGATGTTCACTTGACATTTCTAGTATGTGGAGATGGAAAGATCTCTCCTGCCCTGCTCACATCTGACCAGCTATCTACTGTTAACACTTTCAATTTTTTTTTCTTTTTCTTTTCTTTTTTTTTCTTTTTCTTTTTTTTTTTTTTTTTTTTTTTTTTGTTGAGACAGTCTTGCTCTGTCACCTACCCTGGAGTGCAGTGGCGTGATCTCAACTCACTGCAAACTCCATCTCCCAGGTTCACACCATTCTCCTGCCTCAGCCTCCCGAGCAGATGGGATTACAGGCACCCGCCACCATGCCCGGCTAATTTTTTGTATTTTTAGTAGAGATGGGGTTTCACTGTGTTACCCAGGATGGTTTTGATCTCCTGACCTCATGATCTGCCCACCTCGGCCACCCAAAGTGCTGGGATTACAGGCATGAGCAACTGCACCTGGCCACAGATTTCTTATTATCAGATTTTAGGTAGGACAAATACCTGATATTTCTGGCATTTGATTTGTTTTTTTTAACCAAAAGTGTCCTCCCAAATGAAATTAATAAGCCTTAACCAAGATTTTGACTTAGCCAAGCATGCATGAGGCATCTTCAAAGAGGTGAAGGAGCAACTCAAAAACTCAAAACTCACACAAATATCAAAACAAATAACGCTGGTTCCCTCATCCAAAATTAAATCCAGGACGCAGCAGTAGAAGCATAAAATTTTTAAGTCTTCAGTGACAAGGCAAAGTGGTTTTTATTCTTATTTTCTCAGAGGATCTAAGGCAAGCAGTTTGAGTTTACAAAAAAAAAAATTAGCTTTGTTTTAAGTCAGATTTTTGCTCTGTAATTTAGTCAAAAGAAATTTTAAGGCTAGCCGTAACACTATTAGTTGTCTTTCTTTGAAATTCAATCCTCTGATCAACCGTTTGGCATAAGAGTGCTCTAAAATATATTTTTAAATTAGAAGTCCCAATTTAAAGAATCCATCTTCTGGCCATGGACTATTAGAATTTCCAGTGGTGTATTGATTTTAAGTGACTCGATCCAACAGCCTCTTCAGTGAAAAACCAATCCCAATGATCTTTTCCCGCACCCCAACAAAATAAGATATGTACTCTCAGGAATAGGCTTAGGAAAGCAAAAGACTCGTGTTGCCACTGCCCTATCTAAGCAAAAAGACTTGGGATGACAAAAGTCCAAGATGGATGGGATTTCTTATGACAAGCCCTCCTGGGAGCTTAACACATTTGGAAAACAAAAGAAAAAGTAAAAAACCTCAGGTTCTCAACCATGTTAAGGCTGGTCACCTAATAATGACTCAAAAATGTTTCCTCCCCATGATAGCGGAGATCAAGAGTGAGTGCTCTGACATGGTCACAAATCACAACCTCAATGACATATGACAAGATGAGAAAACTTTATCCAGTACCTCCCTTTATGAACAACACTAAAGGAAAGAGATAAAGGAAAAGACTATTTCTGGTAGGAAATGGATTAAATAATCAAAATATTCACACCCCAACATCACTAAAAAGTACACAAGAATTACTACACTAGGACTAGTACAACACAAATCTTCTCCCATTAATAAAAATTTGGTGGAGGAAACAGTGATTTTTACCATCCATTTGGAAAGAATGCACAGAGAGAAGCCAGGAAACTTGAGATTAATACATTTTTATCCTTTAGCTGACTTACTATTTTTTTGCATTTCTGCACATCCAAAACAAGGTTATGGCAGTAAATCAGGTTTCAGTGCTAATACAGGTCATGGAAGAAAGAAAAGAAGTTCACTTAGCAAAGCTGGTCTTGTGTCAGTGAAACGTTGCTGGTAGCAGCCGTCAGAGAAAAATCAAGGCTAAATGTTTTATCTTCAAGGTATCAGATTCAGTCCACTTCTCTCAGATCCAGATAAGGGAAGACATGCCTGCATTAATAATGATTCTCTATGATATAGTTTTTCTCCCCAAAAGGCAACTGTGCAGGGACACTTGTATTTGCTGGCCCTCTGACAGACACGTCAAAATTTGTCAAAGACCTATGCCGTGGGTTAAAAATATTTTTATTTTCTTCAACTAACAGGTGTTTCTAGAGGTGGAATTGGATGTTCTGCAGTTACAGAACTTTAGCCAATGTCAAGGCTTGCTTCACCATGATTTAGAGCTCCTGTTAGATTTGGATTTGACCAAGTGAAAGGGTTTTGGACATTAGACAGGGTGAAGAGTTGGCCAAATCCAAAGGAAGAATTATTTTAAAAAACACACACACACAAATAGTGATTGCACTATTTACATACTATTGAAAACTCTAAGCATAAGGAGAGGTTAGAATGAAGTAGTAATAAGTCTTATCTTGCAGCTACCAAATTCTAAAACAAAACCCCAAACCAGCTCCTTAGTTGAGCAGGGACCAAGCTACAGTGTGCTCTCCATTGTCACAGGAGCTGGAAACTCCTGTTCCTTTTTGGAAGTGAGCAAAGCTCCATGAGGAGAGGAGTTCCATGAAAAAACAAAACTCAGATCTCAAACAAAAAAAAAATCTGAGAAAGCAGGGACCTCAAGAGAAAGTAGGAGTCAATTCTCAGAAAGTCACACGATTGGTAAAAACTAAAGCTCTATAATTGGTACTGAGCATGAACAAAAAAAGAAGCCCTGCAGCTCAAAGGTTCTAACTCCATTAAGAGAACCCCTTCATGGTTGGCAAAATGTTAACCAAATTGAGTGCCTGATTCAAGTTTCTGAATCAATTGAGGTTTATTTGACCAGAGCCTGAGGGCATGCCCTAGAAAAACACAAGTTGTAGAAACCCTCTGTGGCTTGTTATGTCTTTGAGGAGGTTTTCAGGAGGTCTGGCATTTATACATCATCTTAAAGGGGAAGGCAGGTGGGAAGAGACAAGTGGGGGAAGAATATTGGGTCTCATCTTGTCTTTATTCTGTACATAGAAAAAAAAGTATTATCAGTGTAAAGTCTAACAGACTTTAGTTTTAGGAGCTAGACTTAGATTGCACACTTAAAGTTACAATTGATGTGACCTTGCTTTATGAGAGAATATACACGTTAAGATGAAAACGAAGAGGAAAAAACCTGCTATGCACTGGAGACCTTTATGTTTGCACCTCATATAATGCTCACAATGATCCTTTAATCAGTTACTATTATCCATATATCCCAAAACATCAATGAACTTCTTCCTTATCTCAGAGCCCATTAAAGGCAGAAGCAGGACTCAGACTCACATATCTAAATCTAAAACTCATGCTTCCAGCAAAAGAAACTATCAACCGAGGGAACAGACAAGCTAAGAAATCAGATAAAATATTTAGAAACTATGCATTTGACAAAGGTCTGATACCCAGAATCTATACGAAACTTAAATAAATTTACACAAGAAAAAACCATTAAAAAGTGGGCAAAGGACATGGAGAGACATTTTTTAAAAGAAGTTATACATGTGGCCTACAGCACATGAAACAGCTCAATATCACTGATCATTACAGAAATATAAATCAAACCACAACCAGACACCATTTCACACCAATCAGAATGGCTAGTTTCAAAAAATAAAAAGATAACCTGCTGGCAAAGTTGCAGAAAAAAAGAGAATGCTTATACACTGTTGGTGGCAGTGTCAATTAGTTCAATCATTGTGGAGAGCAGTGTGATAATTCCTCAAAGAGCTAAAAGCAGAACTACCACTTGACCCTGCAATCTCATTACAGGTTATATACCCAGAGGAATACAAATCATTCTACCATAAAGACACACGCACACAAATTTTCATTGCAGCACTATTTGCTACAGAAAAGACATGGAATCAACCTATCCATTAAAAAAAAAAATGAGATCTTGTCTATTACAGGAACATAAATGAAGCTAGAGAATAATATCCTTAGCAAACTAATGCAGGAACCAGAAAATGAAATATTGCATGTGTAAGTGGGCACTAAATAAAGAGAATACATGGACGCGATGGGAGCGACACACACCAGGATCTACTTGAGGGTGGAGGGTGGGAGGCAAAACAACAGAAGAAAAAATAATTATTGAATATTAGCCTTAGTACCTAATTGATGATATAATCTGTACATCAAACCCCCGTGACATGGGTTTACCTACATAACAGACCTACACGTGTACCCTTCAAACTACAACAAGCATTTTTTTTAACAACCACAATGAATTTCAAACATCAACAATTTAATCTCTAATCCTTCTCCATTCAAAATTTTAAAATTTGTTTTAAAAAGGAAACTTTTAATGAGCAGAATAAATTAGCTTCTTTTTTCTAAAATAATAATAAAATATAACTCGCATTTCACTCTACACAATTGTACCTACCAGAATTCAAAGAAAGGAAAGTTGGTTGCATCTAACAGAAATAACCATACAGACGTCATTGAAGAGATGGGGTCTGAAATGGGCCTTAGGACAGAAAACAATTAAGGAGGTTGAGTGCCTGAGTCGGACCGGCAGACCCTGAAACAGCGACGGATGAACAAATATACTCAGACACAAATATCCAACGAAAGATGGGGCTGGGCTGCCTAGCCACTCACACATGCCAAGAAAGTTCCAGAAAAGAGTTAGCAGCAGTGGTCCCAATCAGTCAGCTAAGTTTGCATTTATTTAGTACAGATTAAATTACAAGCATCTTGAGTAAACATCACTAGAGGGTAATTGACATTACCAACCTCCCAAGTAAAGAGCAATCACGAACCTGCAGATAATCAAAGGGTGTTCTTAAGACCACCTGAGTAAACTCCTCTACAATCCTATGTATCTACACCTTTTAAGAGAATTCAGCTGCCTTCAGCCAACTCATTTACTGAAGCTATGCAAACACCCCCCACCCTCCGGCCTTCCAAAAAGGTTTGTGACTATTTCCTATAACTATCTTTATAATTTTTCCTCTAAAATCTTTTCCGCCACCCTGACTAAACTCCCACATCTCTACCTTTTCTGTTTCTCGTATCTGTCAAAGAAAGAAAAGAAAGAAAAGAAAGAAAAGAAAGAAAAGA
>NW_012101176.1:8236-13765 GCF_000951045.1 Mandrillus leucophaeus | reverse complement strand
AAAGAAAGAAAGAAAGGATTTCTTCCTACTTGTTCCCAAAGCTCTATGTCTAGCTTACCTTCTTTCGGGAACCATGGGTTAAGTGATACAATTTGCATTAGGTCCCTTAATCGAGCCTGCAAAACCGAGGCTCCAGTGGCTTTAAGCAGTTGTTTGAATACTTTTAGATACTGCTCCTATTGTGCTGATAACTGTTGTCCCGTGATAAAACTCTACCCTGAACAATCCCTCAAAATTGGAGATGCTAAGTAGGCACCGATGACCAACTGACTTACTGACTTATTCACTTACTGGTTTACCAACTGCACAGCCTTCACCTTAGTTTTCGAAGGTTCTGCTGTGATTATTTGCAGCTATACCTCAGACCTGGGCACCAACTGTGTGGGTCCAACTGGCAGACCCTGACCCAGCAATGGATGAACAAATACACTCAGACACTAATATCCAGTGAAAGAGCAGGCTAGGTGGCCAAGTCCCTCCCAGATACCTAGAAGCATTTGGTAAAGACTTAGCAGCAGGGGCCCTGATCAGCCAGTGAAGTTTGCATTTATTTAGTATAGATTAAATGACAAATGTCTTGAGTAAACACCACTAGAAGGTAATTGACATTGCTGACCTCCCCCAGAGTAGTTCCCTCAGCATAAGATTAAATGTTGGTTTTAGGATGCCCTGAGTAAACAAGCTATTTAGATAAACTCCTCTACATTCCTGTATATCTATGCCATAAGCTTTTAAGATAATTCAGCTGCCTTCAGCCAAACCTTTTACAGAAGCTATGCAAACCCCCAGACTTCCAAGAAGGTTTGTGACTATTTCCTATGACTATCTGTCTAAATTTTCTTCTAAAATATTTCCCACCACCTTGACTGAAGTCCCACAGTTGAGAAGACAGGGAAGGGCATCACACAAGCAGGAAAAAATTAGAACAAGTTAGGCCATAAGAAAGTAAAATGTTGATCAGGTCTTTCAACACAGATCAAAAAAAAGGGAGATTAGGGCCATGCTCTGAGGACACTGAATGGCAGCCTACGTAATGAGAACTTCATCCTACAGATAAGAGAAGTCACTGGAAAGCTTTGAGAAGGTCACAAACATGACAAACTGCATTTCCAGGAAGATTACTCTGACCAGTATTAGGCAAGATAAGTTGGGAAATGATCCTCAACTTTAGCAACTTCATAGAAATATCTAAAAGATCTGTATTTCTTTTCTTTTCTTTTCATGTTAAATTTTGAAATCATTTCAGACTTTCTAAAATGTTCCAAAAATAGGCAAAGTCCTCATATGCTTTTCATTCGACTTCCCCAAATATTAACATTATAGTTATGCACCTAATAATCAAAATCAATAAATGATTATTAACACTGTAAAATGAACACCTGTACAGACCTTATCCAAATCCCCTCTATGTTCTGATTAATGTCCTTTTTCTGGACCAGAATCCAATCTAGTATCACATATTGCTCTTTGTTGTACTGTTCTCTCAGTCTCCTTTAATCTGGGAAAGTTAGGATTTACCTTTAAGAGCTTCACATTTTTGAAGAGCATTGGTTAGTTATTTTGTAGAATGAACCTCAGTTTGGACTTTGCTGTTACTTTATCATGATTAAACTCAGGTTATACACTTTGTACAAGAACATTACAGGGATGATGCTGCACCTTCTCCATCCATTATATTACAAGGCCTTAAGATGTCATTAACACTGACTACTGGGGATGTTAACTTTGATCACTGGGCTAAAGTTCCTCCACTGCAAAATGACCCTTTTCCTTGAAACTATTTTTAAACAACCAATCCCTGGGCCACACTACACATCAGCCAAATTAGATACACTGAGGGATGGTACAGGTATTGTTAGGCTTTAAATGCCCTACAATTGACTCTAATCAGTATGCAGAAACGCAAAAACATGGCTTAGACAGTGAAGATTAGAATCCTGAAAATCAGCTAGGAGACCATTCCTAAAGCTTCTCTTAAAATGTATATATATATAATTCTAAACAAAAGACAATACATCTGGATTTTGGCATGGATATATGGTAGAGAAATAGAGGAAAAACAGAAATCACCTAATGGGGAAAGAGGTGAGTGAGTAGACTGCGGTCCAAATTAAAAAAAAAAAAAAAGGCAGAATCAGGTGTGATGGCACTTGCTTGTAATTCCAGCATTTTGGGAGTGAAAGTGGGCAGATCACTTGAGCCCAGAAGTTTGAAACCAGCCTGGGGTTTCACCAGCCTGGGTGAAACACCATCTCTACAGAAACAAACACAAACAATTAGCTAGGCATTCTGGCACATGCCTGTGATTCCAGCTACTCAGGAGGCTGAGGCAGGAGGATCACATGAGCTCACAAGTTTGAGGCTGCAGTCAATTATGATCTCACCACTGCACTTCAGCCTGGGTAAGAGAGTGAGACACTCTCTCCTTAATTAAAAAAAAAATAAAAAAGTAAAAATAATGTTCTAAGGTCAGATCTAGTACAAAAACTGCATCTTATTCTGTGATGTTTAGATGCTATAATTAAAATAGAACATGGAGGTGTTTCCATAGGAATAGCTGAAAGAGTCTATACTTTTTATGCAGCTGCATCATAGTCTGTTGTGTAGATATAAGGTAATCTGTTGAATTAGCATCGTGCTGGTGAAAGTCTAGGTTGTTCCCAACATTTTGCTGTTAAACAAACAGTATAGTGAATAACCCTGATTAAGTGTCATTTTTCATGACTGAGAATGTGATAAATTTTTCCCAGTAAAGTTTGGGAGGCAAAAATATATATTTTTTTAAATTTTGACATGCATTAAGAAAGTTTACTCTACAAGGTTTGTACATATTTTTATGTTCCAAGAAAAGTAGGAGAGGGTAATATCACCTCAGTTGCTCTCACACAAGGCTCCTGAGCGACAGGACCTTTAGGGACAGAGGCACAAGGCCATATTCCTGGTGCCCAAACAGGGCAGGGGCCTCTGGATCCTGGGAAGCTCCAGGAAATGTGAGGGCGCCCTCTAGAGGACACCCTGCTAAGGATCAGAAAGGGGCCAAGGAAGTCGAGAAATTACAGCAGGTCTTAAACTAAGGGAAAGTTCAAGTGGAGGACATTAAGGTTCAAGGAGCAAGCTGAGGTGAGAAAGTGGTAGAGACTGATGGAAGGAGAAGGTAAAAAGCTCCAGGGAAGCTAGGGGAGGCACATCAGGGCTCTCCACTCCTCCTCAGAATTGAACTTTGTAGTGGTCATGCTGGTGGGGCTCTGTGAGCTCTAGAATGTCCAGCACTATCTGGGGACTCTACCCACTCAAGGCCAGCAGGACTCCCTCCCCCAGCTCTGACAACCAGCAATGTCTCCAGACTTTGCCAAATGCTTTTCCCAATGAAAAAACTGCCTCTGGCAGAAGCATTAATCTACACTAATCTATAAAAGCAAATCACCACTAAAATCCATCACCTCTTGGTAGAAGAATTACAAGTGTGAGACGGGTAAAACGGAAGTCTTCAATAGCTACTGAAATGACCTTTACTTAATCAGCAATTTGATGTCCCAGAAGGCATGTTTAGGGATAATGCCACATGGCGACCTGTACCTCACAGCAGAAAGAATATGGGTTTTCCAAGGGTCTGTAACCGTGAACCGGAAAGGTCTGGAACTGAGAAAGGTAATGACACCCACTGGGTTACATTAAAAAGTGGGATGTAGGGAATTCTGTAGATATTGGGAGAAAAAAATACACAATGTAAACCCAAACCCCATTCTGATTCTCTCACCATCTTAGGGCCATCTTGGCTATCTATGAATGGTAGCGTTTAGGTCCCTGGCCTGTACACTGTCTGGCTCAGGGACCTCAAATGTTCTCTTATTGTGGAGAAAGAAGACGTTTTGATCATTCTCATCCTTCACTCATTCACCTCTCACACCTGTCGACCTCTCAAACCTCTTGCCACTCCTGGATTTCATTCTCAATTTTCTGAGCTGCATTTCTGTCCCTCATCCATTCCAACATGTGGTGGGTCCAGATGGTGGCTTCTGCCCATGATTTTGTTTAAAAAAAAAAAAAAAAGACTTTCAAAATTCCTTTGCCTGACACCTCCTTAAACTGACCTCCACCTGCAGCCCCATAATCATACCAGCAGCATTTGGACATGTTTTCTGGTAGTCAGATGCTTTCCATCGCTCATTAGAAAATGTGACTCTCTCCACCCTGCATAAAGATTTCCCAGTAGAAATGAACACAGAGATACTGCCCGTGTGTTCCCAAAGAAAATGGTCTCTATAAGAACATGTGAAAGCTGCAATTATAGAACGGACAACCTAAAACATACATTCCGTAGATGATTCTCACCATTCCTTTAAGAGATACATGGTAAAACATGACATTGATAATTATTCGAGAAGAATAAAGCATGTATACTCTTTTCTTAAATTAATTTTAATAAGGTGGTTCCTCCCATGTGCCAAGGCTAGGCCTCTGAACAAATTCTCCATCTGCAGTGCCAATGCCTGAGAGGATGACATGGACTTAGGCCTGATATGCAGCCATCCCTGTCTATCCTGCCCCTGATGCAGGACAGTACCAGCCCACGGCCCAAATCTCCTGCTGAAGAGCTGAGAGAGAAAATGGAATATCCAAAGCCCCTTACCGTTTTCCAATCCACGGCAATGGGTACCAGTGCAGTCCATTTGCCCCTGAGGACACCCACCTGCTGGTCTTTGGCTTCTAAGAGTCAGACCTCACTGGCTTCTCTGGGTCTCAGCTGCTTTCACTCTGCTGAGTCTTGCTCTTTCACATGGGGGTCACTCCCCTGCCAGGCATGTCTTCCAGCTCCAGCTGACAGGTCAGCTAAACCGGAACCAAGAGAATGAACAAAGATTTCAATATCTAGTATATCTAGCTGAGATGCAATCTGTACAAAAAAATAAAGAAGTAGAGATGCACACACCTTCCCTGACAACATTGTGTCCCAAAGCAATGTCTTCTGTGCCCCTCATGAAGGAGCTCACTGTCCCTCACCACATGGGCAAGTGCTTCCAGGGTCTCTCAATTCCTCAACGGGAGGCAACACACATTTTAACAGAGTACCTCAGCAATGGAAGTGGTGATAATTTATCTACTTTGATACAGTTCCTGAAAAGATCCCTAGACTGCAAAATTCCCCTCTTAAAGAAGACAGAAACGGCTTTCCAACTACACAACATTGGCCTCCTTGCTTTTGAAAAAGTACCCTTGAAAGAGTCAAAACAATTTTGCCAAAAAAAATGCAGAAATTGAACTTTCTTATTTCATATCTCACAAAACATTACAACTATTAAAAACAGAGGCTGCTGGCATAAGAATACAAATAGGGGCCAAAGGGATAGAATTGAGAGTCCCGAAATAAACACTCACCCTTATAGTTCATTGCTCTTGCATAAGGGTGTCAAGATAATTTAATGGAGGAACAATCATCCTCTCAAATAACGGTGCAGAAACAACTAGGTAAAAATATGCAAAACAATAAACTTAGAGAACTATACTTCCAACCGTATCAAACAATTATCT
>NW_012101176.1:7693-8012 GCF_000951045.1 Mandrillus leucophaeus | reverse complement strand
GTGGAAAATACAGGGAGTTATTATTGTTTAAAAGATGCAAAGTTTCAGTTTAAAATGATAAAAATTTTCTAGGAAAAATAGTGGTGATGGTAACTGAACACCGTGTATGTGGTTATTTCCACTTGATTGCACATTTTACAGTGGTTATGTTTGTATTTTAGTAGAGACAGGGTTTCACCATGTTGGCCAGGATGGTCTCGAGCTCCTGGCCTCGTTATCCACCTGCCTTGGCCTCCCAAAGTGCTGGGATTACAGGCGTAAGCCACTGCACCCAGCCAACTGTGTATTCTTTATAACAGAGGCATATAAATTTAAAGGT
>NW_012101176.1:6096-6438 GCF_000951045.1 Mandrillus leucophaeus | reverse complement strand
ATAATTATAATTTAAATGTAACTTAAATTTTAACAGAGAATTATAATTTGAGATGTTCCTGGTATACAAGGAACACACGAAATTTTACCATGGGCAGCCCGTGGAGCCAGAGAGCAGCGACCCAGGTCCTGGTCAGCGGTCCCACTGTGCTTGCATAGGCACCTCTTTTTGTCTGCATGCCTCCCTCCTCCTACCGCTGGGCAGAGGCTGCTGGCCTGGAGGACCCTGTCAGATTAGGCACTGCTGGCTTTTTTCCCGCTGAGCCTTTCCTAACGCACACCGTCCGCTTGGCTGCACAGCTTCGGTTTCTAATGCCTTTTCTTATCTCTTTATAAACATACA
>NW_012101176.1:0-1839 GCF_000951045.1 Mandrillus leucophaeus | reverse complement strand
GAGGCAGGAGAATGGTGTGAACCCAGGAGAGGGAGATTGCAGTGAGCTGAGATCGTGCCACTGCACTCTAGCCTGGGTGACAGAGCAAGACTCTGTCTCTAAAAAAGAATTAATAATTTTAAAAAAAAACAGAAAAAACAAACAAAAAAACAAAACAAAAAACAACAACAACAACAGAAATTTTTCTTCCCTTTTGTTCCCAAAGCTCTGCATCTAGCTTCCCTTCTTTCAGGAACCATGGGTTAAATGATACAATTTGCATTAGGTCCCTTAATTGATCCTGCAAAACTGAGGCTCCAGTGACTTTAAGCAGCTGTTTGAATACTTTTTGAATACTGCTTCTGCTGTGCTGATAACTGTTGTCCCCTGATAAAAACCCTACCCTGAACAATTCCTTCGAAATTGGAGATCCCAAGCAGGCACTGATGACCTACTGACTTACTGACTTATCGACTTACTGGCTTACCAACTGCACAGTCTTCACCTTCTTTTTCAAGGGTTCTGTCGTGATTATTTGCAGCTATACCTCAGACCTGGGAACCAACATGCCAGGTCCTCACATGGGGCACCAACTGTCTGGGTCCAACCAGCAGAACCTGACCCAGCAATGGATGAACAAATACATTCAGACACAAATATCCAGTGAAAGAGCAGGCTAGGTGGCCAAGTCACTCACGGATACCTAGAAAGGTCCGGTAAAGAGTTAACAGCAGAGGCCCTGATCAGCCAGTGAAGTTTGCATTTATTTAGTACAGATTAAATGACAAAGGTCTTGAGTAAACACCACTAGAAGGTAACTGACATTGCAGACCTCCCAGAAAATAGTTCCCCTGAACATAAGATTAAATGTTGGTTTTAGGACCGCCTGAGTAAACAAGATATTTAGATAAACTCCTCTACATTCCTGTGTATCTATGCCCTAAGCATTTAAGATAATTCAGCTGCCTTCAGCCAAACCTTTTACTGAAGCTATGTAAACCACCAGACTTTCAAGAAGGTTTGTGACTATTTCCTATAGCTATCTTTATAATTTTTCTTCTAAAACATTTCCCACCACCTTGACTGAAGTCCCACAGTTGAGAAGATAAGGAAAGGCATCATTAAGCAAGAAAAAGTTAGAACAAGTTTGGCCATAAGAAAATAAAATGTTGGTCAGGTTTTTCAGTACACATCAAAAAAAGGGAGATTAGGGCCATGCTATGAGGACACTCAATGGCAGACTACATAATGGGAACTTCATCCTACAGATAAGAGAAGTCACTGGAAAGCTTTGAGAAGGTCACAAACATGACAAACTGCATTTCCAGGAAGATTACTCTGACCAGTATTAGGCAAGATAAGTTGGGAAATGATCTTCAACTTTGGCAACTTCATAGAAATATCTAAAAGATCTATATTTCTTTTCTTTTCTTTTCATGTTAAATTTTGAAATCATTTCAGACTTTCTAAAATGTTCCAAAAATAGGCAAAGTCCTCATATGCTTTTCATTCATCTTCCCCAAATATTAACGTTATAGATATGCACCTAACAATCAAAATCAATAAATGATTATTAACATTGTAAAATGAATACCTGTACAGACCTTATCCAAATCCCCTCTATGTTCTGACTAATGTTCTTCTTCTGGACCAGGATCCAATCTAGTATCACATATTGCTCTTCATTGTCCTGTTCTCTCAGTCTCCTTTAATCTGGGAAAGTTAGGATTTATCTTTAAGTGCTTCACATTTTTGAAGAGTATTGGTTACTTATTTTGTAGAATGACCCTCAGTTTGGACTTCTCTAATATTTTCTCATGATTAAACTCATGTTATACACTTTGTACAAGAACACCACAG
>NW_012101175.1:0-3199 GCF_000951045.1 Mandrillus leucophaeus | reverse complement strand
CTGAATATTAATTCAGCATCTTTTTTTTTTTTTTTTTTTTTTTTTTCCTGGCTATGGGCCTGGTTAAGGAAGAAAAGTTGTGTATGGAAACTTTCTACTATCTGCCAAACAAGAGTACACATCATTTGACTCCTCACAACTCCACATGTGAGCATTGAGATTGCCACGTAATACCATATGCTGCTGGGGTACAGAGAAGGTAGGCCATTGCCTCAAGGCCACATGGTGGATACGAGTTCAAGTCTGAATTCAAACTCAGGTTTGAGGGCCTTTGAACTCAGTGTTCTTTCTACTGCCACTGCCTGCCAGGGAGCCAAGTGCTACTGTTCTCAACAGCTGTAAATACAGTCTCATAACAATAGTTATGCAGCTAAAATAGGATTCTAGCCACAAGTTCTGGTGTCTAGTTGCTCACCACTTGAGAGACGAGAGTCTGCTCTACTCTTTTTGTAAAGAAAGCATAAAGACAGTGATTTGGAAGATGAAATGGGCAGGATTTGGGGAAAGAAAAAAAAGGAAAGAAAGCACAATTTGATTAAAGACAAGCATGGCTGTATCTGGAAATGGAGGCTGTGTGTCACTGCCTCCTGACTCTCTGTAGAGCATCCCCTGGGAACACACAGGGGACCATTACATACAGTACTTAGATTATCAGTAAGTGCCGGGTACAGCTCTGTGGTGGGCGTCTCTCTGAGTTGCTGAGGCAAGAGATAAGCTTGAGGCTCATTCAATTGTGAAATTGGTTAAAGGGGAGAAAACAAATACCACCCCTCATCCCATACACATGTACGTACTCAACAGCAGCAATCTCAGCAGGAAAAAGTGATTCTCCTGATATTGAAATTAACTCTTTTGTTACTGCTGTCTGCTTCTCCCTGGATTTGAAATAAGCTTAAATAAACTTTGGAGAGATCAAGATATTTCTAAAAGCAAATGCTTAATGGAGAGCCAAAGTACCAAAAAGGAATTTAAAAAATTATAATTAATGGAAAGTCTGTAATTTAGTGAGTAATAGTAATATACCAATGTTTACTTCATAGTTTTGGCAAATGTGCCATGACTATGTAAGATGTTAACATTTACAAAAAATAACAGACCATTTGGAGTGTACCTTTCAAGTACACCTTTCATGAAATAGCCCTAGTATGGATTTCGGAATCTTATAACTCAGATTTAGAAAAGTGCTGTTTATACCTAAAGAGCTAAGGTCTAGACTCGATCACTACTTAATTGGGAAGTTACCACAAAATTCAACTTACTTCCTAATGTAGAATCTTATGCAACAGGAAACTGGTTGTGGTAGCAAAGCACAGAGCATCCAGCTCAATGCACTGATGCAACAGTTTCTCTAATCCACCTAGGACGTTGGCATTGTACTAATGACCTTAATTCTCAGGGATGGGCCAATATATATTCTCTCTGTCTCTCTCTCTCTCTCTCTCTCTCTCTCTCTCTCTCTCTCACACACACACACACACACACACACGCACTTTCTATTTAAAAGTGTTCTGAAACTCTCTTGAATAAGATGGCTATTCGTAGCTTTATACATTTCCTGCAATTCTTCTGATTATTATTTTTTATAGTTGACTTTTTCCTCTGTTGCAATTAGTTATTATTTTTAGCCTTTCTCTATGCTTTTAGGAAGGAACTAGTTAAAGGGTTCTAAAAGAAGATAAGGATGGTAATGAGAGTGAAGTTAGTCTGTGTTGAATAGAGCTTTAAAACCATATCTAAATACTTGGCATTAGAAAGAGGACCATATATTTCAGTTTGCCTGAGATAATCCTGATATAGCCCTGCTATCCCAGTGTCCCCTTACCCCCTCAAAACTGTTTCTTTTAGGATGATTAACTATATTGGCAGCTAATTAAGGACTCAGTAACGACAATTCTTTATTTTACGCAAAGGAAAAAGTGATCCAATAGTATTAAGAGATTTACATGAGGCTACCCAGATATCTTAATGTTCAAGTCAGGTCCTAGAATAATCTCTGTAGAGGGTTAGGAAGCTCTCTTAATAGTGGATGAGGAGAGATGACAGACATCAGCTTTTAGGTGAGCACTTTGTGAAGATGCAAGCATGAGCTGCTCATCTTGGCTTGAAGGACACTCAACCAAGAAATTCAAAGGGCTCCTCAATCAAGCCTAGAGGTGCTCTTAATACAATTGATGTCATCATAAAAGTAACTGAATTGGAAGTACTTGCCAAATGCTACCTTAACTTGGCACTTATAAACAATTTTTAAAATATCAATTATGTAAAACTTACAAGGGGCTTATTTCATGAGAGTAGGGGGAAGTAGTTACTCCTAACAGTGAATTAATTGGAAATTGCTTCCTCAAAAGCAGCTGTGTTTGCAGCTACGGAACCCTGCTCCCCGCTCTGTTCTCCTCCTCTGCTGCAAGTGATGTGAGCTGAGGAACATATGCACAGTAAATGCACACAGACACAGAGCAGTCTAGTCCTAGCACTGGCTGAGTTCCAGTTCTTAGGAAGTATCCACAGCAAGGCTGCTGTGTTAAATATGACTAAGCTCCTCCATGTACAGCAGCCGTGATTGCAGAGGGCCCTTTGCAGCTGACCTTTAGATGAACTGAGCTACAATCAGCAAGAGAAAAATGCTAGGCCTTTCGTACAACATAATGAAGTTTCTCTAATTTGTTTACTAGCAGTGCCCAGCAAGGACCTTCTCCCTACAGAAGGCTTTGGTGTGCAGAAATGAATCTAGGCAACTGCATATAGAGAGTCTGCTAGATTAGGATGCAAGATGTGCATATTGCAATGGGAGCAAGAGTCCTGGAAGACAAATCCCTCTTGTACTCTGCTGTCACTTTTGGGGTTATTGTCTAACTGGATGTTATTAATTCATTCTGCACTATGTATTAAACCACTAACATTGATAGCAATAGGCAACAAAAGTTTATGACTACTGGGCTTTTGAAGGGACTTTGAGTGACTGCTAAGTAATTTTTAGGCTCACAGAATCAGTATTTCTTATCTTGCAAATTGTAAGATTGTTTTTTAAACTTAAAGAGAAGAGTAGTGCCTTTTTCTGTTTAATATCCACTGGTCTAAAATCAAGTTCCGGCATGAAATCAATGCATATTAATAAAGAGGCCAATGACTGGAAATTCTAAGAGTCATAGACTCTATGTCTCCATTGATACCCTCTAAGGTTAAGTCACACACACACACA
>NW_012101174.1:0-1071 GCF_000951045.1 Mandrillus leucophaeus | reverse complement strand
TCCAGTTAGCAGTGAGTCTTCAAGCCCCCCAGCCCAGGCATCAGAGACATGGGAGTTGGAGCCTCAGTTTGCCCTCTGTGTTTCAGTCTTCCCAGCTGAGGCCTCAAACATGTGAAGAGAAAATCCATCCCTGTCGTGTCTGTTTCACATTCTTGGGCTACAGCACTTGGGGGCATAATCAAATGGCCAATGTTTTATGACGCTAAGCGTTGTCATGTGGCAATAGTATTCATGAGCACTCCATAAGCCCCAAGAGACAAGTGAGAAAAATCAATCCCCATCCTGCAGATCCCCATCAATAAGCACCATCACCCCTACATGAGTGGCTTTGTGCAGCCACCATTCCTAGGGGTTCTGGAAGTATTTTTATGCCATGACAAACCTCGTGAATCTGACCTTTCCTAAGCAAGGTAGCATGATGAACAATGTATTAAAAAGAGGCAAACCACCTCACTACCTCACGCAGGAATGTGGGCTTCCCAATAAAGGCCTTTCAGGGGGCAAACTTGTAACTGAGTTGGTGAGAGTTTGGACTGAACTATTTACTTGTCCTAGAGGTTACCCAATAGTTCAGAGATAACACCTCAGGTAGAGACATTGCTGATAATAAAATTACTAAATTCTTCAGCACTTACTTCAAAGAAGACGCCCTTCTAGGCAGAATACACTCCTAGTGGATAAACTGGCTTGGGGCTTTCATCCTGGAGATACCAAAGGAAGATTGAAAGTGAGGAGGAGGGCTGGGCACAGTGGCTCATGCCTGTAATCCCAGCACTTCAGGAGGCTGAGGCAGGCCGATCACTTGAGGTCAGTAGTGCGAAACCAGCTTGGCCAACATAGCAAAACCCGTCTCGGCTAAAAATACAAAAATTAGCGGGGCATGGTGGCAGCCACCTGTAGTCCCAGCTACTCAGGAGGCTGAGGCAGGAGAATCACTTGAACCCGGGAGGCAGAGGTTGCAGTGAGCCAAGATCGTGCCACTGCACTCCAGCCTGGGCGACAGAAAAAGGAAAGAAATCTGTGATGTGAGAATAAGTTGAACTTTAATAGGGTTTTAGAAAATAGTCTATA
>NW_012101173.1:0-1646 GCF_000951045.1 Mandrillus leucophaeus | reverse complement strand
TCAATGGCAAGAACAAATTTATGTGTGTGTATTGTGAATATATGGGTGAAATAAAATATAATACAAAGAAACAAGAAACAAAATCCAAGAACATGAATTCAACATTTGCTTCACATCAAATAAATATGAAAATATTTTTGTCATTTTTAAGCTAAAACTTATTTTCAATCAATTTTGGTACAGAAAGATACATATTACAAAAAACAACCTTTTATGACTCAAGTTGGTATCAATGAGTAAAAGCAATGAATAGCTCTAATCATACACTTCCACACAAAATAAATTGCTACATCAAATAAAAGTGTACAGAATACTTTTCCTTTTAATTGTATATACTCATTTTAGTTCCATTTTAATTTAGATAATTATACTGTTTATTTAAATTGGGCTATTTTGTTATTTACAAATAACAAAATAGACTTTGGGAGGCTGAAGCAGGCAGATCACGAGGTCAGGAGTTCGAGATCAGTCTGGCCAACATGGTGAAAACCCGTCTCTATGAAAAAAATACAAAAATTACCCAGGCATAGTGGCACGTGCCTGTAATCTCAGCTACTCGGGAGGCTGAGGCAGGAGAATCACTTGAAACCAGAAGGCAGAGGTTGCAGTGAGCCAAAATCATACCACTGTACTCTAGCGTGGGCAAAAGAGCAAAACTCCATCTCAAAATAATAATGACAATACTAATAAAGATGTACGTAAACTAATTTAGTCATTTAAACAAATATTGAAGATGTGAAAAATTAGTACAGTGAAATGTTATTACATTCCTATAGTTATTTTTTAAGTAAACTTGGTGCCTGCTTGAATAAATGAGCTCATATTTTATGTAACTATTAAATTGGTGCAAAAGTAATTGCTATTCTTGCTACTACTTTTAATGGCAAAAAACAAAATTACTTTTACACCAACATAATACTATAAAAATAGTTGATTTGCTGATCCAGAATCTAACATTTTTTATGAATAAATAATTTTTAAATACTCTAGTGACATTTATTAAGAAATCATAATGGCCAACACTGGATAATTAGGAACAAAAGTGGGTTGCATTAAAATATGTTTTTATGCCTCATTTTTTTCTTAGTACTAACTTGAAGAAAGAACGATCAGATATTTATTAATTATGATGTGTGTATGGGGGTGTCAGCACCTCTAAAAATTTTAGTCAGCATTCTTCATAGTTTGTCTTTGTCCATATAAACACAAACCAAAATAGATTTTTCCACTGTAGCTTCTTTACTGACTGGTACAAATTAGATCACCAATTAATGATTTTTTTTGTAAGAATAAATGGATAATAATGAAGACACCCAAGATAGTATAAACATATTATTGCTGAGGGTGACTTGGAAATCTTGAAAACTTGATAATGAGCCAAAGAAATAAAAGGTAAAAAGAATCAATTTGTAGAAGGAAAGAGGATTATTAAAAAAAAAAATACAGTGACCTGACAATTATATTATTTGTGACTTTATTCTTTAAAATCACTTTGAGATTGCAAATACTATGTGTGTGCAAGGTATTGTAGAATGGGCACTCCTGGAAATTTTACAAATATTCTCTATAGGTTAAGAGACAAGGAAAGAAGGATGAGAGGAAAACTGTGGAGTGAAGATAATTAATAGTTACTCTATAAAGTTGGG
>NW_012101172.1:0-1613 GCF_000951045.1 Mandrillus leucophaeus | reverse complement strand
GGCAAGGGAAGATCTCCTGAGTTGCATAATGCTGGACAGATGGTGGCTGGAGAATTCACCTGTAACCCCAAAATCTGCCTGTAAACCATAAAAAGTTCTTGAGATTCTCATAATTCTTAAATACCAAGTCCTTCTGAAATTAGGATTCCAGATCTCACCCCCAAAGGTTTTGAAGCCAGGGATGAACTCAAATACAAACTGCAACCCATACCAGATCCAGTTCAATAAGAACTTAGATCAAGTCTGGCAGAAGAAGGGGCTTTCTCTGTTCTGAAATTATTTTATATCAAAGATTCAACATACAATAAAAGATAACATAATATGGGAAGCAAAAGCAAATGTAAACATCAGAAAACTATGACCAAAAAAAGTTACATAACATAGAATCAAAACTGAACCAAGCATTAGTTTTAACAGGCAAACACATTAATATAACTACTTTAAAGTATGTTGAAAAGCTTAAGAGACATATTATATTGACAGCATGAATTAATGGCTATTTTAGTAGAAACATTGAAGCTCTACAACAGAAACAAAACGAAAATTGCAAAATTGAAAAAGACAATATCTGGAATGGAAAATTTATCAAATATACTTCACGGCAGATGACTACAGCAAAGAAAAAGGATAGTAAACTTGAAGACTAATATCCCAATATATTATAAAAACAGAAGCAAAACATGAAAATCCAAATGACTATAAAAAACACAGCAGAAGAGCAGAGAAATGTGATGAAATATCATGTGACCCATCATGCTTAAAATTTAACTTCTAAATGAAAAAGTTTTTGAAAAAAGGGCATAAAAACTATTTAAAAATGCAATGTACAATAATTTTGCAAAATTGATGAAGGACATTAATAATCATACCACAAAAGCTCAGCCAAACTCTAGCAAAACAAATACAAGAAACTCATATCTAGACAAATCAGTTACTGTTGAAAACCAATGCTAATGAAAACAAAGCACTCACAGAAGCTGGACTTCTGAAATGGGATAACGAGAAGCTTGGAAAACTTCGTTCCCCCAAGTCAATGATAAAATTGAAAAAAAAAAATTCAGAGACTCTGGGAATTTACAAAAGAAATACAACAATTTGAGAAATGTTCATTCAAGAAAAACTACTGAACTTCTGTAAGAATAACAGGAATATGATGTTTTGTCTGGGAAAGTTCCCATCCTCCTTTGCTCTTTAGGTGGGTAATTCTACCAACATTGGATACGCTGTGAGAACAGGCAGTTCTGCAACTAAAGGAGTCCAGGTTGATTTGGATGAAGTGAGGGAACATCTCAGAGATGTTGCCAAAAGCAATGGCAAGTTGGTGGAAAATGATTGAGGAAGGCCAACATTTCAGTTGCCTGAAGCTTCAATATTGGTTGAGTAAGGAACATACTAGCCAGAAATGGAATAAGAAGATTTCTGGAATAAGATTTAATGAGATTTGATAAGTTTCAAAATACTCCTGGTGATCTGGAATGCTCTGTCTTTTCCAAGACAATGTACATGCTTAGGAGAGACCAGAAAAGCCCCAACTATATACCCAACATAGGCTGCACATGAGGCATTGCACAAGCAGGGACTAGAAGCTGGGGCAGATGTGTAAACTACCTGAA
>NW_012101171.1:0-1254 GCF_000951045.1 Mandrillus leucophaeus | reverse complement strand
CTTCTCTCCCAGGCTGGAGTACAGTGGTACGATCATAGCTCACTGGAGCCTTGAACTCCTGGCCTCAAGTGATCTTCCCACCTTGGCCTTCTAAAGAGTTTTTTTTTTTTCTTTTAAGTGGAACTTAAAATCCCACCAAAGATAATGGCCCTGAAGGTGGCTGTTGTCTTTAATGGTTCAGGAGGCTGAGGCAGGAGGATCACTTGAGCCCAGGAGTTGGAGGCTGCAGCGAGCTGTGACCACACCACTGCACTCCAGCCTGGGCAACAGACTGAGACTGTCAAAAAAACGAAAGGGAAATGGCCGAGAAGGAGATTACCTTGGACTCCCGCAGGTCGCCCCTTTGGGTGCCCTCCTTGATCTCTGTCCTCATTCTGCCCCCTGCCCTCCCCGACTGCACCCTTCGCCACAGGGCCGTGGTAGCCTGCATGGCTGTGTGTTCGTGCCGCAACGGGCTGAGTGCGTAGATCTGATGTGACGCCAGTGCCTGGAGATGAACAGCACCTGACCCTTGCTCTCAGGGAGGTCAAGGTGCAGCGAGGCAGGGTGATAAAGTCATGAGCATGGTGAGCTGTAAAGGAAGCCTGCAGGCCTAAGCCACGGGGCCCGAGGGCGGGGGTGCGCCCTGCAGAAGGACTCTGACCTGGCCCCACAGCTGGCCAGAGGCGTCTGAGGCTTCCTGGTATGGCATGTCAGTGTAGTTGGGATGCAGGGTACAAAACGTGGCAAGAGGTGAGGCCAGGGAGCGTCTGGACTCTGTAGATGGGGCGGGATGAGAATGGGTGAGTCTGGATGGGCAGCCACTCACGGTGATCTCAGCCTGGGCTAAGTGACCAGGGGGTAGCCCCAAAGCTCGTTAAACAGAAGGCCGGGTGCGGTGGCTCATGCCTGTAATCCCAGCACTTTGGGAGGCCGAGGCGGGCGTATCACTTCAGGTGTTTGAGACCAGCTTGGCCAACATGGTGAAACCTCATCTCTACTAAAAATACAAAAATTACCCGGACATGGTGGCAAGTGCCTGTAATCCCAGCTACTCGGGAGGCTGAGGAGGGAGAATTGCTTGAACCTAGGAGGCAGAGGTTGCAGTAAGCTGAGATCGCGCCACTGCACTCCAGCCTGGGCAACAGAGTGAGACTCCATCTCAAAAATAAATAAATAAAGCTGGGCGCGGTGGCTCACGCCTGTAATCCCAGCACTTTAGGAGGCCGAGACGGGTGGATCACGAGGTCAGGAGATCGAGACCATCCTGGCTAA
>NW_012101170.1:0-1270 GCF_000951045.1 Mandrillus leucophaeus | reverse complement strand
CTTGGCTCACTGCAACATTCGCCTCCCAGGTTCAAACGATTCTCCTGCTTCAGCCTCCCGAGTAGCAGAGATTACGGGCATTCACCACCACGCCCGACTAATTTTGGATTTTTAGTAGAGACGGGGTTTCACCATGTTGCCCAGGCTGCTCTTGAACTCCTGACCTCAGGTGATTGCCCACCTCACTCTCCCAAAGTGCTGGGATTACAGGCGTGAGCCACTGTGCCCAGACTGGTACACCTTTATGTGTACCTATCAGGGGTCATTCAGATTCTTCTAGATGAGCAATCACCTAGGAATTATTTACGCCACTGATCTCGGACAAACTACAGTGAGAAGAGACGCCTTATGTCCTCAAAATGGAGGGAAGAGACCCAGCAGATGGTCAGGTTTCCCTTTTCCTCTTTGCAAAAACGTGCAATCACCTGCTCCTGGGCCACTCTGAACCCGCTGTCCTGTCATCCACAGCAATTTTCTCCCTGGACTCTAGGAATCAGTCCCAGAAAAGATTCCAAAGGCCTCATAGTATCCAAGTTTTGAGAAGAAAGGTCTGCAGAGTCACACTACCCACAGAACGTTCTCTTCTACCTCCACACCCAAGCCCACCATCCCCATGGCCCCACCGCCATCTGTCCGACGACGAGATCTGGGAGGTCTCCTGGGCTCCAGCACTAACTTCTTTCTTTCTTTTTTTCTTTCTTTTCTCTTTGTTGTTGTTGTTGTTGTTGTTGTTTCTGGGACGAGGTCTCACTCTGTCACCCAGGCTGGAGTGCAGTGGTGTGATCTCAGCTCACTGCAACCTCCCCATCCTGGTTCAAGGGATTCTCCTGCCTCAACCTCCTGAGTAGCTGGGACTACAGGCACCTGCCACCACACCTAAGTTTTGCATTTTTTTTTTTTTTGTAGAGACAGGGTTTCACCGTGTTGGCCAGGCTGTCCAGCACTAACTTCTGAAGGGTGGCCAAGCCCATCTTCCCAAATGCTCTCCCCTACTCCCTTCCTCGATCCTCTCACCTGACCTACCCACCACCGTGTGTCACCTCCCCTGACCTCTCCATCACTGCCCTCCAGCCCTCAGCATGAAGTTCCTGGAGCGAGACACCCACACCTGTCCACCCGTCCACCCATCCACCTGTCCACCCGTCCACCCATCCACCTGTCCACCCATCCACCCGTCCATCTGTCCACCCGTCCACCCATCCACCCGTCCACCCGTCCACCCATCCATCTGTCCACCCGTCCACCCATCCACCCGTCCACCCGTCCACCC
>NW_012101169.1:0-1848 GCF_000951045.1 Mandrillus leucophaeus | reverse complement strand
GTGGGCATGGTGGCGTGAAGCTGTAATCTCAGCTACTCAAGCAGCTGAAGTGGAAGAATCGCTTGAACCCAGTAGTGGGAGGTTGCAGTGAGCTGAGATAGCACCACTGCACTCCAGCCTGGGTAACAGAGTGAGACTTCATCTTAAAAAAAAATAAATTAATAATAATAATAATAACTGTATATTTATGGGGTAAAATGTGATGTTTTGGTATCTATATACATTGTGGAATGATTGCATCAGGCTAATTAGTTTATCCATCACCTTGTATATATATCATTTCTTTGTAGTGAGAAGACTTAAAATCCATTCTTTTGGCAATTTCAAAATATGTAACACATTTTTATTAACTATAGTCACCATGCTGTGCAATAGATCACCAGAACACATTCCTCCTGTTACTAGAGGCTGGTGGGGATTGAGAAAATGTGATGGGAAAGGGGAGATGCTGGTCAAAGAGTAAAAAGTCTAATCATCTTGAAAAAGATTGTCTTTAGTTACCATGATCCAGCCTACTCCAATTTACTATCCTCAGAGTCAATCCTGTACAGTTTCTCACGTACTTATGAAGCTGTTGATGTCTGGTTTGGGGGTGTTAATATGCCTAGATATTTGGTATCTGGTACCTGGAATTTAGACTGACTTAGAAGAATTAGGCCTTTTGTTTCTCATAAAATGCATAACACAATGCTGAGAAAATATTTTAGGAACACGAAGCTCACTTGTCTATCAAATCATTAATAAGCATTTTATAAGCCTTTTCTAAGTGCCTGGCACTGTCTATATTTTATAAAAATATTAACATTTTTATTATGCAGATTGCTATATATGGGGAGGTATGGTGATGGATGGCATCATACAGATATTAGTGGATTATAATTAAAATGAATTTTCAATTTTATCCATTTAGTTTTCATACTTTTATTTTAAATAATCTTTAGAAGTTTGAAACACAAGTATTATCTGAAGTTTTTTGCTAAAACTTCTATGATTTATACGGCACTTTGCCCTAAGTAAAGCGATCTTCGACACAGGACTTGGATTCTCAAGAACATTAACCTCTGCAAGTTATTTGTGAAGCAAAGGGCAAAGTGGTGATTCACTAGATCTAAAAATAAATATGAATTTTTCAAAGATGAAGGATCAAGCATCATAAGTCATCTCTGGGGTTTAATATAATAAGAACCTGTCATATATTAATCTGTTCATATTTCTCATTGCATAAATATGGTACTTATAAATGATACCAATCTCCAATGAAATGTTATTTCTAAATAAGAGTGGTAGAACAGGAATAACAAACATACGCTACACCTGCTACCACTAGCAACAATCATAAATAAATGATTAAAACATTTTGCTGATGATTCCAGAGGCAGCAGACTCAGTATCTCCACAGAGCACACGATAGGCAAACACTACCAGTTGACCGATGTTGGCATATGTGATGAAAACTATTTGTCAACACCTGCTCTAGAATTGCAGAATTTGCAGAAAGTAACTTCACAGCTAAGTTTCTGCCTTATGTTATATGCACTCTCTATGCTTAACGTAATTCCTGATTTAATGTAGATACTGGATAAATTTTGGTTAAACGAATAATGTAGTATTTTGGTGAATGTTTATAAAGCACAGCGACACCATTATGCTCACTGTTTAAAGAATACAAGTTGCTGCAAAAATTCTGAAATTGAAACTTGTCTCACAGACATTAGATACTGTGTGGCCTAAGGTTTCTTTACTCAAGGACACTCTTTCAGCTTCACTGTTGGCTTCTGGGAAAGGAGACCTGCTTCCTAAAATCCTAAATTTGATTGTTTATATAACATATATTTATATAATAGAATT
>NW_012101168.1:0-1566 GCF_000951045.1 Mandrillus leucophaeus | reverse complement strand
ATTGGGTAGTGATTCGATTAGGATGTCAGTAGGCTTAGAGAATATGAACATAATCCTAACCCACTGAAAGGAAAATTAGAATTGGGTAGTGATTCTTAGTTATTTTGTGTGTAAATTTCTCTTCATTACATTTTTATCATTATTGTGACCGTTAAGTTTGTTAGGCAAATAGAAGATACTGTTTTGTTCTTATTTGCTTTGTCTTAGTGAGTTACAGATTAAAATAAATTGGATGGGAGATAGGGGAGAGGGATAAATATACATGAACATTTGAGGAGGTGACTGAGTAATGGTTATAAGATACGAAGTGTGAGATACTGTTTTGCCATGTAAGTTAAGAATTAAACTCACTCTCTCTTCTTGCACCCTCTCAACAAATAGCTCAGCTAGTAGCTATAGATTCTAAACTTTTTAATGTTTATTTTGTTAGCATTATTGATCTTGCTTAAAAAGGAATTTTATTCTTTGTAGATTAGTTGAATGTGCTATCAGTGTAAAATTGTTTAATAACAATAGAAATGATGAACCCAAATTACAGAATAATAATTTTACATATTGAGAGCCAGTGTGTACACATACTGTACTAAATACTTTGTATTTAGTAGAAATAATATTTTTTTCTCAGAAGAAATACACAAGTTCACTGAAATCAAGAGAAGTAATTCAGAGTGCAAGCTGTAACACTAGAGAACTGTGAAATATGAATTAACTTTGATAAAGGTCAGCAGATTTGTTACAGTATCTAT
The DNA here is from genome assembly GCF_000951045.1 of Mandrillus leucophaeus. Taxonomy (NCBI): domain Eukaryota; kingdom Metazoa; phylum Chordata; class Mammalia; order Primates; family Cercopithecidae; genus Mandrillus; species Mandrillus leucophaeus. Next base: position 820 of record NW_012101168.1, on the reverse strand, counting down.
AGGTAGTAAGCTTAAGGTTAGTCTGTTACCTAAAAGATTCTTAGGAGGAGGAGTTCTTAACTCATTTCCAAAGACTGTTATTTTAACAGGCAGTATTTGAATTTATTATCATGGCTGGGTAATTTATATTTGTATTTGTCAGGCTATAAAATGTATTGTCTCCTCCCCCTTGCCTATAAAAAACATTTCCTCAAATTGTTCTTGGATCAGTATGCACCTGTAGTAGAAATGCAAGGCCTAAGTGTCTAAAGCAGCGGGTCTATAGTTTGAATGGATCTAGGGAGAGATCCAGGCACAATGAACAAGAAATAATTTAGTAGTGACTCTCTTCTAGTGGCGGAACCTGGCAACCCAAAACATTACAGCAAAACTCAGATGCTTTCTTTGGAGAATTTTTGGTGGTTTTACAAGTTAATAAGCTGGAGGCCACACAGCTGATCAGAGGTAGAAACTGGGTTACTTCCATAATTATTTATATTTAAATTTGATACCTTTTTCTTAAGTTTATTGTCTATTTATAAAATCTGTTCTGTAGCAGTAGGGGCATTTCTTTATTATTAGGTTCAAGGCAAATCTTAGGAGACTGGGAAGGAAGTAAAGAAATGTGCAGTGGTAGTATGTATAGTAATGTTGGTTCTAATGTAATGAATGGTACTGATTAAGAGCTTGCCTGAGTTTCTGAAGTATTTATGGGTTTTGAGACTTTGTGACTTGCTTTTTATCAGTTTTTATGGATATATTTGTGTTGTGTGTATATATTATATAAGAATATATTCATATAATATTGTGGTTATTTATATTGTATTTTTTTAGTTTCCAG
>NW_012101167.1:0-1361 GCF_000951045.1 Mandrillus leucophaeus | reverse complement strand
GCTACTCAGGAGGCTGAGGCAGGAGAATCGCTTGAACCCGGGAGGTGGAGGTTGCAGTGAGCCGAGATTATGCCATTGCACTCCAGCCTGGGCGACAGATTCAGACTCCGTCTCAAAAAAAAAGAAAAAAATGTTTATCTTTGACAAACACATCATTCCAAGTAGACGGGACTACTTATTTTTTTGTTTAAGCTTATACTCATTGGGTTTTTAAAAATTATTTTAAGTGGTATGTTCATTGTAAAAGAAAAAAACCTGTAAATACATAGAAATATATATTTTTGAGACGGAGTGTCGCTTTTGTTGCCTAGGCTGGAGTGAGATGGCGCGATCTCAGCTCACGGCAACCTTCGCCTCCTGGGTTCAAGCAACTCTCCTGCCTCAGCCTCCCGAGTAGCTGGGATTACAGGTGCCCGCCACCACACCTGGCTAATTTTTTTTGTTGTACTTTTAGCAGAGACGGGGTTTCACCATGTGGGTCGGGCTGGTCTCAAACTCCTGACCTCAGGTGATCCACCCGTCTCAGCCTCCCAAAGTGCTGGGATTACAGGTGTGAGCTACTGTGCCAGGCCTAGAAATATTTTTTAAATACATCATTTGTCAACCAACCACCCAGAAATAACCATTATGTTATACTTCTTTTCACTTTATACTTCTCCCTATGTGTGTATTTATGAAAATTTGAAATGTGGTCAGATACAGTGGCTCACGTTTGTAATCCCAGAACTAAGGGAGGCCAAGGCAGGTGGATCACCTGAGGTCAGGAGTTCAAGACCAGCCTTGCCAACATGGTGAAACCCCATCTCTACCTAAAATATAAAATTAGGCAGGCAGTGACACACGCCTGTAATCCCAGCCACATGGGAAGCTAAGGCAGGAGAACTGCTTGAACCTGGGAGGCGGAGGTTGCAGTGAGCCGAGATGGCACCATTGCACTCCAGCCTGGGCAACAAAACTCCATCTCAAAAAAAAAAAAAAAATTGAAATGATGGTGTTTACACCATGGTATATATTTTTTTACATGCCATGAAATTATTTGCTTGTAAAAGCAATTTAAAAGTCACTGTATGAAGCCGGGTGCGGTGGCTCAAGCCTGTAATCCCAGCACTTTGGGAGGCCGAGACGGGCAGATCGCAAGGTCAGGAGATCGAGACCATCCTGGCTAACATGGTGAAACCCCATCTCCACTAAAAAATACAAAAAAACTAGCTGGGCGAGGTGGCGGGCGCCTGTGGTCCCAGCTACTCCAGAGGCTGAAGCAGGAGAATGGCGTAAACCCGGGAAGCGGAGTTTGCAGTGAGCTGAGAGCCGGCCACTGCACTCCAGCCTGGGCGACACAGCAAGACTCCGTCTCAAAAAAA
>NW_012101166.1:0-846 GCF_000951045.1 Mandrillus leucophaeus | reverse complement strand
TGAAGTGCAATGGCGCAATCTCAGCTCACTGCAGCCTCTGCATCCTGGGTTCAAGCCATTCTCCTGCCTCAGCCTCCCGAGTAGCTGGGATTACAGGTGTGTGTCACCACACCTGGTTAATTTTTGTAGTTTTAGTAGAGACAGGGTTTCACTGCATTGGCCAGGCTGGTCTCAGACTCCTGACCTCAGGTGATCCACCTGCCTTGACCTCCCAAAATGATGGGATTACAGGTGTGAGCCACCGTGCCCAGACAAGAATTCTCTGGAGTGTGTGCAGCCAGTCCTTCCCCTTGTGGGGAGGGTAGAGAACATCTCTTCTCCTCCAGCTTAGGGAGAAGGGCCTTAGGCAGACACAGCGGGGCACTGATGGGGACACAGTGGACTGGTCTGCCCCGGCCTGTGGAATCTCGGGGGTGAGGGAGAGGGAGTGAGACCCAGAGTGCCGGTGGGAAGTTGTCCACCCTGGGAAGGGATGCACCTGTGTTTACAGCAGAGAGGACGTGACAGAGCAGGCCCAGGCTCTCCTCCATGTCCTTGCCCTCGACACTCCTCAAAGAATGTCCTCCTGCTGCCCTGTGTGGATGTGAGCCTCTGAGAATCCAGGGCTGAAAGGGAGTTGATGGTGGCTACATGAACGGTGCGTCACCCTCATCAAGACAGCTGGGGGTGAGCGGTTCCCAGAAATCAGGAGAGGCTCCCCAAGGACCCAAGAAAATGTTCCTGAGAGGAAAACAGTTTTCCTATAGGCCAGGGCCAGCATTCCAAAGCTGGATCTCAGGCCGACAAACGCAGTCCCTCCCTGCCTGGTACAGCGCTGCCCATCCCTGCTGTGGTCCTGGAGAGGTC
>NW_012101165.1:716886-727311 GCF_000951045.1 Mandrillus leucophaeus | reverse complement strand
TTTTTTTTTTTTTTTTTGAGACAGAGTCTCACTCAGTCAGCAGGCTGGAGTGCAGTGGTGTGATCTCAGGGGACTACGTAATTCTAAATAACTGTATGAGAAGGGTCCTGACTACAATGAAAAATTTAGATGTATCAAGAAAAGCCAAGACAACAAAAATTAGAACTGGAGGGAAAACGCTGAAAAAGCTGAAGGAGAGAGTTATCATCTCAGGCCTCCCCAAGGAGAGAAGCAGCTGAGAGCAGTGAGACACAGCAAAATTGAACTTCTGAGATATGATTCTGAGACATTTTCAAAAGAAATATAAAAATTATTTTCTAGAAATGTAAAATCTAAACATAAAATATATTTTATATTTTAGGTAATTATTTTCTAAAATATAAATATATTTTATAGAAATATAAAATTAAAAAAAATTCTTGACTGGGCACAATGGCTCACGCCTGTAATCCCAACAATCCCAATCTAAACAGGGTAGGATTGCTTGAACCCAAGAGTTTGAGACCAGCCCGGGAAACACAGTGAGATCCTGTCTCTACAAAATAAAAATTAGTTAAAAAAAATTAGTCAGGCATGGTGGTGCACACCTGTAGTCCCAGCTGCTCAATAGGCTGGAATGGGAGGATTCCTTGAGCCCAGAAGGTCAAAGTGGCATGGACTATGATCATGTCACTGCATTACAGCCTGGGCAGCAGAGCAAGACCCTGTTTAAAAAAAAAAAAAGAGAAAAAAATTCTTGTAATTCATTAAAAGCAAATCAATACCTTAAGAAAACCTTGTTTTAAAATAGAGAACCAATCTTAGAAAGATTATTTTAAATAATTTCCTTTTAATTATAGCTAATTTAATTACACACAAAATCCTTTTATAAGTTTCCTTTCATGAACCTTATAACTTATATAGACCATCTACAACATTCTTGGACTTTCTCACTTGTCTTACGTTTCTCTTGTTCCTAAATAATGTCATTTTACTTTATTTAACATATAAGATTCTTTTTTATACAAAATTATTTTCTTTTGTTTATAACCTTTTTATTAAAAAATATACCTTTATATTCATAACTTTTTTCACATCTCCCTCCCCCACTTATATTGCTTTCTTTTCCTTTTTAAATAGATAATTTTAAAATAACTTCTAAATTACATAAAATTATTTTTATAATACAATTTACAGAATTATTAATTATAATTTTTATTTCTAATAATCTTAAATTTTAGTGAAAATTTAGGAAGCAAGAAATTCTGAACTGTTGTCGGATGTTAATATTTTATAGATTAATATTTTATAGATTAATATTTTATAGATTAACATTTCACAGTTTTAGAACCATGTTTTTTCATATCATAATTTTTTTAATTGGAAATGACCCAGATATCAAATGAGCATTTATTATTTAATTTAAATTTTAAGATTTTTAAATTACACAAAAAGTCCACTTACAAGCATTTATCTCATTTACATGTACTTAATTTTTTAAATTTTTTATCAGTTTAGATTACTTTTGAACACCCAGATATTGTACAAAGTTAGTCATTATTTAAAGTTATTTCCCTGTTAACCATAAAGGCAAATATAAAATTTATTTACTCAGACACAAATGTATGCTGGTGATTCTGGAGATATTTTTATTTTACTAATAATTTTTGAAGCCAATTATATTTATCAAAGATTCATGCTGTGAACCCCCAAAATTTGAGACAGGTCTCAGTTAATTTAAAAAGTTTATTTTGCAAAGGTTGAGGACACATGCCAGTGACACAGCCTCAGGAAGTCCTGATGACATGTGCCCAGGGTACTCAGGGCACAACTTAGTTTTATACATTTTAGGGATACATGATACATCAATCAATATATGTAAGAAGTGCATTGGCTCAGTCTGGAAAGGCAGGACAACTTGAAGCAAAGGCAGGAAGACTTGAAGCAGGGAGGGGGCTTCCAGGTCACAGGTAGGTGAGAGACAAATGGTTGCATTCTTTTGCATTTCTGATTAGCCTCTCCAAAGGAGGCAATCAGATATGCTTCTATCTCAGTGAGCAGAGGGATGACTTGGAGTAGAATGGGAGGCAGATTTACCCTGAGCAGTTCCAGCTTGAAGGAGCTGAAGATATTTTCCTTTCACAATGTGAACTTGAAAAGTGTTTGGACTTAATTTATGAGTAGTCATTATATGACAATTTGGTAGCATGCTAGACATAAAACAGAACATATTACATGTACATCACATAAACATATCTAAACCTATAAACATACATACACAAAGATCCAATAGCTGTTACCTTGGAACTCTAGCCATGAGGCAGCATCACAAACTCACCAACCTATAAAACCTGGCTTCAAGTTATTTTTCAGATAAAACTGGAACCTGTCCACATGGCTAACCTTTGTTTGCCCTGATAGGTAATTCAAGGAAAGGTGTGAGCCAAAATTTTGGATAAAGCAGTCTTTATGGTAGTTTGGTTTTAAAAACCTCTTTTACCCTTTCCCTCCATAATTTCAAACAAGTTTCCAATGTTTACATTCTAGTTAGACCATAAATAATGAGTCTTAGCACCAGCAGCTTAGTAACAGCAGATTTAAAGCAGGCAGAAGAGAGAGGAAGATAGAGAGCTTTAGAAGACTCTACTTAACTCTATAATGTAGGTTAGCCATTTGCACTCTGAGCTTTTCTTGTTATAATTTGCCCACTAGCTTAAAATGTGCACACAAATGGGCCTTCCTTGGGATGACAGAATCAGGAGCCGGGACGCTGGACACTGTTTTCCTCCTTCAAGGCTGAGTCTCTGGCTTGAACAGGAAAAGAGAAAAATAAAGAAAAAGAATGGAGAGGAGAAAGGTCAAGTTTTATAGGAGAGAAGAGGAAAGAGAAAAGAAAGAGAAGAGGCTCATGAACCTTCTAGCCACTGCGTGATGTGGAGTTAGTATCCCCTACCATCCTCGTTTAGCTCCCATCAGGGAGAGCCTCAGCATCCAAGACTTACACACCATGTGGCATGAATCCCTCCCACTTCCACAAGTCACCTGTCAAGGTGAACTGTTTCCAGCTGGAGGGAGCTATGGATGCCTTTGGCTGAGAGGAGGAAGGCTGTAGGTGGCTTCCCAGATAACCAGGAGGATGAAGTCAGAAGAAAGAAAGAGAGAGAGAAAAATCAGGGCCCACACACTAAAGTCACATATTCACATTCACACGTACAAACAAATGGCGAGCCTTCAAATAAATACCCTGTTAAGGGGCTGAGTAGAGTCCTAAATTCCTTGCCTCCCAAGTCTGCTGAGTCCTAGCCAAGCAAAGCCCCAGGATACCACAAATACAAATGCATAAAATGCTCAACTGGTGCCCCTAGTGGCCAAGTCTAAATAGCATAGAGACCCAGGGGCACCACAAAGGAGGCAGAGGGTGGTTGGTGCATTCCAACTAACTCACTCAGTTCCAAAGTTTTAAAGTTCCCAAATCCCCAAATTCCAAAATTTGTCGACTTCTCTAAAGGTCACTTTCTTTGCACCAGCGAAGAATTGAAGGCAGCAGGCACTGCAGCAGGAAGAGAGAGGATCCCTGAGACAAAAGTATCTCAGCAGCTGCAAGGAAAGTCCTCACGTTCCAGCCAAGGGTCAGCTAGCAACAAGCAGCTCCAACTCACGACGCCCTGTGCCTTGCCGATAGATACCTCACCGGTGGGCTCAGGCCCCCAGGGCACACAGTGCTGCCTGTACAGGCCACCAAAACTGTACCTGAAAACAGGCCCAGACTGAATTTGTTGGCTTCCAGTATGGGCCACCAAAATTGTGACCAAACACATGTTCGCTGCTTGCAGAGTCCAATGAACAAGAATGAGGTCTGGAAGAAAGAAAGTGATTTTTATTAACCAAAACTACTAAAGGAGAAGCGGCTGGATTCCTATCAAAAGGAACCGCTTCGCTAGTTGCGGAGAAAGCAGGGGTTTAAAAAGGGAAAACTTGTTACGGAAGGCATGCAAGAATTGCGCTGATTCCAGTGCCTGTGTGTCTTGTTCTGGCAGCTGTCTTGGGTCCCAGGCCACCTGCATCTCAGGCTGGCATCACCCTTACAATGGCCAGGTTGTTGACTAGTTGCCTTGAAGTAATCTCTGGAATTCTGTAGCTGGGTCTCCAGACTTGGTCTGTCTAAAAATTAGCCCCATAAGAATTATGTGCCTTTCTACTATATTTATAGTAGAAAGCCCTGATGGGAGCTAAACGAGGGTGGTGGGGGGTACTGACTCCGCACTATGCAGTGGCTGGAAGGTTCACGAGCCTCTTCTCTTTCTTTTCTCTTTCCTAGCATGCAGTTAGATAAATGTGAAGGGACTATATTCTGTGAGAAAGAGAGGGACGTGGAGTCCATTTTAAGGCTAAGGCAAAAGGCTTCTGCAGTTTGCTTCAAGGTTATATGTTGAAACCCAAGAGAAAGGAAAAAAATGTTTACAATGCATTTTGAAATTAAGTTGCCTCGTTACAGAATCATAGACTCGAGGTTGGTGGGACCCAGAGGCACTGACGTTCTTCTAGATCTTCAATATTCCACACAGTCTGGCTAATGTTTAAACACCTCTAGGGATCAGGAATTCACTTCCCAACTAATATTTAGGAGAAAATCTTGTGTTTAGCAAGTCTTTCTTATGTGCAGCTAAAATGCCATCTTCCTTTATCCTCCACTTATAGATCTCAATTCCGCACGCAGTGACAGCACAGAACAGGTCTTTTCCTATTCTTCATGAAAGCCCTCCAAATATTTGATATAGGTCTTATATTCCTATGTTACACCCACTTTTTTTTTTTTTTTTTTTTTTTTGAGACGGAGTTTCGCTCTGTCGCCCAGGCTGGAGTGCAGTGGCCGGATCTCAGCTCAGTGCAAGCTCCGCCTCCCGGGTTCACGCCATTCTCCTGCCTCAGCCTCCCGAATAGCTGGGACTACAGGCGCCCGCCACCTCGCCCGGCTGGTTTTTTGTATTTTTAGTAGAGACGGGGTTTCACCGGATTAGCCAGGATGGTCTCGATCTCCTGACCTCGTGATCCGTCCATCTCGGCCTCCCAAAGTGCTGGGATTACAGGCTTGAGCCACCGCGCCTGGCCCACCCAATTGTTTTTGATGAATACCCCCAATTAATGGATACAGTTCAAATTCACAAATTAAATTCATTTTAAAATTTAATTTATTAAAAATAGATATATTAGTTTACTAATATTGATACATCAATTAAATCACATAACTTCAATTAATACAGTTCCAAATGGATGTGTCTATAATACCCTTAGCTCTAAGAGACAGACAGAAGGCTGGGCATGGTGGCTCACGCCTGTAATCGAAGCACTTTGGGTGGCCGAGGCGGGTGGATCACGAGGTCAGGAGTTCAAGACCAGCCTAGCCAAGATGGTGAAACTCTGTCTCTACGAAAAATACAAAAATTAGCCGGGCGAGGTGGCAGGTGCCTATAATCCCAGCTACTCAGGAGGCTGAAGTAGGAGAATCACTTGAACCAGGCGGGCAGAGGTTGCAGTGAGCTGAGATCATGCCACTGCACTCCAGCCTGGGTGACAGAGCTAGACTCTGTCTCAAAAAAAAAGGAGAAAGACAGAAGGCTCCAGCTGAATCTTTTAGGCTGTCAGTACCTTGGTAGGGTCATTTTGAGACCAAGGTCAAGTCTACAGTTTTTCAAATTTAAAAAATTATTTCTAATTCATTAAAAAACTGATAAATATAGTAGAATCTTACATAACTATTCAGAGAGATACATCCATCAAGCCGACTGAAACATATGTGCACCTGCTGGTCATATATGATCTTTTCAGTAGCCAGAAAGCCTTTGAAAAGGATTTGCATATCAGAAGAGCGATTATAATAAATAACTTAAGCCTGAGCCACTTACCATCTTGATTGATTGTAAGGACAGAGCACACTGCCATACGCCTGCAGCCCAGTGGGTGGATCTTCTTTTGATAGTTGTGGAGGGAGATTCTCATGAATTCTGGATGAATGATTCGTCCCTTTCAATATTTATTATCTGGCATACAAGTCTTTCATCATCTCTGTATTTGGCAGTATGCATAGTGGCTATGAGGTTTGGCTCTAAAGTAAGTATTTATCAAATGAAGGACTGAATACACAAACCACATGTCATCGGGATAGGATAAAGTCAGTTGAAATTTAATGACAGGAGCATATTTTGCTGGAGGATAGTTTAAAAGCGTTGCCTTTCCAGATAAAATTTGTAAAAGGTGCCACCTCAGGGTCCTTCCTATGATTTAGAAAACGCTCCAGTTAGTAATGTTTGCAACATCTTTTGGGGGAGTAAGTTGATTCAGAGATGAGATACAGGATACCCATTTTCATTACTTTCTGTTGAAGAGGGTGGAATTTCTGTCTTCTCCATCCAACTCTGTGCACTTACCCTGAAAGACTCTGTAGCTCCTGTGCTCAGTCTACAGTAGAGAGGGGCTTCAGAGAGGACAGGATGGATGATCTCAGCCTCCCAGATAAAGGAGGATGTGAGCTCAACTGCTGTGGTTGGGGAAGCTGAAATGCCGTAAGGGATTTCAGGGAGTGGGGAAGGCTTAGAATGCTTCCACAAGGAATCCCCTAGGGAGTTAATGAAGAATGAAACTTGGGCATTGAAGTCACCGCTGAGGTTACATATCACGCATTTAGAATTAAGTCACTGTGCAGACTTTTGTAATTTTCTGCCAAGCACCTGGCTGCCCAGAGAAAGAGAGAGATAAGAAGGTTGATTTTATCTAGTGCTGGGAATTGCCTAAGTACAAAGAATTCCAGGAGGCCTAGTGACATTAACTGATCTTTAAATAGAAAATCCTTAAGGGTTGTTTAGCAGGAAATGTTTCAAAGCAGGGGAAAGGCTACCCATGTAGACAGATAGGAGATGATTATAGACAATGAACCTGAGAGTACCCTGTCATCTCTCCAGCGGCTAAGGTCTCACCATTTGTCTGGTTTACACTTGCATGGGGCTTAAGATCTTCTTGGCCCCAGCTGACTGACCTCCCTGTATTACTCGCTATTGTTTGTTTAATTCCACTATTGTCTTACCCCTTCAAACTTGAGGCTTTCATTATAAATATTAATTATCTGACTTGGTGCCCAAGCTGGGCGATAGTCTAGTTGGGGCTCTACTGCCACCTAGTGGTCTTTGGTTGCTTTGCATGTCTACGGTGTCAAGGCTAGGAAGGGGGCAAGTGAAACCAAGACACAGCTTGGATAGAAGCATTCAAGGGGTCTGGAGTTCATGACGAGGGCAAAGAGAAAAAATTGCTAGGTACCAACAAGACAGAAGAATAATAGTTTGTAGTCTAAAAGAATTTCAGAGTTTGAGATCTTGATGATGGAGGAGTACTAGGGAGGATAATACCAAAGAAGTGGCTATGGTTGTGTGTAGCTGTAAAAGACTGAAGAAGGACATTAAAGCTGAAGGTCAAGGAGTTCAGGGCCAATTTATTGCAAGGGCCATTTACATTAATCCACTTAGAGATGAGTGTCCCTGTGTTAGGGTCCACGTTTTGGTAATACATATTTTTTATCTTCCACACTTCCCAATACAGTGTCAGCAAAATGTTGGTTGAATTGACTTGAGTGTTGAAGAAAAACAATCACTCACAATGACTGTAGGGGATGGAGTGGAGATTATAACTTTGAACTTGCTAATCTATACTTTTAGATGAGAATGCCTTCAAATAGCTGGCTTTCTCAAGCCAGGCAGCTATTTTCACTCCTTCAGTGACTGCCCCAACATATCTCCACTGGATGAATCTCCCCATTCCTGGTATTTTACAGTTTGTTGTGATTCCTTCTAAGGCAAGAGAACATCCTGGATGTTGCTCTGTGCTCATTGTCTGAAATGAGCACACCACATGTAGCACACCACATGTAGCAATTACCTTTCCTGCCATTGATTCTCCATGTGAACTTTCTGTAAGCAAGATGTTCATCCAGGAGTTCTCCAAAACCTACCTTCTCTTCACTCCTTTCTGAGTTTGTAAAAAATTTTGGGAGTTAGTTACTCTACTTTCCCATACTACTCCAGGAAATTTGAAATCCCTGCACGTCTACTTCCTAGGTAAATTGGCTCTTGATCACACTGTTTTCAGTCAGCTGGGTCTTTGGCCAACCCAGAGGTCCTTTGTTAATTCCCACAAGCTAGAGGATTTCTAGAGATTTTTTTCATTACTTATTCAGTGGACACTATTTCTTCTCACCCCAAATCATCTGCTTGCCTCACTCCTGCCCCACTCTGATTTAACTCCCATGTGACTCATTAGCTCCAAGCCAGTTTGCAGTGACTCCCAGGCTCTCAGCTGCCTGAAGGATTGGCTGCCATACTGGACACTTTGGTGACTATTCTGGTTGTCTCTTGATTCTTAGAACATCTTTGTAGGCCAACCTATCTATAAAATGACTTCCTTCTTTGTCAGCTATAATAATGGATATTGATTTTTTTCTAATTTTTCATTATAGGAATTGTGAACATATAGAAAGCTGGAGGGAATAGTGTATTGAATGTAGTGTACATACTCAGCTTTAGTGTAATTTACGGACAATATTATTTCATCTATACTTTTTTACATCCCTGATTATTTTGAAACAAATCCTAAACATCATATCCTTTTATCTGTCGATGACAGTGCATAGCTTTAAAAAATAAGAACACTTGCCATGTCACAAGTAAAAATTAGCAAAATTTAGCAAACAAATTTCCAAAGTCATTCAGACTAGAATAATAGTGGTTGAGAGTAGCTCTTCTTGTTTAGAAAAATTTTAATTTCAGCCTGAGCTAAGACCAAAGAAAATCACAATTAAGCTTTACCACTGCTAAGCCATTAAACTCTTGTTGATAGAGCAATTCAGGATATTCAGCTTCTATTTTTGATAAAAAATCGTAGAATTGCAGATGTTTACACCACAAAAGTGAATAAGGTCCATTTTGGACATGGCCTGTTCAATAATATATGATAGAACCAAACATGTTATACAAAGTACCTACTGATGAATAATACAATGAATGATTACAGGTTTTAACATCTTACTTTTTCACAAGCTTTTAAATGAGTCAAGTAAGCCTTTATCTGCTTCACAAAAATTTTTACCACCATGTAGCACATCTTAGCAGATTCCACTTCAGGTTGTACTGACTTAGAAATTTTACCAGCTTCTTTGAAAATATTATTCTCACTTGTAGTTGTTCCATACAGAGTATTCATAGAACCTAATTCTTCAGTTACTTCAAACTTAGCATTGATACCTCAAGTAAAAAACAACAGCTGAGCAGTATCAGTAGCATCTGTCTATTCAACAAGAGACAAGGAAAGATACTCAGAACAATTAACTTTGTTTTTAACTAACTATTGATGTTGCTCCCAATGTCCTCAACTCTTCAATCAACTTTTCTTACCAAAAAGCTCACAGTCTTGAACAAATTTATTTTCTGAGTACCCATTTTTTTAGCTAATAAAAACACAATTTAATTAGCTTACCATTGATACATGGGTTTCCTTGCTTGCTGACAAATGAACCACTTGGAAACTAAGTTTGGTTGCAGCCTCATTTACATTTGTAATTCTTGTGAAGAAATTTCACTATAATAAGATATTCTATTTAAATTTCCTAATTTTTCTGCCTGTTGCTTTCCTGTGAGTTGGACATATTGTGATGAGTGCTTAGTCTGACAATGTTGACATATATTGTGCTGTTTTAGCACAGCTTTAGTGTCAGTGCATAATAAACACATGCTTTCTGATCTAATTCAATTTTTTACAAAAAGCCAGATGCACAATAACTTAAAAGTACAACATTTGAAGTGGACTTTTCTTGTTTTGACATGAAAGATATGCACTGATAAAATAAAATGAAAGTAAAACAAATATGCTTGGCACTTGAAACATTGTCAAGTTGACTCACTGAGCAGCAGTAGGAAGTGATGAGGATTCCACAAATGGTCTCTGTTGCAACTCTTCAACTTTGCTGTTGAATCTCAAATGCAGCCATAGACAATATGGAAATGAATAAGTATGGCTATGCTATAGTAAAACTTCATTTATAATATTAAGCTTTAATTTAAAACAATTTTCACATCATAGAATATTATTGTTCTTTTGATTTTTTTCAATTATTAAAAAATGTAAAAACTGGCTGGGCATGGTGGCTCTTGCCTATAATCCCAGAACTTTGTGAGGTCGAAGTGGGCAGATCACTTGAGGTCAGGAGTTCGAGACCAGCCTGGCCAACATGATGAAATTCCATGTCTACTAAAAACACAAAAATTAGGCCAGGTGCAGTGACTCATGCCTGTAATCTCAGCGCTTTGGGAGGCAGAGGTGGGCTGATCACAAGGTCAGGAGATGGAGACTATCCTGGCTAATATGGTGAAACCCCATCTCTAGTACTAGCCAGGCATGGTGACATTG
>NW_012101165.1:690907-716776 GCF_000951045.1 Mandrillus leucophaeus | reverse complement strand
AAAAGAAAAGAAAAAATTAGCTGGACATAGTGATGCACGCCTGTAATCTCACCTACTTGGGATTCTACTGCTAAGGCAGGAGAATTGCTTGAACTCAGGAGGTGGAGGTTGCAGTGAACTAAGATGGCACCACTGCACTCCAGCCTGGGTGACAGAGTGAGACTCCTTCTCAAAAAAAAAAAAGTAAAAACCATTCTTAACTTGCAGACCATACCAAGGTTGGATGTGATCAATGGGCCATAGTTTGGCAATCCCTGGTCTAGACCATTGCACCTCTAAAAATTTCACAGATGTGTCATGCCCTTGAATCTTTGTAGGGCTTATCTTCCATCACCTGAGGTGCAGATGCCTTACTTAGGCATTCAGAACTCTAGTCACTTTCTGCCACCAGGTCCACTTGGCATGGACTCATCAAAATAGTGGAACAATGACCAGAATGTCCAGGTGATCAAGGTCCATCATCTGTCTAGTTTAAGCAAGGACCAAACTGGTAAATTGAATGGGTTTTCATGGGGAGCATCACTCCTGCATCCTTTAAGTGTTTGAGGGAGACACAAATCACTGCAGGATGCAGGGAGTAGCAACTTGAGGAAAGGCTGTGAATAACTACTTTAACTACTTGGTACAGCATTGCAGGAACTTCCTCAAGGGGACATGGCCCTTTAATCAGTGTATTCTAAGTCTTAAAATGGCCTTAGTTCTTAAAATGGGACAAGAGATCATGATTTCCTATCATGTGCTGACCAACCCAAGGTCTTTTTCAGATTATTAATCAAGCAACACCTTAATGTATGTTGTTGCTAGGATACCGTCGTTTATTAGTCTTAGGCTCCCTGGTTGTCGCTGTGGCCTTGTTACCCATTAGGGTAATTGAGTATACCTGTCTCCCTACAAGGTTGTTGTGGAAATTAACACAGCAGCTAATTTCATCAGTCCTACCTTTCAACAGTTTTATGCTGTCATCTGGCTATTCTAGATCCTATCATTTATATTGACACCAGGGAGCCCAGTATCTGAGAGTGTCTCCTGCTATCAACCTTGACCTACAGAGGACACACAACATTCAGTTTCTCAAGGTGCTAGTGCCTCCTTTATGAATGTTTTATTCCTTATTGCTTTAGTAAAGAGAGCATTCTCCGGGTCCTCCTGGGAAACATAATCATCTAGTGGTCTTTGGTGTCTCACAATACATCAGTTCTAACATGCCTACCTCTCTGAAGTTTTAGATCCCTTCCTCTGCCAAGGAATTTCCAGCATCTCTGCCTCATTTACTGCAGGCATCATTGTTTCCAAGCTGCAAGGAGGTATTCTAGCAGTTTATTAGCAGTGGCTCCAGCTGTCCATGCCAGGACAAGCTGGGGGAGGAGAAAGCAAAGAGCAAGGAGAATGAAAGAATAGACCACACACCTTCTTCCCTCTGTTAAATCCATCAACCAAAAATCAGTTCTGAACTGCGGGAGTGGAAACATGTTGAAATGTATTACAGTTTGAAGTTTTTAGCCAGATAGTACCTCTGAGTACCTGAAAAGTCAGACTGTTTTAACACACAATAGTGAATGGAAAGTGATTGCCTATGATATCTCCAAGGAACAGGGAAGAGAGGAGAACCAGTGGTATTTTGGGGTTGGGGGACAAGATGTTGCTCTGGAGTGAAGTGGTGTGATCTCAACTCATTACAGCCTCGACCTCCCTGGATCAACCAATGTTCCTACCTCAGCCTCCTGAGTAGCTGGGACTACGGGTGCACGCTACCATGCCTGGCTAATTTTTTCATTTTTGTGGACACGATGTCTCGCTATGTTGCCCAGGCTGGTCTTGTGTTTCTGGGCTCAAATGATCCTCCCATCTTGGCCTTCTATAGTGCCGGAATTACAGGCATGAGCCACCATGCCTGGCCCTAGTGGTACGTTTGAAGGCAGTGGTGGAAGAAAAATCACTGTTTCCTCATTGTTCACTACCAATCACAGATAGTTCAAATAACCAGCTACACAGATGTTGCAGTGCAAAATGGAGTTGCTGCTTCTTCATTCTTTGATTTTTTTTTTTTTTTGCATTTAGGAAATGGGTTAAAATAAGCTATCGTGGAATATGAAATTACTAGACATTCTGTCCTTTATAAACACAGGGAACAAAATACATGAATTCTGCATACCAAAATACGTGAACTGGTTTTGGAGACTGGGAAGTAGTAAAAAAAATGTCATACAGGAGCTTTAGCCATGCACTATGGTGCTCAAGGAAGGAAATAAATGTCTCATCCATGGCTATGGGGGGCTGCTGGTCAAAGAGAACTTAATGAAAAAGGTTATACTTAAACAGAAGTTGACATGCTAAGTGTGGTTTTGAAAAATATAAAGAAAAAATGATTTCTGAGTATAGCAAGCAACAGGAAAAGGCATGGCAGTATATTAAAAATGAGTAATCCAATTTAGATGAAACAAAGAACCTATGAAGAGATATACTAGAAAACAAAGCCTGAAAACATATTTGGCCAGTATCTGAAGTCCTGGACACAAGATGGCAGGATTTATACATTATCAGTGGGTGCATGCTCTGGTTTGCACACATAGTTCACATGTTGGATGTGATCACCTTAACACCCAAGGTGATGGTATTCAGAGGTAGGGTCTTTGGGAGGTAGCGAGGGCTCCATCCTCATGAATGAAATTAGTGCCTTTATAAAAGGGCTTGAATGAAACTGTTAGCTTCTTCTACCTTTTCTGCCACGCGAGGATGCTGCAAGAAAGCACCCTCACCAATTACTAAAGCTGCTAGCACCATGATCTCAGACTTCTCAGCCTCTAGCACTGTAAGAAATACATTTCTATTGCTTATAAATTCCCCCAACTAAGACATTTTGTTATTGCAGCAGGAACAGACTAAGGCAGTGTATTAGTCCATTTTCAAGCTGCTGATAAAGACATACCCAAGGCTGGGTAATTTATAAAGAAAAAGAGGTTTAATAGACTTACAGTTCCACGTGGCTGAGAGAGGCCTCACAATCATGGCAGAAGGCGAAAAGCACATTTTACAAGGTGGTGGACAGGAGAAAAATGAGAACCATGCAAAAGGGGTTTCGTCTTATAAAACCATCAGATCTCGTGAGACTTACTCATCACCACAAGAACAGTATGGGGAAAATTGTCCCCATTATTCAATTATCTCCTTCTGGGCCCCTTCCACAATGTGGGAATTATGGGAGCTACAATTCAAGATGAGATTTGGGTGGGGACACAGCCAAACCATATCAGGCAGCATAAGAAAGATTGATTGAAATTCTAATATTTCTCTTAATGTTTGAAAAATAATTTATTTAAATTCTTATTTATAAACTGGACCTTAAGATAGAGGAATCGGGAGTAAGACTCCACAAAGGGACAGTGGGAAGGGAGTTGGGAAGCAGAGCAGTGACTGGGGTAACTATCAGTACATTCTGATGGGAGGGACTTAGTGAAAAGGGACAGCCCAAAATTCTTGCTGCATCTGCAAGTCAGCAATAGCTGAAGTGGGAACAGGCAGGCACCTGTTACTCAGGCACCACTTCTGAATTTGGCATCCTCCAATAAGTCTTTCTTTCGCTGAAGTCCACCCACTATCCCATCCCAGTCTGATCTTGATCTGAGTGACCAAGAAAGTAAGGGAATGGTACACCTCTGTGTCAGACCCTGTGTGCCAAGGGTTCTTTACCTCTGGAGTTGATCACTTAACCTTCAAGTTGAATGCTGGAGTCCAGTATCAAAACACCGCATTTACACTGACAAGCATATGCTTCCCCATTCCTTAATCATTAGAAGAAAGAGAGTTATTAGAAAGTTGCTAAGGTCTTAGAAATCCATCAACTGTCTCAGAAAGTTGGTGGAAGGATGCAATAAAACAACACATGTGAAATGACTACCACTTCCTGGCCCAGAGTAGATGTGCAATATCAAGTTCCCTTTCTGTTGTTTTCCTACACAAGAGAGTGGCACAGAGTAAGTAGTATCTGTCCTATAAACTCCCTCTGTGACTATCCCTCCCTGCCCCGATAAAAGAAGACATAGTATATCCTCCCATTAATTTCTTTCCCCATTCCTACAGACATTCTTCCTATGAGATGGTGTCATCCTTATCCATTCCTGTTTCCCTCTTCTGGACACCTGTGGTTTGTTTCTGTCCGTTTATGATGCAATACCTCAAACAATATTCAGTTCCTCAGATATGAGCTGACTAATGAAGGAGAAACAAAAGAGCTTCTTCATCTTGGCTTCAATTGGCTTAGATGCAACAATTCTGTTTTTCCAGGCTAAGGATTTCTTCAGGGTTTTGTTTTTCTTTGGTTTGGTTTGGCATAGCAGCCACAAGATGCTGTTGACTCATTTAGCTTCTAGCCAAAGGAAACCCCTGAGCCTCTTTTTCCTCCATGTGATGCTTCCTCCATGTGATGCTCTCTTCCCCACCCAGATCTTGGACAGCTGTTTGCTTTTCTAGATCTGAGTAAAGGACCTCTCATACCCAGTAAATTCCATCTTGTTGGATTCATTTTCTTCATTGCAGCCTTTAAGCACATAAACTATCCTGTTCCATCACCACTCCACGTATTTTCGTCAAATTAGATTGATTTTCCGATGATGTCCTTTATTGAAGACATTGCTAAAAAGCCTAAGTAGGACAGGAGACAACACTGAGCACTGTGACCTGCCACAAGAAGCCTCTTAACAGGTTGAAAGAGAATTCATTAAACAGCATTCTTTGGTTACGGTCATTCAACTGGATGTGAATTCACCTAATTGATCTAGAATCCAGTTCATATTATTACACATTTTCTTTTTTTTTTTTTCTTTTATTTTCAGATGGAGTCTCACTGTCACCCAGGCTGGAGTGCAGTGGCGCGATCTCAGCTCACTGCAACCTCTGCCTCCCAGGTTCAAGCAATTCTACTGCCTCAACCTCCCAAGTAGCTGGGATTACAGGTGCCTGCCACCACGCCTAGCTAATTTTTTGTATTTTTAGTAGAGACGGGGTTTCACTGTGTTAGCCAGGATGATCTCGATCTCCTGACCTCGTGATCCACCCACCTTGGCCTCCCAAAGTGCTGGGATTACAGGCATGAGCCATGGCGCCTGGCCTATTACACATTTTCTAAAACAAATCATGAGAGATCTTGCCAAATGCTTTGTTCAAGTCACATCTACAATTTATGCAGCACTCACTTCGTCTTCCAGTCTAGAAAGTCTGTCAAAAATGAAAATAATTCTACTGTAAAATGGTTTACTCTTTGTGAATACTGTTTATTAAAGTTGGCATTGTATTGCCCCTCTCCATTGCCCTCACCCATTAAAAAACTCATTTTCTAAAATGTACCCCCTGCCCCCTCCGTTTTTTTTTTTGTTTTTTTGTTTTGTTTTGTTTTGTTTTTTGAGACAGAGCCTCTCTCTGTCATCCAGACTGGAGTGCAATGGTGTGATCTCAGCCCACTGCAACCTCCGCCTCCCAGGTTCAAGCAATTCTCTTGCCTCAGCCTCCCAAGTAACGGGGACTACAGGTGTGCAACACCACGCCAGGCTAAGTTTTGTATTTTTAGTAGAGATGGGGTTTCGCCATGTTGACCAGGCTGGTCTCAAACTCCTGACCTCAAGATCTGCCCGCCTTAGCCTCCCAAAGTGCTGGGATTACAGACGTGAGCCACCACACCTGGGCTCAAATGTACCCCTTTTTTCATAGAGACAGGATAGCACTGTGATCCAGAGTGTAGCTTGAATCCTGGCTCCTCCACCTTCTGGCTGTGTTGACATGGGCACTTCGCCTCAGCTATCTGTCCCTCCGGTGCTTAATCAGTAAAATGGGGACGATGATAGAACCCACATCATAGGATTAGTATAAGGATTGAATCACTTCACATTTGAAAGCATTTAGAAGTATTTCTGGCACTTTAGTAAGCAAAATATGATTTTGGAATTTGGAAGATGTTAGAGCTAGAGATATAAACATGGGAGTCTTTGGCATATCAATAGTATTTGTTTTAGCTTGGGTTCCCCTAGAAGCAGACCCCGACAAGGATGTGAGTGTAAATACTTTATTTGGGAGGAGATTCCAATAAATACTGATGGAGAAATGGGGAATTGAGACAGGAAAAGGAAGGATGTCAATAAACAGTGCATTATAAAGTAAACTCTTGCAGGTAACAGAAGTTTAGTCCCACTGTGGGACTCTGGGAGAGAGTGTACAAGAGGCCTTAAAGTTATCCTAACTGAGGGACCAGAAAGCTAGGATAATTATCCATCAAATCTCATCCATCTTTGGCCAACGCCTGCTTTGGGAGCTTAACTCTTCAGCAGTTCCAGCTTCTCTGCAAGAGAGTCCAGAGCTTCCTGGGCCAAGAAAAGGCCCCAAGACAGAGAATCAGAAGTGCCCCCAGTAATCAGCCTTCTGTGTGCAGAGGTGAGTCTTGAGGGACTATGAGTGGGGCACCCAAGCATGACAGTATCTGATGTCATCCTAGGAGTGAGTGAAGTTAGAGAGAAGGTGGGGTCTGGTCACCAAAGTGCTATAGCACTCCAACATTTGGAGGTCAAGAAGATGAGATGGATCCAGGAAAAGAAACTGAGGGGAGGCTAGTGAAAAAAAGAGAGTAGAGTTCTGGAGTCCAAGTTGAGAGGAAGAATCCAAACAGGAGGAAGAATCAACCATGTCAAATGTTGCAGAAAGGTCAAATAAGGTAAGGATTGAAGATTGACCATTGGATTTAGATACCTGGAGGCCACTGTTGACCTTGACAGGAGCAGTTTTAGAGAGAGAGTTCAGGATAGGGAGTGAGTTCCAAAGAGAAGTAAAATTGGAGGCAGCCTGTAGACAACTCTTTCAAATGGTTTGTTGTAGGGAAATAAAACAGTAGCTGTAGGAAATGTGCAAGTCGAGAGAGAGAGAGAGAGAGAGAGAGAGAAATTAAATTTTATTGAGACAATAATCCTGAATTCCAAGAGTTTTGAGAATATGTTAAAAGCAAAGTGAGATAAAAGAGATTTATGGGAAAGCAAAGCAGAAGTTGCTGTACTCAGTCCATTTTGAAGGTGTTTCTTTGCCAAAACTGAATAGGGGGCTAGCAGAAACTCATTTACCCTCCATAAATGTTGGGAGCTGGCTTTTCTCTCTGAGTCTCTTGATTCTGGTGGACCCTGTAGCCACTGACTAGCTAAGTAATCAGAACCTAACATGTCCTTTTACTGTAAGAGTGGTAAATTATCTGTTCCAGTTTAAAAGAGGCTGAGTATGTTACAATCACAGGGAATGGTCTGGAAAAACAGAATGACATGTTCATGGGGCTACGGAGACTGAGACTACCTGTAGTTCCTGAAACTTTGGGGGCAATCTCCTTTAAGTTCCCTTTAGAAAAATATGGCTTCTCTTCCAGAAACCACATATCCTGATAGTCTGAAATATCTGTAGTTATTTTTAGTCCATTGTTCCATTTCCATGAAAGTGTTTACAAAATTAGCCACGCATTGTGGCGTGCAGTAGTCCCAGGTAGTGGGTAGGCTGAGGCAGGAGGATCACTTGTGCCTAGGAGTTCGTGGTTGCAGTGAGCTCTGATCACACCACTGTATTCCAGCCTGGGCGACAGAGTGAGACCATATCCCAGGGAAAAAAAAAAAAAGAAAAGAAACAGTTTGCAAATATTTTGTTTCCCAGGAAGCCATAATACCCTTATGATTCAGTCAGCCTGATTCTGCAGTCCTGAAATCTCGGCTTGCAGCAGGTCTGTGCTGAGAAGGCTGTGCTTAAAGAGGGCAGCTTCCCAGATCCCTGTGTGCCCTGATTCCTGACTTGTCTCATCTGGAATAAAAAGAAATAACAACCAACACTGCCCTTTGATGCTTTTATTCATTTGCTGCTTTTATTCATCTGTTCTCCACCTCAAGTGCCCTCACCCCACTTAGGGAGTCCTGGCTCATCCTTCAAGACTTCCCCAAATGCCTTCTGCCCTGTGAAGTCCTCCTTGAAACTGAAGAAGCAATTATTTTTCCTTCTACGTTCCCACAGAACTCTGCACCTCTATTAAAGGACTTATTAAATTCTATTACAGCTTAGTTTTTATGTAACTGTCTTCCCTGAAATGCTCCAGAGGAGGCATCATGACTTATTCATGTCTGAATCACCAGCACTTAATCTAGAACCTGGCTCAATAGTTTTCATATAAATTAAGAAAAGCAATACCTTAGAAAATCTCTAGCAGCCAAATTCAAAGTTTCTCTAAAGTGTACAACTGCTATGATTTAACTTCCTCTATTTCGGATTTCAAGCCACTAGAATTTGGAACAGGAACAAAATAGTGCAGAAATTATTGTGTACCATGTGATCAGAGTTCAGTGCAGAATTATGGAGGTATGTTAGTGTGTGTAGCTTTGGCATTATGGTCAAGGGAAACATCTTTCCTGCAGAGGAAAAGGGCAGTGTCATCCCTAGGACCACAAGCTTCTTGAACATGTGGGAGGTGGGTTCTTCCCATTTTGGATTTGAGCTCAGCAAAGGCTTTCCTGAATTAATCACTGAAGAAGCACATGGCACCGTATTTCCTTCATCTGGTCGCTGCAGAAAGCGAAAATGTTTATACCAGATGATGTTCAATATGATGTCATCATTTCACGGTTTATCCAAATTCCCTCTTTCATCATGTTTTGCCTGGAGTTACACCTGGAGTTTTATGTATCTGCAAATACTCAGAATGAATTCTCAGTTATGGAAGAAAAAATAGACGGTGCTCTAAGCTTATGTGTAAATATGCTTTGTAGAAAAGATGAAACATTTCAATGAATAAAAGCTGAGGGCAAGAGGAAGGCTTGACTAGGTAAGTGGTGTATGTTCCCATGGGAACGTGCAGCTGCTGCCAACAAATGCATGGGAAAAGGCTGTAGAGTCTTTCTATGATTCAGGCTAAAATTAAATTTGTAAAGGAGTCGAAACACACATGAATCATCCCCTCTTGTTCACTGTGATCATTACTATCTCCAAGTCAAAAGCTAGCCAAGAGTCACAATGAAGACTAGCCTGTTGTGACAACTGAAGTTGTTTGCACTAAATAATATCTCCACCAAGGAATTCCAACAGCTTCTAACATCTACCACATAACAATTTAGATTCCTTGGCCTATTAAGACGCTCATAATCTGGCACCATGATCTCTATCCCATCTAATTTCTGACCACTTTCCTGTGTGGGCCACAGTGGTCTCACTATTCCCTAAACATTCTTGTTCATTCTTAACTCCAAAACATTTCTCATACACTTTCTTTGTCTTCTAGCGCTGTTTCCATCTTCTTCATCTATTCAAACCAATCTATTCTTAAATTCCAGTCCTAGGATTATCTGATCTGTGAGGTCTGTCATGATTGCAAATCATACTGGTTTCTCCCTGCTCTGGATTTCTGTACTGTCCCTCAAGACCTAGAGGTGCAAGCTAAAGCTTCTATTGAAATCAGCCATCATTATGGACACTCTTTGGTTCACACACTGTGCTAGCAGCATAATGGACATTTCCTATTGTTCTGCTCCCTATTTTCTTTGCTGTTCCTTTGTTTTAAACCATTTAAAATCGTTTTTTTCCCCTTCCCCCCGATGATCAATATAACTAAGGGCTTTTTGTTCCTCTTCAATCCTATATAAGGAAAACATTTTCCTCCCCTTCTTAGGATAGGAAAGAATTGGTAGATACTAAGCTTGGTGGAATCTGTTGGAATCTTCAACTTTAACCCCTTCCAAATTCAGGGGCTCGAATAAACCTTAGTTAAAGCACAAATTAGTTACTAATTAGGGAAATCCTGTACAGATAAGGGAGTATCAGTTTTGGACCATTTGGTCACTTTTTTGGATATCCAGATTATAGAATTACCAACAGCCATATTCATTGGTATGTACTGAGTCTCCGCCAGGATTCAAAAAGAGAGTAATTCTTTTGGGATCTGAAACTTGCAGGAAAATAAAAACAGACAAAGCTTGATTCAGGTCTCAAAGTCTGGCAATGCCAGTTTAACCATGAACAGATAATGAAATCTTCATAATAACATTTGATTGATAGCTAAAACCCCAAAATACCTTTATTTCTAGGGCAATACTATCTCTACATTTTTTTAAAAAAAGTTTCTGGATGCCAAGACATTTAGTTTGATTTTATTTATTTATTTATTTATTTCAACAGGTTTTTGGAAAACAGGTGGTGTTTGATTACATGGATAAGTTATTTAGTGATGATTTCTGAGATTTTGGTGCACCCATCACCCGAGCAGTGTACACTGTAAAGTCACTCTTGTTCACTTATGAAGAATGAGAAGAAAAGCTCTGAAACAAAAATTTTCCTGCCTTTAATTGAACAAATTACAGCCCACTCTTGAATGACTTTTTTGTAGCTGACTCACTGTGGTAGAGTACTTTCAAAAATACTCACTCCTTCCCCCTTTTACCTCCACAAGGGAAATATCCTTCCCCAAATCCTTGACTTTGGGTTTGGCCGCATTACTTGCCTTGGCAGATGTGACACAAATAGGGGGTTGAAATGTGCTTGAGTGGTTGGGCCTGGCCTCTTTCACCCCTATCATTGCCACGAGAAGAGTATGTCTTGACTAGTCACTAGTCCAAGGCAGGCGAAGAAGATGAAGAAGAGCCACCCAGCTGACCTGCAGCTCTGTGAGATTAAATGATTGCTATTTTAAGATATTGAGTTTTGGGGTGGTTTGTGACACAGAATTTTTGTGGCAATAGCTGGTACACATCCCAATAGTTCCACAAACGGTCATATCTTCCCAAGTTCTGTTTCTGTCCCCAGACAATATCATTCTTGATCCCCAGAAATGCAAATATGGTATTTTCCTATGGGCTTATAATGCAAATGGCATAGGGTGTTTCAGAAAAATGTTCCTATTTAATTAGCTCAATTGTTTTTATTCCTGACATCACACTTCCCTCTAAGTACTTCAAGTGCACAGAGGGCAATGTGAGTCTGTGTGCTCAGGTACTTATTTAATTTCAGGCTTAGGGGAGTCTGTGATCCCTAAGTCTGACCTGTCTCATGAACTACGAAGAGCTTGAAGGCAGGAGGCTCTATCGGCCGGGGGCTCAGTGGAAGAGACAGCACACTCAGCTTTGTTTGTAGAGGCTTTTTCATAAAGGAAATATTTAGAGGTGTGGTTCGGTTTAGAGGAACTAGCAAGGCATGTTGAGGTGCCCAGACACTAGGAACAGCAGGGAGTTCTGACGAATCCCAGGCCTGAGCAGCAGGGGGAGAAAATGCTGTTTTTGGAAACTGGCTAAGAGTTAGAGTCAAGATGGGCTGCCCAACGATAGCTGTAGTTTGGGTGATGAGGCCGTTGATAGAACTACCGTGAAGCAGATGGTGAGTGGGAATAAATGGTGAGGAGAGAAATACTGAAAATAAATATTCCAACATCTCTCTCCTCCCACTGGCCAGAGGGCAAGGGAACCTGGGTAACACAGTACCTAGAGGTCAGGCTCCCAGGACAAAGAACATAACAGAACACAGAATAAATCTTCAACGAATCAAAGAATAACCAGAACAGATGTTTATGAACACTTGTCCCAGTTTTCTCAGGAAAGAAGGCATGGGGAAAGGGATGGCAAGAAATGTGTTATGTTTACAAGGAAACTGGTTACAGAGAGTTTACAAAGTCTTCAATTTTGGATTGTGTAGCAAAAAGATGGAGAATTAGATGACCTGTGGCTGGGCCAGTAGATATCCTTGCATTGCATATGTCGACCTCAAGCATTTCTCTAAAAGTATCATGAGACAAAACTGTAGCACTAGATGGCATCAGTGAAATTAACATTAAAGTACCTGGAAGATAATTATTTTGAGGAGGGCAATGAGATCAAGCTTCTGGCCTTGATCTCTGGGTTTGACATTGGGATTTTAGAAGAAACATTTAAATGGATAGGGAAGTAAAAGGTATATTGGTGCCAGCAGATTCCTGAGCTATAGAATTCTGCCACTATTTCAATTTTTTAATAATTTTCTGATTCTTCACCAATGAAAATATTATATGAAACTATTTACCAAATTTATCAACCCATGACACATCCACAAACTCAAACTTGCCTGAATACTTAATTGTTGTGTTAATGTTTTTGAAGGACAGTGTGGAGGGCAGGGGATACTGGAGATTCCTTGGTCTACATGTCCATACATGCATATCCGCATACCAGCATTAGCCATCTCTCTTTCTTCAGCAAAATTACTCTTGCTTTCCATTTCTGTTGCCCAAAATAGGCACAGGTGAGTGAGTAAAACCAAAACACCAATACATTGAGGATGTCTTTTATTATATACAGAAGTATCCTACTATGCTAGAAAACAATATTATACTAATTTTCTTTGAGAAACCAAGTAGCTGACTGTTCATCTGAATTCAAATATAGGTGAGACACACTTTTTTGCCCTTGAGATACAATTTTCACATCGTACTTTCTCTTTAGATTTTATGGTTGGCCCGGTTTCCCTTTGAATGAGAGCCTTATAAGCATTTTGTACCTCTTAGCATCAAACTCAATGAATAACTAAGACTTGGGCTATTTGTATTGCCCAAATGGGAAATGGGGGAGGGTAAAGGAAGAGAATCCCCCCCTTCATCCGAAGGTTCCAGGGGGCTACAAAGAGGTAATGGTTGATGTTGATTCTAGAAAACTGGTTCTCATGAAGTTTTCAAACAGATTTCCTTATCTATTAACTTCACTGAAAGGATTCCTTTTGCTAAGTGAAGACGAAAAGGCACCATTGAATACCAATTACAAAAAAAAAAATCTACAGGCACAATATTTTGTTTCAAATAAAATATATTTATGTGGTTGCTATGCTTTTATTGATAGTCAATATATGTAAATATTTAGCTAAATTATGAAAATTCAAGAAAGATCGCAGCTATTGGAAGTAGTAGGCTAACTAAAAGCCTCTGCCGCATTGCTTGAACAGAAACAGACCAAAGGCAGATTATGTCTGAAGATGTACTGATTATTTATATCTCCTCAAAGAAATAATAAGTTCTTTAATAGGGCAATATGAGCAACATTCATGTACTTATGAGAAACGTGTAACTAAATACTTCATTGCTTAACTAAGCATTTATTGGATGCCTATCAGTGATTAGAATGAATGATTAGAAGTCTTGACCAAGGGGGTTCCAGTTAATTGATTACCTGAATTTGTCTTCCTATGTATCACTTTCAAGGAAGAAAATAATATGACAAAAAGAAAATGGTTACAAAGTAATGAACATTTTATTTCCCAGTCTAATCTTTTTCATCCTATATTTATACCCAGAGCACTGTGTGGTATGTTGAGCATCAAGTATCTTGGCTTCTGTCAAGATGAATATTTTGTATTGATCAAGGCTTCACACTTTACAAAGCACTTTCAAATACTTATTTCCTTTGACTTCTAAGTCTTACTGCACCATTGTGTAGATGGAAAAATTGAGTCTGAAGGGGTGATTTCCCCAGTGTTATACCACTTCATACCCACTAGAATAGCTAAAATCTAAGACTGACAATATCAAGTATGGGTAAGGATGCAGAACAATGAAAACTCACATATATTGCTGATGGAAGTATAAAATGATATAACCACTTTGACAAAAAGTTTGGCAGTTTCTTATAAAGTTAAACACATCTTCTGATCCAGCAATTGCAGTTGTAGGTAATTATCCAAGATAAGTGAAAATACATGTTCACAAAAAGACTTGTACAAGAATGTTCATAGCAGCTCTGTTCACTATAGTCAAAAATTGAAAACAACCCAAATGTCCATCAACAGGAGGATGGGTAAACAAGTTGTAGTATGTTAGCACTTAGCAATAAAAATGAATGAATTACTGTACTGATACATCCAATAACGTGAATAAAACAGAATGCTGAGAAAAGAAGCTGCATACAGGAGAGGATATATTGTATGTTTCCACTTATATGAAGTTCTAGAACAGGTAAAGCTAACCTAAGCTGAAAAAAAGTCAGTGGTGCCTTTGAGGCTTTGGGGGATTGCTCCCAAGGGAGGACTTTTTTCTTATGAGATGGAAATCTGGTGAGGGTATAGACACACAGCTCAGATTGTTCAATTAATACCTGTACATCTCAATGTACATATATTTTACCTTAAAAACTGTAAAAACATTAACAATCCGATGGAGGAATTGGGAGTGGAGGTTTAGATAAAAGAAGCGAGGTAGAACATTGATACTACAAGTTGAGTGATGAGTGACGTCCCTTATACTCTTCTGTTTACCTACACTTGAAATTTTCCACACAAAAAAAAGTTTTAAAAAAGACAATAAGGAAAAATGATCAGAAAGCTTTCAGGGAACTGAAAATAGTTCAGTGTGGCTGGAGCAGAGAGTGTGTTTTCCACTCTTTCATTTCACAGGAATCTTCCCAGACAGTGGTAAACTGAAAACACCAAATGTCTTATTCACATCCGATTCTACAGCATGGACGGGTACAATGACTAGCTAACACAAATGAATAATTGTGGTGGAAAAAAACAGATGTTTGTATCTCAAGTGTAAACATAACTTACCAAATATTATTACTTGAAGTACTTGGCAACAATTGGAAAAAGAATTTAAACATGAGCCATGTAGCTACCACGGAATATGGACATGTTTAATGGTACAGGCTCAGACCAGCATAATCCCCTTCCATAACTTGGTAATGCTCCTGACATTGCAATAAGTAAACTACACCACACCCAGTCAGCAACTAATTAAAAAACTATAAATGTCTTATAAATAAAAAATTATGTATCTGAAAATATGTGGGAAATACGCTCAATAAATCATCTGATTCATCACTTCTCATCACTTCTTATTTTAATACAGATTATTGCAATGCTGTGGGTATCTCAATAAGAAATCTACATTAAGTTTTCTTCATCTGAATGCAATGCATTTGGCATTTGTGTGTGTGTGTGTGTGTGTGTGTGTGTGTGAAGCTGGGGCTCTGTGTAGACTTAGAATGAATTACAGATTTCTATTTTAGGTAGAGAACTTAAAAGTTCCCTTTAATTTTACAAATGAGGGAACTGAAACCAAGAGAAATGAAGTGACTTGTCCAAAGTAAAAAGGTGTAGGACCACAGATCAGATCTGATTTCTTCAAATTGAAATAGACTGTTTACAGTGTGCCTGAATCTGAAATGTTTTCCATGAGCTGCGTCCATATTGAATAAATCAAGAAAAGTTTATCTTGGCAATTCACAGAACACTATTCAAATACAGAATTGTTTAAAAGGCTTCTAGTGCACTAGTGGAAATATTCTTTTGCCCCATGGAGGTTATAATACTGAAGCAGATAGATATCTTCAAAAGGTTGTGGAAAACAGCCAATTTACCATTTGTCTATGCTTGCTTACAGAGCATTAGAGTGGGTATTGAGCTACCAAGACCCTTTCCTCTATTTTCTCTTCTTGCCTAGCTTTTTACTTGGGTGCCACCACATGCTCTTTATACCACTGTGTTTCAGGCTACGGGTTACAATTCACTTATGAGTTATACAATCAACTTAATGGCCACAATCAGCATTTTAAAAATTAAATTAATTAGATTAGAAAATATGAGTAGACAACCCTCATAAGGTTAGGGCAAGTTATTTCATGAAATTCCTGTTTCAGTCTTACACCTATGTGTGTACACAGTGTGGAAATGTAAAACATTTGTTACTATGAATCAGTCAAGAGTAGTTGAGAGCAGATAGCTTTCATAGGTCCTCAGAGGGACTTGGACATGCTTTTTTTTTTTTTTGAGACGGAGTCTCGCTCTGTCGCCCAGGCGGGAGTGCAGTGGCCGGATCTCAGCTCACTGCAAGCTCCACCTCCCGGGTTTACGCCATTCTCCTTTCTCAGCCTCCCAAGTAGCTGGGACTACAGGCGCCCGCCACCTTGCCCGGCTAGTTTTTTGTATTTTTTAGTAGAGATGGGGTTTCACCGTGTTAGCCAGGATGGTCTCGATCTCCTGACCTCGTGATCCGCCCGTCTCGGCCTCCCAAAGTGCTGGGATTACAGGCTTGAGCCACCGCGCCCGGCCTGGACATGCTTTAACTCTGATCACCCCTTCCTCAATTTGTGTGTTCTGGTGTTCATGATTTTATTCTCATTTTTAAGTCAACACAAATGAGATGTTATTATAATAATTTATTCTCATAATATACAATGTACAATGTCTGTATTTACCTGCTTATTTGCTAATTTCTTTGCATCTGTGAACTTTTTTCATGTGATAACTTTCATAAAACACAACATTCACCGTTTAATCATTTAACCACAACTCAGTGGCATTCAGTACAGTGATGTGCAACCATCACCACTATCTATTTCTAGAACATTTTTATCACCCACAAAGGAAACTTCCTATTCATTAAGCATCACTTTCCATTCCTGCCTCCCCCGCAGCATCTGGAAAGCAGTAACCTGCTATCTATCTCCACGGATTCTGGATATTCTGTATAAATGGAATCATACAATATATGGCATTTTGTGTCTGGCTTCTTTAAATTAGCATAATGTTTTTGAGATTCATTCAAGTAGTAGCATGTGTCAGTTCTTCATTCCTTTTTTGTGGCTGAATATTTCATTGTATGAATATGCCATCTATCCATTGATAGACATTTAGGCTGCTTCCAGCTTTTGGCTACAGTGAGTAGTGCTGTTATGAACATTTGTGTACAAATACTTATTTGGATATCTGTTTTCAGTTCTTTAGGTGTATATACCTAGGAGCAGGATTACTGGTTCATAAGACAATACTATGTTTAATTTTTTGAAGAATCACCAAACTTACAATCTATTAGTGGATTATGAAATCAAACTCTTTTCCACAGTGGCTGTACCATTTTAAATACCCAGCAGTAGTGTACAAAGACTCCAATTTCTGCACATCCTTGCCAACATGTTATTTTCCATTTTTGAAAGATGATAGCCATTCTAGTGGGTATGAAGTAGCATCTCATTATGGTTTCAATTTGCATTTCCCTAGTCACTAACAATGCTAAACATTTTTTTCATGTGCCTGTTGGCCATTTGTGTGTCTTCTTTGCATAAATGTCCATATAATATAAGTCCTTTGCCCATTTTTAAATCAGGTGTTTGTCTTTTTGTTGTTGAGCTGTGAAAGTTCTTTATATATTCTGGATACTAGATCCTTATCATTTCTATAATTTGCAAATAATTCTATGTTGTCTTTTTACTTTCTTGGTAATGTCCTTTGATGAATAAAAGCTTTTAAATCCAATTTACTTCTTCTTCTTTTGCTTGTGCATTTGGTATCATATCTAAGAAATCACTGCCAAATTCAAGATTGTGAAGTCTATCCTTATGTTTTTTCCTAAGGATGTTACAATTTTAGCTCTTAAATTTAGGTCCATTTTGATCCATTTGAGTTAATTTAGATCCATTTTGAGTTAATTTTTGTATATGGTGTAAGGTTAGAGTCCAACTGTATTCTTCTGCATGTGAATACTCTGAACTTTTTAGAATCATATTTCCTCTTTCTAAAATACATTCTTAAAAGTTTGTTTAGAAAATATTTCTTGGTAATAATTTCTATGTGTTTTTCTGGTAATGTCTTTATTACCACTGTATTCTGGCTTCCATTGTTGTTACTGAGAAACTTGACATCATTTTTCCTCCTTTGTAAATTTTCTACCCCTTTTCTCTGCCTGCTTTTAAATAGTCTTTGGTTTTTAATAAAATATATTTGAGTGTGACTTTCTTTTTATCTACTCTACCTTGGACTCTTGTTTCTTCTATCTGTGGATTCATGACCTTTCTTCAGTTCTGGAAAATTCTCAGGCTTTATATCTTCAAATATTGCCTTTCCTCTATTTTCTCTATTCTCTCTTTCTGGAACTGCACTTACATATGTTATATTTACTCATTCTATCCTCCATGTAGCCTAACATTTGTCTTCTTTAATATTTATCTTCTATCTCTCTGTATTATGAGTATTTCCTTCAGATTTAATTCTCTCTTCCTGCATATATTCTGCTGGTTAATTTATTGGGTTAGTGATTTCAATAATGATATTTCTATTTCTAAATATCCTAATTCATTCTTTTATCAAATGTGCCTGGTACTTTAAATTAGATTTATATTTTGATCATTTTTCAGTTTTATTCCATCTTTAATATCTTAAAACATTTGCTGATAATTGCTTTTTACTATAATAATTTCATTATCTTAAATTCTCAAGAACTTAACTGTGTTTTTGTTTCCTCCTAACTTTTGTTTGTGATATATTTGTTAATATCTTATTATACATTATATTTGATTGAATTTAATGTTTCCAAATCAGAAGGCCTTAAATTGGGAATTTGCATTTGCTTTATGGATCTAGGAGGAAGTACTGATCTGGGACTACTCTAGAGTTTTTCAAAGATATTGGCTTAATGAGAGAGTCTCATTTCCTTTGCAGAAAGCCTAGTGCTTAATCTTTGAATTCCAGTGCTGGCACTGACATTTTCCCCGAGGTAATCCTAGCCTTTTCGTTTGTTTAAACTGTTCATCATTCCAGTTTTAGTTGTTTTTCATTTTCTATTTTTGGCACATGGGGATATTCCTTATTTCTTGTCAGTCAGTGTGATATCATAGAAAGATACTTGGCCTTTGTTTCTGGTTTCTGGCACACAGTTCCCAAAACTCTTAGAATTTCCTGAGTGATAAGGGTGATAGGAGTATTTTTTGTTCTCGTGACATGACTTTTGGTGGGCTTCTAGGTAGCTTCAAGAGGGTGGCTGTTCCGGAAAAACCAGCCTTGATTAGAAGCTTGGAACATTCCACCCACCTCCCTCTAATCTCTAGGGCAGGGAAAGGAGCTGGAGAATGAATTGATTGCTGGTGGCCAATGAATTAATCAATTTTGCCTACAGATGAAACTTCCATAAGAAATCCTAAATGATGAGATTTGGAGAACTTCCAGGTTGGTGAACACATCAAGATGCTGGGGGAGTGACATGACCAGAGAAGGCATGGAAGCCCCATACCCCTGATCCCAAACATTGCCCTACAAATCTCTTTCACTTTACTGTTCCAGAGTCATAGCCTTGATAATAAACCAGTGAGTTTTGTGAGCTGTTCTCACAAATCATCAAACCTGAGGAGGGGGTCATGAGAACCTCTGATTTATAGCTTGTCAGTGAGAAAGATGGGAGGCCCGGGACTTGTGGCTGGCATTCGAAGGCTGTGTTGAGGGGCAGTCCTGTAGAACTGAGCCGAAACCTGTGGGGTCTGCACTAACTCTGGGTTGTTAGTGTCAGAATTGAATTGAATCACTGGACACTCAACTGGTGTCCAGAGAGCTGGAGAAGTGATATTGGAAAAGACACCATGTATTTGGTGTCAGGAGGATAAATGTCTCAGTCAGCAATGTTTTAAAAATTATATTTGAAATTCATCCAGGCTTTAGTCATGTTATAGTGGGAGAGTCATTCTATGTAGTCTATCATACTCCTGGCAGTAAATGGAATAGAATGCTTTTCTCTATATCCGCTGAAGGTTTTGACTTTGGAAGAAAAAAGAGGAAGTGAGATGTAAATAATAAACCAGGGAGAGGTCTTGGGTAATAAGGTTTGGTTTCTTGAACCATGATTATACCATGCTTCTTTTTCTGTGGGCTAGAAAGATAGCAAAATATATAGAGAAAAGTTAGCTGTAAAAGGGGCTAGAAGGGCTTGACACCTAAAGAGTAAAAGAGAGAAACTGTTTCCTTGTAGTTAACTACTTAAAATAAGTTTTATTTTCATAAAATAATAAACTTCTTGAGAATAAGAACAGTATCTCTTTCATATTGCTTATTCAACAAAGAATAAACACCTATGTACTTTTTGGGATCCAAAGCTACTATGCTAAAATGATTGTCAAAGGTCATGTAGACTTATCCTGAGGCCACATAGCCAGTGTAACAGATCATAGTAGTAGACTAAAGTCTCCTGACTCCAGACCATGCTTGTGTATTACACCACACTACACCTCTGAATTGAGCCAATAAAAATTATTCAAGTATATGGCATTGCATGCCACAAAGAAGGAGAAAAAAAATACTCTATTTGGATTCGTTTTCTTCTTTACTGATTACTTCATACATAACCTCGTTTGTTGGAAGAAGCACATATTCTCTATGAATACACATCCTCAATTGTATGTTTAAAAAATAACTCACACTGCAAGCACACAGTCATTGTGTATGTATACAGCTCAACTTCCTCAGTTGCTAAGGATGAATACCGCTCAGGAGTAAACGTGAAACACAGATCTAGCTAGAGGCCAAGAAAGAGCTGATTTGTACATCAAAGTCATGGTGTCTAAGAGCTATAAATGGTAAATATGTGATGAAAGAGGTTAAGAGAAAAAAGAGAGGTGTACATGCATGAGATGAATCAGGCTGGGGTCTGAAATTCTAAAAGGTGGATATGTTTTGCTGATTTAGGGGTAGTTTTAAAGCAGTCAAGACACCTTGCACACTATCTCTGGATTTATCCACCTCCCTTCAGAGTGGGCCTGAGTAGAACTGGATTGGAGTTTCTTTAGTGGTTTGTTTAGTGAAGGTTGTCACATGGTTGAGGGTTTGCTTGTAGCACTGTGGACTCCCATTTGGTCATCAGGTGTCACACCTGTTTTTTACAGGATAACCTGTACAGCACGTCCTCACTTCCTCCAGTAACAGAGGTGAGCTATGGAGGCAGGGTATATTGGATAGATGCAGCTAGGCTGGGTACAGCAGGGAGCAGTGAAGGGCAGGTGCATATGTGTGTGTGTGTGTGTGTGTGTGTGTAAAGAGCTAGAGATGAAAGTGACACAATGATAACTCTGGATACCCAAGAATGGGCACAGGGCTCTGTTCCACAGCTCCCAGCTGTGAATTATAGTACAGATCTGCTAGCAAGAGACTACAACCACCTTGCTACTTCAATAGCTTTCTCTAATTGTGGGTTTGTAGTTAAGATCTTATAGCTCTCTTTGACTATAGATGGATGCAGCAAGGAATGATAAAAGGTGAGGTAGATACATAGAGAAAAGTAGTGGATGTGGGGAGACCAGTCAGGAGGTTACTGCAGTCAATAAGAAAGGATGGCAACCTGAATAGCAAAGGGGTATAAGTACAACGAAAACAGGTATTTTTAAATTGTGAGAAAATACAACATAAAATTTTGGTGCCATAAACTTGAAAATCTAGATGAAATGGCTGATTATACAGAAAACACAAATTACCAAAATTGATTCAAGAAGAGATAAGAAACAGGAAAAGACCAGCTAGCAGCAGAGGTCAGGGAAAGGGTGAGGCAGTGAAAAGCATATGAAAAAATCTACCCTGTAAAACATCTCCAAGCTTGAATGACTATGCAAAAAACCCTATCAAACAT
The DNA here is from genome assembly GCF_000951045.1 of Mandrillus leucophaeus. Classification (NCBI taxonomy): domain Eukaryota; kingdom Metazoa; phylum Chordata; class Mammalia; order Primates; family Cercopithecidae; genus Mandrillus; species Mandrillus leucophaeus. Next base: position 695,400 of record NW_012101165.1, on the reverse strand, counting down.
TCAGAGTGTAGATCATTTCAATAATATCCAAATTATGTCAAAGCGTCAAAACCACAAAATTTTGCAATTCATCTCACAAGGTTAGAATAACCTAACAGTCATTGAAAATTTTAACAGTCATTGAAAAAATTACAGCCCAGTCTCTCAAATAGAAATAGATAAAAAATCCTAAAGAAAATGTATAACAATTGAATCTAGCAGTATATTTAGAAAATACACTGTGCCCAAGTAGGTTTTAATTTCAGAAATTAAAGGATAGCTAAATATTAAATATTCTATAGTTATACTATACAGTGTAAATACTATTTATTTACATACTATAAAATAATCAATTAATGAATTTAATAGAATAGAAGATAAAGCAAGCAAAAGATAAAGGGTCAGTAATTAGTTAAGTTGGAGGCTAGAAGTAGACAGTTTGGGGTCTGGTCAAAATACAGGGAAGATTATTATTCCAAGTGAAGAAGAGGGACAATGAGACAATTAAAGTACCTTGAGATGTTAAGATCTCTAAGGAGAGCTCAGTTGTCCAATAGACATTTGGGGTGGATGCTGAGTGTGCATCTCTCAGGAGGCAATCTGTCCATCACTCACTTGGTGACCATGGACCATTTAGTTCAAATCTCTGTGACCCTAGATTCTCACCTAAAAATATGAGGCTAATGTGATGTAGTATATCTTTCAGGGCTGTTGTGAGGATTAAATGAGATAATGAGAACTAAGTAGTTAGCACAGAACCTGGCACATAATAAAGAATGGTAGCTGCTATCTTCATTATTAATGTATTTTTTTAAACTGAGACCGGATTGACAACCCCTTCACATGTGCTTTCTTCTCCGACCACCAGAGAGCAGACCAACATTACCCTTCCAGAATGAGAAGCTACCTCAGGTTCTGCAGCCCGAGAGTTCACAATGTTTGGGGTAAGTTGCTCTTCTACAAATTTTGTCAGAAAAGCAAACTAACCTTCGTGAAAGGCATAGCAAAATATCTGCTTTCTTCTTTATATTTTAGTTGAGAGAGGAGCAGGATGCAAGTTAAATAGTCACTGAATATGAAATTACATGTAAATATTGAGATACACCATATCTGGCATTAGGAATCAAGATGATAACTTGATATCTTACTTTTCTTTTTGCTTTACATTGTAGGACACTTTTTGAAGTGCTATTATATACATATAATAGATATAAATGTTCAATTTTATCTTCACAGTAACAGTGTGAACTACACAGACCAAAGCACATCGTTCCGATTTAACTGGTGTGAAAACTGAGGCTTATTAGAGTTTAGTGGTTCATCTAAAGACATACATATATTTGGTGTCACAATCTGAACTTCACCGGATCTGAAGACAACAGCACGTACAGGAGTGCTCTTTTGGTTCTCTTTCCCTCCTTCTCTCCCTTCCTGTGTCCTTCCTGCCCTTCTTTTCTTGCTTTCCTCTTTTTATATTCTTTCCCTTCCCCTAGCTCCCCCCTTACTTTTTCTTCACTTCCTTCTTAATTATGCAATATTCCACAAATATATGTGATCTAAATAAAATGAATGTGATTAACCCACCATTCAGCTAAGAAATATTACCAGTATCTCTGAAACCCAACTGCATGCCGTACCCAACCTGTAACCTGGATTTTGTGATAATTTTCCTTTTCTTTCCAGTTTTATCACCTTATCACTTATGCATCCCTACAAATACATACATTGTTTATTTGCATATTGTTGGACTTTATGTAAATGAAATCATTCTCTTTTTTTGCTCAAAATTATGTATCTGAAATTTATCCATGTTGATGTGCATAGCTGTGGTTCATTCATTTTCACAGCTTACAGTACTCCATTTTATTCATCTGTTCTCTTACTACTGGGGCTTTTGGGTGATTTTTAGTTTTGTGCTATCATAAACAAAGCTATATATGACTCTTGCTGTACATACGCAAAAGTTTCTCCAAGGTATTCGTCTAGGAATGAAATTACTGGTTCATGAAGTGTACTTACCTACAACTTTACTAGTTAATGCCAAATTGTTTTCCAAATTAGTTTTACCAGTTCCTATAAGCTCATTACTTTGCATTCTCACCAACATGAAATTGTCAGAAATTTTAGCCAATTTCACACCTAATGCTCAGATTTTGGTTTTCAAACACCATTCTGCAATAAAAGGAACCAGGTTCCTTGGAGAAATAGCTGATTCCAGGGCTAGGGCAAGTAATAAACTAGATGAGCTTGGAATATCTTGTGGTGCCAGAGAGTAAGAAAATGCTCCACAAAACAGAAACAAAATCACAGCAGCCAATCACAAAGGAGCTCCTAATTGCCAAACCTGGAACAATCAGGGCAGCAAAATAAATACAGTGTACCTTAGAACAACATGGGTTTGAGCTGTGAGGGTCCACATGTACATGGATTTCCTTTCACCTCTGCCACCCCGAGACGGCAAGGCTAACGCCTCCTCTTCCTCCTCCTCCTCAGCCTACTCATTGTGAAGTCGATGATGATGAAGACCTTTACGATGATCCATTTCCACTTAATCAATAGTAAATATATTTTATCTTCCTGATAATTTTCTTAATAACATTTTCTTTTCTCTATTTGAAGAATACAGTATATCATACATATACAAAATATGTGTTAATTGACACGTCTTCTGGAAGGCTTCTGGCCAACTGTAGGCTGGACATAGTTAAAATTTTTGGGAGCCAAAAGTTATAAGTGGATTTTTTTTTACTGCATAGGGGTCAGTGGCCGTAATTACCATGTTATTCAAGAGTCAACTGTATAGTATTGGATTATAAGCCATAAAATACAATAAGTTTCCATGAATTCATACTGATATAAATAATTAAATAAATAAATAAATAAATAAATAAATAGGGGAAATGGGACAGCTCTTCCTTGTGATAGAATTTGAATTAATAAATGTAAAATGAAAGAAAAACACAAAAAGTCATCGCTAAATACCACCGTAATAACTCTTGCAGACATCCTCCATCAAGAGATGCTAAGATTAGTGGCTGAAAGTTTGAGGAGAAATAAAGTTTGAATCATTTCAAAATATCTTCCCTAAAACATTGATGACAAAGAGAAAGACAGTAATTTTACCAGGGAGAAACTTGACAGAAAGCAACTTAATCAAGTGATCGAAGTCACCACTCAAGATATCAACATCATGAGCCCTGCGATATGATGCAGTGAGGACATAGCATCATTTCATGGTAGTCTCACACAACATGCATAACTAGAGTTCAATCACAAGAACACATTAGACAAATTCAAAATTGAGGGACATTTGACAAAATAATGTCTATTCTTCATGAATATCAAGGCCATGAAATATAAGAAAAGATAAGGCCAGGCATCGACTTCTGTCTAGCTATGAAAGTCCGAGGTGGCAACTTCTTCCAATAGAAATCTGTTTCATTTACATTAAAAATGTGTTTAGTGTAGCCACCTTCATCAATGATCTTAGCTAGACCTCCTCGCTAAGTTGCTGAAGTTTCTACATGAGCACTTGCTGTTTCACTTTGCATTTTAAAGGCACCTTCTTTCCTTAAACCTCATGAATCAACCTCTGTTAGCTTTCAACTTTTTTCTCTTTAGTTTGAAGCTTCAAACTTTTCTTCTGTAGCTTCCTCACTTTTCTCAGCCTTTTTAAAATTGGAGAGAGTTACAGCCTTGCTCTGGATTAGGCTTTGGCTTAAGGGAATGTTGTGGCTGGTTTGATCTTCTATCCAGACCACTAAAACCTCCATATCAGCAATAACGCTGTTTCACTTTCTTATCATTTGTGTGTTCACTAGAGTTTAATTTCCTTCAAGAGCTTTTGTTTTGCATTCACAACTTGGCAGTTTGGTGCAAAAGCTCTAGCTTTCAGCCTCTCTTGACTTTCAACATACCTTCCTCCCTAAGCTTAATCATTTCTAGCTTTCGATTTCAAGTGAGAGACTTGTGATTTCCTTTAACTGGAACACTTACAGGTCACTGTAGGATTATTAATTGGCCTAATTCCAATGTTGCTGTGTCTCAGAGAATAAGAAGGTCTGAGGAAATGGAGAGAGATGGGGGAATGGCTGGTCAGTCAAGCAGTCAGGACACACACATTTATCAATTAACTTTGATGTAGTATATGGGTATAGTTCATTGCACACCAAAGCAATACAATAGTAACATCAAAGATAACTCATCACAGATCGCCATAACATATATATTACTGAAAAAGTTTGAAATATCCTGAGAAGTATTGAAATGTGGAAGAGCTACAAAGTGAGCAAATGCTGTTGGAAAAAAATGGCACCAATGGACTTGCTTGACAAAGGGCTGCTACAAACCTTCAATTTGTGAAAAATGTAGTATCTGCAGCATGAAGTAAAGTGAAGAGTAATGAAATGGGGTATCTGTAGAGATATTAAACTGAATTAAATATTTCCATTTGGTTCAATGACAGTAACTTATAAGAGTGGTTAATCAGAGATTGCTGGGAGATAATTGCTGGG
>NW_012101165.1:684963-689822 GCF_000951045.1 Mandrillus leucophaeus | reverse complement strand
CTTTCCCTGCTCCTCTGACCCCACCAGGTTTCCAGCACTTCATCTCCAGTATCTTCAGTTGCTCCACTGTTTCTTCCAGGCCAGTTTCCAGTGGAAAGACTGTGTCTAATGTCTTTGAGTTCTTCTTCTGATGTTGGTTGAGATATGCCATTGCCCCAGGCAGCAATGGCAGCAGTTCAGGATCTCCAGCCTCTTTCAAAACAGGAAGCCCCATCCCTTAAGCAACCACCTTCTAGTGTAGTACATGCTAGACTGTGCTACCTGGGAGGAGTGGAAATAGCATCCTCTACAGCAGCCTCTGGTCTCAGAGCACATCAGGCCTTTGGCTCTGTGTTTCTATTCTGTCTTTGGTTCACAGAAATGTTTATATTGTTTTCGAACCCTAGAATATATTTTAGGCATTTTCTTTTTATGTTATTTAATACTGCTGAACGTTTACTGTGGAAAACCTACTATGCAATTCTGACTGGAATTCTGTGCATATTTAAACATTGCTCAGAATTCACCTCTTCCATCAAGTATCTAAACTTATTACATCCCTGCACTTAAGCACTCCCTTTCCACCCCAAAATATTCTGAGCCCTTAATCATTCTACTTGCACTTGTATTTGTTGGACTGTAATTAACTCTTGAGTTAGTCTTTCCCCTACTGGACCATGCTGCTTGAGGACAAGGAGGATGTTTAATTTATTTACATATCTCTTGTACTTGGCACTGTGACTTTTTTATAGTAGGCACTAAAAATATTAATTCATTTCCTTCAAAATTCCTAACGCCAGTTCTTAAACATTAGGAGGAATTCAATGAATAATTGGTTACTTATTGATTTGCTGGTTGAGACCAGATCCTGTACACTTCTGAAGATTTTACTTATTATTCTTCCTTATCCTTTTTCTCTCCTTTGTCTCCCATTTTTAGAGAGGGCAGAGACACAGCAAAGCATAAGGAAATAGATGAGTTTAGAAAAAGAGAAAAATATGTATATATGCTATATTTACCTTTTTTCAGAAGAAAAGAAATGAAAGCATTTTCCATAATATTTTGTTAGAGGTTGGTTTATTCTTGTTTTACCTAATATAGCTGGGTTTGGAGCTAAGAACACAGGTCTTTTCCTGCTGTGCATAAAAACAATTATCTACAGAAGGGAAACTCTAGCAATATATCAATGTCAGGCCTTTATATACTTGCTGGTATTCTGATGGTGAAGACATGTACGTCATTTGGCATTGCAGTTCTTTCTTTGTTTTGGCTGTGATAGAGTGATCCAGGACCCTAACAATCTAAACATCATCTTACTTCGAATCATCAAGCTTTGAAGCCTTTGCCGTTACTCACTTTATAAATCGTAACTTAGTAAACAGAACATCACATGAGAGTGATTTTTCTTCCCTATCTGATTTTTACAGCCTCTGGTTGCAAACAGCAATTTACCTATTCCTCTTATCTGATACCTCACAGAGTGACAACATCAGAAACTAGTTAGGACACTCACCTGGCAGAGACTGGAATTTAGTGGTTGGTACTGACTGATGATATAAGCAAGTAATGAATTATTTACTCTCTTTATTCCTTATTTCAAAAGTTACTAATAAATGAAGCCAGTCAAGCTATTTCTAAAATTGATTTTATAAGGATTCTGTGAGTACTTAAATGGGAAACATAAAGAACTTTATCTCACTCATGTTGGAATCATAGATCTTTAGGAAAAAAGTTGCCTCTCTCTAGACATAAAATAACAACTAGAAGTTGCTATGGAAACAACAGCTCTCAAAGCCAGTAGAGAACATTTTTAAAAAGGGTGACCCTTAGAATCTCAGGTAGCCTCCAAAATGCTTACACCCAAAGAAAAAGTATTTTACATAGAAGGGCTTAGTTTAGAAGCTTAAGATGATTTCATCTTTAAATAGCTTGCCTTTTATTCTCTGTTGTGATTTTTATACTGTTTTAAATTTCTTAAAAATTTTTTCCCTCTGTATTTTTCAGACCTCTTAGGCTTCATGTCATCTCAGCTGACTAGCATCTGTGGCCTGGCACTTGTTTTGACTAAGTAATCATATGCCTTTCTCTACCTAGTGCAGCCCCTGAAACCTTATCTGCTAGGACCAGCCTTTCACTGCCCTAGGAAGGCCTCCCAGTTGCATGTTACATTTGTTTTTCTCTTGAAGAAAACAAGAGAAAACAATCAAGAAGGTTGATTTTACCCTATACATAAGAAACTTCGATTCTCATTCTGTGCTTTAACTGCTTTTGTACTTAAGCAATTCTTTCGTCTACTTTGAGCCTCTATTTTGTCAACTATAAAATAAGGGAGTTGAGCTATATGATTTCTGTTTCTTTCAGAGCTAACATTTTCAGTCCACACATAAAATTTAACATTATTCTTATAAGTTTATATATACATCTCACATTTTATTGTAAACTCCTAGGGTCTAAAGGCATAAACATTTTTAAAAAGACATGTACTTATTTATTTGTGTGAATCTATACGTAAGTACTATTTAGCAAAAAAAAAAAAAAAAAAAAGACAGGAAATTTAATCTACTCCTTTTTTGATGCATTCATTTATTAACATATATTAATTAAGCACCTAATGCCAGACATTGTGGACAAGTGGTAAACCAAAGCAACAGGGCCCATATGTTTAGGGAGCTTGAAGGCCAATGGAGAGACAGATCATATACAGTGTAAGTACATTTGTGTAAAGTTCTATAAAGAAGTGCATGGTGCCTTGAAAACATGTAATTAACCTAGGAGATATAATCCAGGTAGGATCAAGTTTTTCTAGGGAAACGACGACTCAATTGTCAAAGTTGTATAGGAATCATTAGACTAAGGGGCAGGGAGTTGGGAAGGGAGGAAGAAGAGAGGGAGGGGAAGGATATAGCATTCTAGGTAGGGAAAACACATGTATGAAGGCCAAATGACCATAAGGAGAAGGAAGGGTCGCTATAAGGAGCAATGGGAAGCCACTGTTCTAAGCTAGGGAGTGGTAGGGGGTGACCTGTGACACAATCACTAAGGTATTCTACCATATCACCCACCCCTGGCTGCCTAGAAGACAGTAAAAGCAGATTCAGAAAGACTTATTAGGAGCCTACTGAGAAAATACCGGCAAGAGGTGATGGTAGCTTGGGTTAAGTTGTTGGTAGTGTGTAGGGGTGTGGTGTGTGTGTGAATAGGATGAGGAGGATGGAAAAAATATTTAAAACATATACCTTGATTGATACGGATTTTAATTAGATTGTGTAAAGAGGCTTTAATGAGACATTCTAGAAATTACACTTTCACATAAGTGTCACTGCCTTCTATGTGTTATATTATGAGGTTACACACCCATTTCAATGATGCTTCATGGGTGTCAACAATTCTGAGAAGCTTCTTCTAGAACTTACGTCAGAAGCAGTGTATAAACCATACCAGAAAAATAGACTTATTGCTATATAGAAAATATTTCATAAATCCCCAAAGCTAAGGAAACAAATATGTGTGTAATGTTCTTAAGTTGATGCAGGGTTTATAAAGACTTCCTTTTATGAGTTTGACCTTCCAACATATACGGTGAGGTCACTTATTTAAGAAAATAAGCAAGTATGTAGGGGAAAAGCTATGTTATCTGAGTCTTCATCAAAGAATGAGGATATGGTCTTTTACCCAAGAGCTAGCTGACTGGGGAAGCCCATAGGCAGAAGAAACTCCTGGACAGTCAGGAGGGGTTTTTTAATTTTTATTTTTAGGGAGCAGATAAATACATTTTAGATGACTGACAACAAATTCTCCAAAGAAAAGAAGAATGAAGTTATCTCCATAAGTCTTTAGTAGCAGTGCATGGTGAGAAGAGCTTAGAACAAAGGCTAGGAGTCAAACTCCAGTTGTATAACTAGCTGTGCAGTCTTAGACAAATTATCTCTCCCAGTCTTACTTTCTTCATCTGAAAATGGGGACATATATGCCAGGAGTTTTGTGAGGATTTACTGATGGAGCTCTGATAGTTTGGCTGTGTCCCTACCCAAATCTCATCTTGAATTATATCCCCCATAATTCCCACTGTTGTGGGAGGGACCTCGTGGGAGATCATTGAATTATGGCAGCAGTTTCCCCCATACTGTTCTCATGGTAGTGAATAAGTCTCACGAGATCTGATGGTTTCATTAGGAGAAACCTCTTTCATTTGATTCTCATTCTCTCTTTGCCTGCCGCCATCCATGTAAGATGTGACTTGCTCCTCCTTGCTTTCCATCATGATTGTGAGGCTTCCCCAGCCACATGGAACTGAAAATCCAATTAAACCTCTTTCTTTTGTAAATTGTCTTTATCAGCAGCATGAAAATGGACTAATACAAACTCTGATTTCCATCCGCCATTCCCTCCATATCACCTCCCCACCCTGGCTCCTCAGCTAAACACCTTTTCTTCAGGTTAAAGAATAGAAAACCTTGTGGAGACAGAGGGTAAGAGGAAACCCTTCAGTAGCTATCAGGTTACTATCTTCACCTTTCTTAGCTCTGTAATATCAGAGCATAGAGAAAAGAATTCCTGGCCACTTTATCAGTCTCCATGAAGAAAGGCTGGAGCCAGCAGGCATTGCCATTGGTTCAGTAGACATTCCCAGAGCACTATCATTTAGAGAAAGCAGCAGCTCATTTAAATCACTGAATCTTTTTAAGAAACTGAAACAAGTTCAATGCCCAAGAGTAGAGAATCGGTTGGACTGTGAGACATACCACCTGGACGAACATTCATGTAATGGAATTATACACTGAAGAAAAATATTAAATGACATTGTTCGTATGTTCATAACAAATTAAGTAAAAAAGATTGCCACAAAACAGTATATATACTAAGATTCCAGTTTTTTTTTT
>NW_012101165.1:678204-684913 GCF_000951045.1 Mandrillus leucophaeus | reverse complement strand
TCAGAAGCAGTGTATAAACCATACCAGAAAAATAGACTTATTGCTATATAGAAAATATTTCATAAATCCCCAAAGCTAAGGAAACAAATATGTGTGTAATGTTCTTAAGTTGATGCAGGGTTTATAAAGACTTCCTTTTATGAGTTTGACCTTCCAACATATACGGTGAGGTCACTTATTTAAGAAAATAAGCAAGTATGTAGGGGAAAAGCTATGTTATCTGAGTCTTCATCAAAGAATGAGGATATGGTCTTTTACCCAAGAGCTAGCTGACTGGGGAAGCCCATAGGCAGAAGAAACTCCTGGACAGTCAGGAGGGGTTTTTTAATTTTTATTTTTAGGGAGCAGATAAATACATTTTAGATGACTGACAACAAATTCTCCAAAGAAAAGAAGAATGAAGTTATCTCCATAAGTTTTTAGTAGCAGTGCATGGTGAGAAGAGCTTAGAACAAAGGCTAGGAGTCAAACTCCAGTTGTATAACTAGCTGTGCAGTCTTAGACAAATTATCTCTCCCAGTCTTACTTTCTTCATCTGAAAATGGGGACATATATGCCAGGAGTTTTGTGAGGATTTACTGATGGAGCTCTGATAGTTTGGCTGTGTCCCTACCCAAATCTCATCTTGAATTATATCCCCCATAATTCCCACTGTTGTGGGAGGGACCTCGTGGGAGATCATTGAATTATGGCAGCAGTTTCCCCCATACTGTTCTCATGGTAGTGAATAAGTCTCACGAGATCTGATGGTTTCATTAGGAGAAACCTCTTTCATTTGATTCTCATTCTCTCTTTGCCTGCCGCCATCCATGTAAGATGTGACTTGCTCCTCCTTGCTTTCCATCATGATTGTGAGGCTTCCCCAGCCACATGGAACTGAAAATCCAATTAAACCTCTTTCTTTTGTAAATTGTCTTTATCAGCAGCATGAAAATGGACTAATACAAACTCTGATTTCCATCCGCCATTCCCTCCATATCACCTCCCCACCCTGGCTCCTCAGCTAAACACCTTTTCTTCAGGTTAAAGAATAGAAAACCTGGTGGAGACAGAGGGTAAGAGGAAACCCTTCAGTAGCTATCAGGTTACTATCTTCACCTTTCTTAGCTCTGTAATATCAGAGCATAGAGAAAAGAATTCCTAGCCACTTTATCAGTCTCCATGAAGAAAGGCTGGAGCCAGCAGGCATTGCCATTGGTTCAGTAGACATTCCCAGAGCACTATCATTTAGAGAAAGCAGCAGCTCATTTAAATCACTGAATCTTTTTAAGAAACTGAAACAAGTTCAATGCCCAAGAGTAGAGAATCGGTTGGACTGTGAGACATACCACCTGGACGAACATTCATGTAATGGAATTATACACTGAAGAAAAATATTAAATGACATTGTTCGTATGTTCATAACAAATTAAGTAAAAAAGATTGCCACAAAACAGTATATATACTAAGATTCCAGTTTTTTTTTTTAAGTTATTGGTTTATGGGAAGAAATAGGATACACAAAAATGTTAAAAATAAATTCTGGAGGGTAGGATTATAGGTATTTTAAGTTTTTTTCTTTTCTAAACCTTACACAATAAACATTTTAAAACATAAATTTATAATTAATAAATATAAGCTTTAAAAAAAACTCTATAGGGCACAATTTGTGTTTACCACAATATAAACAACAAGCATTTAAAGAAACATGGGTTTTTACTTAGTGGAGTAGAGAATTTGTGAAAGAGGAAAGCACCTCTTGATTCCTCATGTTTCTAAGTTTTTCCCCTACCCTTGTCCCAGATCTGAAAGTAGTGGGGAAAAAAATCAACCTGGCTCTTTTCCTATGCCAAGGTGCTTACTCAATGTTTAGTCTTACTGTAAGGGAATTTCACATAGTTCAGGCTTCCCAATACCAGAGGTTCCTGGCTCTGCCACTAGGTCTGTACCCTCTCTGGCATTCACTTCCTGCCCATTACCTCTCTGGGTAGCCACAAGATAGCTGGGGAAATCCCAGTCTCATGTCCTCTGCAAGAGTCCAGGTCTCCACTTGAGTGGAGAGTAGGAAAAAGAGGCAAGCGCAATGCCAAGACTTTACTAAGTTATTTGAATAAGAATACTTGTAAGCAGTTAAAATGCTTTACATTTATCATTACCATAATTGCAAAGAATAACCACTATCATTTATGAGATGCTTTCCATGTGCCAGGCACACACCACATTATCCCATTTAATTTTCACATTGGCAATTTGGGTATTATCTCTATTTAACAGATAAAGACACTGAGGCTGAGGTCAAGCAATTTGCCTAGGCTATTCTGCATTTTGCTAGCCTAGCGGAACCATTGGCTGCGTCCTTCCCGCAGACTCTAGAGTTAACTATGATTGTGAGGCTTCCCCAGCCTCATGGAACTATAAGTCCAATTAAGCCCCTAAGTTCCCAGCGCTGGAAGGTGGCAGACACAAGGTGCTTCAAAGCTATTCCAAAACTACCTCCATGATTCTTCACCCTATTCTGTGAGGAAGATGAGGATTCTAAGTTTTAACTTTAGAAAGAAAAGGGCAGACTTTAAGGTCCCTTCTGAGAGGCCTGGATGGCTGATCCATAAGAGCATTTCCAGTTTTTAGTTTCAGAAAAGGGAGTCTTGTACTTAGGAGGTCAATGATGGGGACCACACATAAGTCTATTATACTAGATTACGAGTGGTAAATTTTAAACTGACCCTGAAGTAAGTAGGGTACAGTTGGAGACTAAATACTGGCAGCAAATAACCAACTCATGGTGTGTCCTGATCATGTGAAGAGAAGGAGACACTCCTGTACATGGGATATAGAACTAGCTAACTCTGGAGTTTGCTGGAAGGAGGGAGTCAATGGTTCTGTTAGGCTAGTACAAGGGAGAATAGCCTAGGTTCATGGATGATGTTTTGATGCATAGTGGACCAATTCAGCCATACATGGAAAAGGCTAGAGGCTCTGTGCACATAACTGTGAAATTATTTTGACCAGGTATGTATGCTATCAATAAAATAGTGGTTTATTCAGGTCACAAGGAAGACAGTTTTCTACTAAAACTCAAAGTATCATATGGGTTGACATTGACTTTTTGATATACACTTCTAACAGAAAGGAAGACAAAGAGACAACATAGCTATAATAATTTATTGCTTTTCATTTCTTGTTTGGATAAAAGACTACATCAAAAGTTGTTTGATGACACTGAATTATTTTCACAGTATCTATATCACTTGCTATATCAGAATTGAAGTCCTCATGGTTGGTCTTCAATGGAAGTGAATCCTAAAATTAATCTTAATTTAAAAAAAATACATTGCTTTTGGGGCAAAGAGAAGGCAGCAGGAAGAGGAAGCATTTTTCTAGAATTATATGAATTAGCAACCTTGTCCTAGCCCAAGGTTTGTCCCCAACCAAGTAATTCTGAGCACATCACTTAAGCTTCAGTTTCGTTATCTGTACAACAAGGAGCTAGAGTTTAATTTCCAAAGCCCTGTCAAGTACTAAGTTTGCACAAGTCTAATATTCTTTGGAGTTCATCTTTGCCTTAAATGGATTTATGATCATTTTTGTGAATCACGACCTCATTATTTAAAACTTCATAAGGGAGACAGCTCATCGAATAGAGCAGGACACAGGGTTCAGGATATGATACTGTAACATAATTAAGTATGGAGAACAATCTTTCCATAGGGCAAAAGTAACTCCTGAAATTTTGTTAGCCTCTGTGCACATTTGTCTTACAAAGAACATGCTTGCTCCTGATGAAAATTTGCTTTTCAATTCCTTCTAGACAGAATCACTGATACAATTGCTTCCATCTTATATCAAAATGAGTTATTCATAAGCCACATAGTCTTGCGAATGATTCTAAAAGGTAAGTGATGTTTGATATTGTTAAGGTTTTATGTGACAAGCTAACATTCCATGGGTATCCATAACAACAGTAAACTTAAATCCAGTGAGTAGGCGCCCTTAAGTCCAGACTAAGTATCCCTAAATGCCAAATGCCACAAGACTGCCACTTGGGAATGACTGTTTTTAGCCTCCAGAGTATGGATGGTGGGCACTCAAGTAGGAGCTTTATTACACTGTAGAAGAAAAGCTTTCTCCTTACTTTGTCCTCATCTGATATTGGGAAAAGAGCAAGAGGGCAAATGTATAAGATTTGGAAACTGCCTCTTCAGCTGTTCTGGCCTGAACTCTAGTTAATCTTGTGCAAGTTAAATTCTAACTATCACTAGATGGGACCTATCACCTGCTGGGACTTGTCAAGCCTTGGATTAGTGCCGTCCCAGAAGTAAAGTTCTGTTCTTTGATATCCCAGGAGGAACTGTCATGCTCTAAGATCGGTAAATGAGATACAGAACTGGCTACAATTAGATCTTAATGAGTTCAATACAGAGTGTGTCACAGAATTTCAAATGTTGAAAGATTATCTTTTCAAATATATGTATAATTATTCTGAGGACTTGCTTGCCTGTCACAAACCTAATGCATTTGTTATGAGGCTGAAACAGGAAAAACTCACAGGAGGACACGAACCACTACGTAGGATAGCTTCTAAGTTAAGAAGGGAATCTCCCAGGTGGTCCGGCAAACATAACATTCCTTATCTTTCCCGCCCACCCGAACGTTCTAACACATATGCTTCAAAACCTCGTTGGTAGTTCAAGCCTGCTTAGAAGCTTTTAAGGCCTCGTGCCAGACTTCCGGTGTTTTCATAGATTTCTCTTGTTCAGTTATTGTCGCCTCCGAATTTGTCATTCTCTCATTCCACTCCAGCCTCCCCTCCTCTGTGCAATAAGCTTTTAGGGCATTCCATTCATGACTTTTCTTCCCACCTAAAATACTGTCAGCAAACTGCCTAACGGAAATCCCTATAAAAGCGGTAAGAGAAAGTAAGGATATGTTACTGCCTATAAATCGAGCACTTCAAAGGCATTTGTTTTAATCACGACTTAAGACTTTCATCCACGAGTAATTCGTGCGAAAGGAGCTTCTTCTGCGAGGATAGCCCGGCTTCGTCTTCAGGTTTCAATCCCTAAATTTCCCATAAGTAAAAGAAACATCACTTCCTCTCTTGCAAGAGTCCGCTGACACCCGTCTTCACCCGCAGGTGTTTCTCCTAACACTTTAAACGCTTTCTAGAACCTCAAATCGCTAAGACGCTCCCCGGACCCGAGGTTTTGCACCAGCGACGCTGCAGGGTTTGTTTTTCTACTTCCCTAGGCACAAGCCTGCCCGTTGGTGTCGACGCCAACTCCTTACTGGTTCAGGTATGTGCTCGTCTCTGTAGCGAACCAATCAGAACCCCACTTCTTACTCCTGGGATTTGGTAAACGGAAGAGACCTCTCTGGTCCCGGGTGTAGGCAGGGACCGTGGATGAGTGACAGTTCGACTTTCCAATACGCAGAGCCCTAGGACCTGCCCACGTCTGGTTCGGGGGTTAGAAAAGAGCGTCGATGCCGGCGGCAGTGATGAGTCCTAGGAGGCGCTGGCTCTTCGGCGGCTCGGAGGAGCGGCTGCTGCTGATGCTGCTACTGGTGGCCCCTTTGCAGGTGAGTGGTTTTGTTTTAGAAAATGTTGCGAATGTTTCCATTTTTTAGTGATGTGATGTTTTATTTTTGGGTGCGGGGAAGGCCAGTTTCTTTGCTTTCTCCGGTTTAGTCGTTGGTGGGAGTCTGGTGCCCACTCCAGCCCTCAAGCTGGGACCCTCACTTATCGCCCCGGTCCCTTTCCCTTGTCCCTTTCTCAGAATGAGCCTCACAGGCAGTCACAGTTCTGTTAACTGAGAGGAGGAGCCCGCTTTGCTAGTGCTGTCCTTATGGCAAGAATATATAGAAGTTGGAGGGAAGAAAAACTCTATCCTGAACGTTTGAGGCACTGTGTGGCAGAGCCCCTTTCAATAGGAAGATCCCCTGGAGGGAAGCAGGGCGATGCCGCTGTATTTGGGGCTTTGGCAGACCTGGCCCTATCATTTTGTTTGGCAGACAGAAAAACTCAAATGCGGTGAAAAGAGAAGGAGGTGAATATATGCAGTGTTTTCATTTAGGAATCTGGAGCCAATCACAAGTTCTTAGAACCACTAGAAATAAAAACGTAAGTGTATTTTCCTCTTTTCTAAGGGACAGGGGCTGGTATTACACTAGAGAAGGTCAATGAAATGCGTAATTGCAGTTAAGTTCACAGTTAAGCTTTAAAGAATAGTTGGTTATTAGCTAACTTATTATGACTCTGATTCCTCTACTGCCTCCCTTCCAAATTACGGAAGATCTTTGGCTTGTGAGTGGTACTATAATGTTAGCTGACTAAATGCAGACTCTTTCCAAGGAAGGGAAAAAATCAAAAGCTAAGTTTCACCTGTAGGTACTAAAGTTTTTTATAGTTAAAGCAGAACTCATGTCAATTTCTCTTTTATTTTATTTTATTTTTTTTGAAACGGAGTCTCGCTCTGTCGCCCAGGCTGGAGTGACTGCAGTGGCTCGATCTCGGCTCACTGAAACCTCCGCCTCCCGGGTTCAAGCGATTCTCCTGCCTCAGCCTCCCAAGTGGCTGGGATTAACAAGCACAGGCCACCACGCCCGGCTAATTTTTGTATTTTTAGTAGAGACCGGGTTTCACCATGTTGGCCAGGCTGGTCTCGAACTCCTGACCTCAGGTAATCTGCCCGCCTCGGCCTCCCAAAGTGCTGGGATTACAGGCATGAGCCAC
>NW_012101165.1:643053-678154 GCF_000951045.1 Mandrillus leucophaeus | reverse complement strand
GAACTCCTGACCTCAGGTAATCTGCCCGCCTCGGCCTCCCAAAGTGCTGGGATTACAGGCATGAGCCACTGCGCCTGGCTTTGCCTGCCTGCCTGCCTGCCTGCCTGCCTGCCTGCCTGCCTGCCTTCTCTCTCTCTCTCTCTCTCCTTTCTTTCTGTCTTTCTGCCTTTCTTTCCTTGCTGTGTTGCTTTCTTTCGTTTTGAGACGAAGTTTCGCACCTGTTGCCCAGGCTGGAGTGCAATGTCACGATCTCGGCTCACCGCAACCTCTGCCTCCCCGATTCAATCCATTCTCCTGCCTCAGCCTCCCGAGTAGCAGGGATTACAGGCATGCGCCACCACGCCGCGCTAATTTTCTATTTTTAGTAGAGACAGGGTTTCACCATGTTGGCCAGGCTGGTCTCAAATTCCTGACCTCAGGTGATCTGCCCGCCTCAGCCTCCCAAAGTGCTGAGATTACAGGCGTCAGCCACCGGGCCCGGCCTTCCTTTTTTTTAAACTGCCTCCCGTAAGTCCAGGGAATAGCGCTTTCTTAGCCATCTTTGTGTTCCGGTAGCACTTCATACACCGCAGATGCTCCCCAGTTGGTGGTGGACTTCAGGGAAGCATAATTCAAACAGTGTCATAGTGGAAGGAGCTCTTAGTTAGAAATCAGGAACATTGGCTTTAGTCCTGAAGCTGTTACTATTTGTGTGATCTTAAACAAATCATTTCAACTGTGACTCTTAATTTTTGCATTTTTTTTTTTTTTTGAGACGGAGTCTCGCTCTGTTGCCCAGGCTGGAGTGCAGTGGCGCGATCTCTGCTCCCTGCAACCTCCACCTCTGCCTCCTGGGTTCAAGCGATCCTACCACCTCGAGTTTTGTATCTTTAGAAAGCAGATGTTGCATTAAATTATATCTGAGGTATAAACTCTGTATTAAAAGTCTGTTTTAAAGTAAAAATGATTAGTACACAAGCAGAGTCTCATTGCAGTAAATTCTGTGCCATCTAGTAGCAAGTAAAAGTTCCCAGCTTCAAGGATATATTCTTGTTTTTTAATTTTTAATTTGTGTGGGTACCTAGTAGGTGTATATATTTATGGGTTACATGAGATATTTTGACATAGGCATGCAGTGCTATTACATCAGAGTAAATAGGGTAGCTGTCACCAAAAGCATTTATCCTTTGTGTTTCTAACAATCCAATTATACTCTTTTTAGTTATTTGAAAATTTACAATTAAATTATTTTTTACTATAGTCACCCTGTTGTGCTAGCAAATACTAGGTCTTATTTATCTTCCTATTTTTGTCCCCATTACAAGAATATACTCTTTTGTGTTCATATTTAAACCAAACCAGATTATTGTAGAAAATTTGGAGCATACAGAAGTATAATGTGGCAGAAAAATGTCACTTAGAAGCAACCACTGTTAGTGTTTGGGTAGAGCTTTTAGTCTTTCTTCCTCTTTTACCTTCTGTGGTTGGTTGAGATTAAGAGGCACATTTTAAGTAATGATTGGTGCACCTAAATTCACTGGGCCTTCATCTTTGTGTGTCTAGTGCCTGAAGAACAGAGGTCACAAAAATGTTTGAACCGAATGGTTTCTTGAAACATCCTTGGAATAAAATCTGATATGAAAGATGTTTATATAGGTGGCAGAACAAAAAAGGACAAAAAGTATTACTTAATAACAAAACCCTTCTGCTGAAATTTGGCCACAAATATGAGGAAAACATACTGTGTAAAATATAAATTAAATGTTAACCACTTCATTAAAGCATTTGGATGGCAGAATATTAGTACTTGGTAAGCTTCTGAGACTGTATCTTACCATCACCTCCATCCTACAATATTTGATTGCATTCCTCCTTCCACCACCTAATTTAAGCATTTCCCCTCTAATTCCTCCCTTCATTTTACTTTATTCCCAGTTTTTGCTTCTGCTCATATCATCAGCAAGGTAGGATTGCTTTGACAGGCCTGAGATCTGTGCCATTATTTATGAGTTAGTCAAAGTCTGCTCCATTCAACCTCTCACTTTTTGGTAGAGTGCTTTACCATAATCTCATTTAGTCTTCCTAATAGCCCCCTGAGAGCTGTCGTTTCATGATCCTCATCTTTATAGATATGGAACCTGAGGTTCAAAGAATTTAAATAACTTACTTAAGATCACATTGTCAGTAAGTAGCAGAGCTGGGCTCATATCTAGGTTTTTTTTACTTTAGACTTTTAGGATTTGGTGGGAACAATTTGTGTTGATAAAAGCTACTACCCTGGGGAAGACAATGACCAGAGATAGGAAGGAGGGGTCTGTCATGAGTGGGTGTTGTCCACAATGATGATGCCATGAAGGCTGGAACATGCAACATGCCCTGAGCAAATTCACGTCTCATTACACATGTATATCTCTTTCCCGTGAGTAGGGATCTGCCTGGTATGGCTGGTTATTCTTGTAACAAGCAATCAGTAGGAAATATTAGTAGATGTAAGATTGGTGAATGAGAGGGTTTTAGTGTCTGGAAAATGTGGGTTTAGTGTCTGGAAAAAGTGAGTGGTAACGTTTGCTCCTGGTAAAAAGGTATTCTTATAACTGCAAGTACAGATGAAAAAGTTTCTACAAAGCCTTAGGAAAAGTAATAGACCATGGAACACTTTTAGGTGCAGTTGTGTTTGAACATCTAATAGTGAACTTGATATGGGGGAAGGCATAGTTTGTTAAGACAGTAAAAGCCTTAAGGAACTGAGCCCCAGATTTCATTTCCCTTGAGAACTGTTCTTTTTTAATTTGTTAGGGACATAGTTCTTTTTCTCTGTCCTCAAATAATAGCCCATCTTACTATAAAGTTAGGTTCCTATTGCAGTGGGGATTAAAAGTTGCTCAAAGCCACACAGTAAGGGTTTGGACCAAGGAAAACATCATCTGAGTGTCTAGGATAGCAACTGACTCTTTAATATTTAAATGTGAGCTTTGAATCTAAGTGACTCTGGTTCTATTTGTCTTATTTTATATAACTTCAACATTACATTGCTGATCAAATTTCTTGCTCAGACATTGGAAATACAAGAAAAACTAGGTTTTTAAGTTGGACTTTACCCTGTAGTTTGTCCTACTTGTCCGAGAGTTGTACCACTAGGGTCTTAGGCATTATTAATTTTCAAACACGTGAGGAAGGGAGGAAGCAAAGTCCCAGGAGTGTCAGTTTGGAAGACAGGATGAGCCTCAGTTATGGGGTGTACTTATAACAGAGGAGCCTCAGTTATGGGAGAAATATAATGTGAAATTATATTTCACATAATTTCATATGTAGAATTATATAGTTTAATGAAGGAGTAGGAAGCAGCAGCAGATGATCATGCTACATTTGTTGAAAGTACTTAGGGATCTCGAATATATTAAAGGGGTAACCTTAGTAAATGCAGTGCCTTGCAAGTACATCATTCCCCTATCTACAGTCCCTGTCTTACCAAAAAGAATGCTAATCTTGAGTCATAATTTTATGTTTCAATTTTATGGTGGCATTTATGGAAAGAATATTCTTTGCTTTATAGCTAACTTAGATGGAATTCCTATACATTTATAGTGAAAGGTCTTTGAAAGTTATAAGTCACCTGCAAAGTGTGTTCTTTGCATCACCGATTTGTTTATTGTCAAAGCAATTACATCCCTAGCACCTACTCCTGAGCAAGTATATATTCACCTGAAGTGTGAGGCACTATGGGGCAATTTATGAAGATGTCTCATGGAGTAAAGTGTGTCAAAATGACACATGATATTTTTGAAGGAGATTAACAGGATGAATCCCGTAGTTTCCCCCTATGGTTCTATCTTGAACCCATTCCTAAATAATTTAGTTAAGCAAAAGTCAAGCACTCAGACTGATTTAAATGTCCTCAGTATGGCCTTCTATGAGGAATAAAAACAATTATGAATGGGATTCCATTACTCATGGTACTGGCCGTTCTGGCCGAGAATAAAATCTAGTGATTTCATAATGTTGGGATTATTCTATGACGGGATGCTTAAAGGTTAAAAATGCTGCTGTCATTAGTAGATCTAAGTGTGGGATCCAGCTAGGCCAAGATCGACATATTGAGGCCTTCTGGCCTATACCTTTTTTAAGAAATTTTACATTTTTAATTTTAAATTATGGGTGCATAATAGTTGTATATATTTATAGGTAGATGTGATATTTTGGTACAGGTATACAATATGTAATGATCAAATCAGGTTAATTGATTTACCTCATGCATTTGTCTATTACCTCATGGATTTATCTATTTTTTTTGTTTTGGGAACATTCTAATTCCATTGTTTTAGTTATTTTTAAAATGCAGTAAATTATTATCACCCTATTGTGCTACTGAATATTAGATCTTATTTGTTCTAACTACAGTTTTGTATCTGTTAACCATCCTCACTTTAACCTCCCTGCTCCTGTTACCTTTCCCTGCCTCTGGCAACCATAATTCTGCTATTACGATATGTTCAGTTTTCAAAATTGTTAGCTCCCACATGTGATTGAAAACATGTGAAATTAATCTTTCCATGCCTGACTTCTTTCACCTAACTGTATGCTGTCCAGTTCCATCCATGTTGTTGTGAATGACAGGGTTTCATTCTTTTTATGGCTGAGTAATATTCCACTGTATACATGTGCCAATTTTTCTTTATCTGTTCATCTGTTGATGGGCACTTAGATTGCTTCCGTATCTTGGCTATTGTGAATAGTGGTGCAATAAACATGGAGTGCAGATATCTCTTCAGTATACTTATTTTCTTTCTTTTGGATGTATACCCAGTGATGGGCTTGCTGGATCATATGTCTACTGCCTGTTTTTGAACAGCCCACAAACTATGCATGGGTTTTACATGTAAAATGGTTGAAATAAATTAATATTTCATGTGCATGAAAATTATATGAAATTCTAATTTCAGTGTCCATATGTAAAGTTTTATTGAAACATATTTATCCACTTATATATTACATATGGTGGCTTTCAGCTGCAATGGCAGAATGATATGATTGTACCTAATTATGGCAGAGACGAGTGTAGCCTAGAAAGCCTAAAAAATTTGCTATTTGGTGGTTTACAGAAAAAGTTGCTAATATCTGAGCTAAGCTATAGTGTCTTTCACATTTATCTCCTTCATCTCACTTAAACAGCCATTGTCCTGGTCCAAGTCTTTATCCTGTGTTACCAGAATTATTGCAAAAACCTCTCAGCTAGTGTTCATACTCCTGGGTTTTCTGGTCTATCTCTGTATGTAAGTGCTGCCTGATCCTGCTAAAATGCATGCTAACTAAACTTTTAATGATGTCCCAATATGTATAGAAAAACAAGGTCTTTTTTGGGTCATTATTTGTTCTTATCTTTCTAGGCTAGTCTCCTCCTGCTTCTTTGTTATACCCTGTACTTAGAGTGGCCATATAATTTTCCAAATGGGACACTTAAGTGTGAAAGGGGCCCTAGTAGTAATTATGTTGGGGAAACAGGCCTAAGACAATACTGTTCTGTAATAATGATGCATGTGCATCTTTCTCCTAACTACCCTCTCTGTCCTGACCTTGCCAAAAGAATGCTAATCTTGACCCATAACTTCAATTTTATGGTGGCCTTTATGGAAAGAATATTTTTTGCCTATTAGGCAAATCAGGATGTGTGGTTACTCTAGCTATACTCCAACCAGTTTGAATGGGCTCACCATTTTTCCATATGTACCTGCTCCTTTGCCTTCACTCACTGTTCCCCTAGATTGTAATTCCTTTACTGTTTTCTGTAAATCTAAACCTTGCCTTTCCAAATCCAACTTAAAAAGTACTGTGTCCACGAAGCCTTACTCAGAAATATTCTCTCCCTTCCCACCTCTCTTTTACTAATGAAGTGCTTTCTCATGGTGTGAATTACTTTGAGTTTTAGACACACATACACACACACACGTACTGAAGACATAATTCTTGTTGGATTACATATTCCTCATAGGCCTAGCATTGGGCTGTCCCTAAACGGGATCTGCAAAATGTTTGAAGAATGAATTAATTGGTCAGGCTAGGGAGACTGAGTATTTGGGGCTTTCAATTTATGAGTCATCCATTTTAATGTGATTAAAGCAGTGAGAAAAGGGTTTCCAAGAACTGAAGACTTAGCCTCAGGTTTCAACGTGATAGTGTAGCAAAATGGTTCAGGGCATAGATATAGACTTCTTGAGACTAAATTCCAGCTCTACCATTTACAGCCTCTGTTATGCTGGGCAAGTTAACCTCTCCTCCTGTTTCTTCATCTGTAAAATGGGAGTAAACATAGTAGCCACTCCATGGAATGGCGGTTGAGGATTCACAGTGCCAGGTAACACTGAAGTAACATTCATAGGTGAGCACTCTGTGAATGTTGGCTACTGTGACTAATATGATCATCTTCATAGTACTCTCACAGGTAGGTAAGAAAATGCAGAGACCCAAGACCGAGATGTAATCATGGAAGAGCTGGAGGAAATGCTACACCAAAATCTTAGTGGGTTTTTTTCCTTGATCGAAGTAGTCTTTTTTAGAGAAGTCATGGAGAAGATGATCTCCACTTAGTAAGAAGTAACTAACCTGCAGTCTTTTGAGACACCTTTTCAGTAGAGTGGGCAAGGCACAAGTTAAGTGTCAGGAAACAAAAAGGAATGGCTAGAAGGGAAGGTAAATGGACAAAAGGAAGGGGAGGGAGGATAAGATACAGAGTTGTGTAAAAGATGTTTCCTTAGTAAACTTTTTCTTCAAGCCAGATCACACTTTAAAAAGGAAGACACCCTGGGGGATAATTCAATAACCTATATGTTTTTTTTTTTAACATGATGTAAATTATTAAAATCGGTACTTAATGTAAGTGCCAGTAACTTTTGCTATGGGATAAATGAGAAACCAGGTGCATGTTGGTGAGCTTTTATGAAAAACAAAACAAAACAAAAAAATAAAGCTTGAGGTTGAAAAGGAATCGTTTTTAATTTGGGGTGGGGACTATATATTCTTAGTAAGATTCCTCTTTATAAGTTGGGGTGACTATTGCCTGACTTACTTTGTGCCTTGAGGTTTTTCTCAAGAGTACTAATAAGCCGAGCCCTCCTTCATGCTCACCTTGTTTGTTTGCATTTTATGAAACGGCTGCCTGGGTTTGGAAGGACAAGTTGGGACTGGAGATGCCCCTGTGAAGTGAAGCCAAGTAAGCCAAGATCCTCAAACCACGACTCTAATATCTCCAGTGGTGGGTTGAAGGCAGAAGACCAGGGTTGCAATTCCAGTTTGCCATTTACTGGCCATATGTTTTTGGACAAGTCAATCAGAATCTCCATTTTTTTTCTGTGGAGATTATGGCCATCCATGAGTATACTAAACTTATAGTACAAAAGTACAAGGTACAAAACTATAATGGATAATTATTCTTGGCTCCTGTTTTGACATAGATACACTGGGATTCTTAAGCTTCCTAACATCTTGGCCCTGCCAACTGTTTTTACTGTGGCAGTTACTAAAACTGTCAAGCTTTACTCTCATGAGTACAATCCAGTCATTTCTGTCTGACTTAGATTCAGTCAGCACACCTACCGAGTGCCTCATATGTACCAAGCGATGTGCTAGGTTCTAGAGATACAGCAGTAAGACCTGCCTTGATGCCGCTTACAGTCTTACAGGGTACGTAGCCATTGAACAGGTAATATATCTCAAGGAATCCATCGCAGGTGCACCAAATGTGGTTGAGCGGGATGCTCTAGGAGTAGGTCAGCAGGCCTGACCTACTTCCCGATGAGTGAAGAGCAAGGGAGCGAAGTCTGTCTAAAGCAGGGGTTCTCAAAACATGGTCCTTGGACCAGTCATGTCACCATCACCTGAGGACTTGCTAGAAATGCATATTCACAGTCCCACCCCAGACCTACTAAATCAAGCTCTGAAAGTAGGCTCGAGCAATCTGTTTAATGTGATTTTGATGCACATTAAAGTTTGAGAACCACTGGCCTGGAGGAACTAACATTTAAGCTGAGCTCTAAAGCTGCATGATCTAGTGTGGTAGCCACTGGTCACATGTGGCTATGGAGCACTTGAAATGTGGCTGGTTCACATTGAGATGTGTTTTCATTATAAAATACACAACAGATTCCAAAGACATACTATGAAAAAAAGAATGTAAACTGCCTTATTAATTTTTGTATGGATCATGTGTTAGAATTGTATTAGTTCTCATGCTGCTAATAAAGACATATCAGAGACTGGGTAATTTATAAAGGAAAGAGGTTTAATTGATTCACAGTTCAGCATGGCTGGAGAGGCTTCAGGAAGCTTACAATCATGGTGGAATGGGAAGCAAACATGTTCTTCTTCACATGGTGGCAGCAAGGAGAAATATAAGTAAAGTGGGGGCAAAGCTTATAAAACCATCAGATCTCGTGAGAACTCACTTTCTATCATGAGAACAGCATGGAGGTAACTGCCCCCATAAGTCAATTACCTCCCACTGGGTCCCTCCCATGACACATGGGGATTATGGGAACTACAATTCAAGACAAAATTTGGTTGAGGACACAAAACTAAACCATATCATTCCACCCTGGCCCCTCCCAAATCTCATGTCCTCACATTTCAAAACATAATCATGCCCTTTCCAAGTCTTAGCTCATTCCAGCATTAACCCAAAAGTCCAAATCCAAAGTCTCATCTGAGACAAGGCAAGCCCTCTCTGCCTATGAGCCGAGAAAATTGAAAGCAAGTTAGTTACTTCCTAGATACAATGGGGGTACAGGCATTGGGTAAATACACCTGTTCCAAATGGGAGAAATTGGCCAAAACAAAGAGGGTACAGCAGGCCCCATACAAGTCCGAAATCCAGTAGAGCAGTCATTACACCTTAAAGTTCCAAAATGATCTCCTTTGACTCCATGTCTGAATGATAACTTTTGGACCTATAGGATTAAATACAAGATTACAATTTATTCCACCTATTTCTTTTTACTTTTTCATGTGGCTTGTAGAAAATTTAAAACTTCATTGTGCCTCGCATTATATCTTGATTGGACACAACTGATCTAAAGGATGACTAGAGCTTAACCTAAAGCAAGGTGGGACTGAAGTGGCAATGGAGAGAAGAGATGAAGGATGAGTGTTCTGCATGGGGTAGAGTGTGTCCAAAACTACTGAGGCAAGAAAGAACCTGACATGCTCAAGGAAATAAAACCAAAGCCTTGCAGGTCACATGAAGGATTCTGAACATTTTCCTAAGACCAATAGGAAGAATTGAGGGTTTAAAATAAGATCAATTTTCAAGGAGTTTAATTGTTAGTTTGCAGTTAATAAATGAGGGCAAGAGAACTTCAACTGAATATAGCAAGACTTTCAACACTGAAGCTCCCCAACTCCCCAGGATGGTGGGGGAGGGGCAATTTGGTCAGCAGAGGAAGCAGGACGCTGCCCATCACCTGCCCCTAACCCTAGGGTATGAGGCATGAGCACCCCCTACTAGAGAGAGAAGCAGTGTCACCTGGGAAGAGGTAGTTTTCAGTTCGGTTCTTTTTCAGCACAACTGATGCTCAAAGCTGAGTGGGAGTTTGAGGACAGAGCTAGGAATGCAGGGCACCAGCAAATGGTTTGGTGAGGGAGGACTCTAAAGGTGGGTCAGGGAGAAGGAAGCCCAGAGCGTTATGGGGATTAGAGGGTCTGTCCTTTGAAAGGCTGTGTTGGACAATAACAGGAAAGCTGGTTAAGTGGTCCAGATGCTTGGGTTCTGTCTGCTGGGGTATGGTGGCTGCATCATTTATCTGTGGCCTAGGGGAGGTTTCCTTTAAGTCAGAGGTCGTAAGCTAGCAGCTGTGATCTAGCCTGCAGAAGAAATGTTTTGTTTCACTCACATTTTACAAATGTACATTGATTGCTAATATTTGAATCAGATATCAGATAAAAATACGTTTTCTTTTTTTTTTTTTAATTGGAAGATCTAGAAACTTCAATTGCTCAGTATCACAGGACAGTGGGCTGGAGCTAAGTAATAGGTACTCCTTTTATTTTTTACATAAATTTTTAGGAGATTTTGAAAGGATTGTTTTAACTTTTTAAAAAAAGACATTTATTTACTTAAAGGTTCTCTGTGGTCTGACTCTGGGTCTTGCATTCACCCTAGTCTTTGGTGTCAGCAATCCCATCTTCTTTTTGTTTTCCAGAAAAGTTCTAAGAACAGTGCTGTTGGCTCAATGAGATGAGGTTATAGGAAAACTTTTACTGTTTACACAAGAGTTGCCTCCTTCAGAGAAGCATGCATGTTCCTTGCAGTTCACGGTGCCCATCACTCCCCATAGTCCAGCTGCACTCTGCTTCACACAGCTGCCTGGCCATTGTAGGAATTTGAGTTTGCAATCCATGCCTCAAACTTTAAATCACACTGGCTACAGCGTTGTGTATTTCTTGGTAAACACTGGGTAAATCAGCTCCAGTGGATGTTGATAGAAGTTTTTATGTTTGCAAGCTAATCCTCAGCAGTTTCTTTGTAAATATGCAGCAGTTAAGTGGGAAAAGTCTGTTGGTAGTACTAGGGAGGAGAGAGGAAAGTGACCTTTTGTTTTCCTGAGATAGATATACTAGTTTAGTACTTTATCATATATTCACCTGCGTAAATGTATTCCTGTGCTTCAGAGTGAGGGAAGGATGTGTATTTGCATAGTTTTTGTGTCTGCAGTACTGTTCCTCTGTTCTGGGGGGTGTGTGTGTGTGTGTGTGTATTTTTTCAGTAAAAAGAAAACAGAACTTTCTTTTAATGCAGTAAGCAAATACAGGAGAATAAGAGCACAAAGCTTGGTGGTGGGTGCCTGAGTGTCCATGTTGCTATTGCTACATTGTTTTGTCCCCTTGGTGTAGTTTATAATCAAAAGATGGTGGAAAGGTGCTTCTGTCTACAAAATTTGTCTAACCATGCCCTTCTTTAACTGAAGAGAGAACGGCTTCATTAGCTTATGGAGGCTTCTCACTTGACAAGATAAACTGAGAGTGAAGATAGAGCAACAGTTGATACCTTCTTTTTTTCTCCATCCCCCTCCTCTGCTACCACTAACAAAACAAAATGATAAATGGTTACAAAGGGTAGCTACAGTTTTTGATAGAGCTCAGGCTTCTACTACTTGGTGGATTGGGGCTTTGTAAAAAAACAATGCAAAAATATCTTCCATTTGCAAATTAGCATATACACACCCCTCCGTGTGTGTGCGCGTGTGTGTGTGTGTGTGTGTGTATTCATCGCTTGGTTTCTTGCAGGTGAGGGGCTCTGAAGCTTGAACTTTGTTAGACTCATGACTATTCTGCCCCTGGTCATTGGCAGTCATCTGGCAAAACACTCCCTAGATACCTTTTGTTCCCTTCTCTGTTCTGCCACCCCGATGTCCCTTCTCTGCTAAGGACAGAGACATTGGGCTCCCTCCTGGGGAATTCTCAGCTCTGTGGGATGCTCTCACCTGGGTCCTGAGCCTAGGCTCTTCTGGTTCCCTGGCACTTCCCTGCTCCACATGCACAGCAACCTAGTACTTAGCAAGAAAGGAGAATCATCATCCTAACTGCCGTAGCCTTTCAACTTCAGCCATTCACCACCTAACGGTGTTTCAGTCAAGCATGGATCGTGTGTATGATGGTGACCCTGTAAGATGGCAATGGAGCATCTATAGACATCTGATATGTGGCACTTGACATTGGCATTGCAGATCAAGTAGGGGAAATGATTGATATTCATTAATTGTGCTGGGATACTTGGTTTTCCATATGAAAAAACATACATAAGTAAAATTATGTATACCATCTAGGTTTGTGTAAGTACATTCTATGTTGTTTGCCCGACAAAATCACTTAATGATGCATTTGCCAGAACATATTGCCTTCATTAAGTAACACATGGCGGTACTTGCATATCACCTCAATTTGATTTCTTCCCTTAAGTCCTCTGTTTGCCTTCCATTGAAATATAAAGCCTTATTTTAAAGACTATTTTCCCTCCAGAATTTCTAGGAATTACTAAAGAAAGGTAGAAACTAGATCTAGATTCCTATCAATTTTGCCACTGATTGTTATTTTACTGTGGGTGACTCACAGTTTAAGTGGGACAGAAAATCTCCAGTTAATGGAAGTTGCCATGAGTGGCAGAAGACCAGGCCCTAGTTCTCATATAATCTTTACAACCCAGTATGCAAAAACACTGGAGCGGAGATGGAGACGCCGGGCATGTAAACCAAGCATGTGTCAGTGCAGATGTGTCCACCACAAGGAGAGAGGGGCAGATCGAGCAGCCATGTCAGCAGATTCTCCGAGGACAGGGTGGGCTCGGCAGATCTTCAGGCCAGCGGCTTAAATGTAAGGAGTTCAGCATAGCTTGAGAGTCGCTGGTCTCTCTTTACTAGATTCTTCCTCTGCTGAGATGTAGCTGGTGTGTGTAGGATATCTGGAGGGCTGGGGAGGAGGAGGCGTGGCCTCTTTATCAGTGTGGTTCCTCTCACTCCTACAGACCAGATCTGTTTGTACAGGCAGCATCCCTCAGCTGCTTGCATTTGATAGCTTATTTTGCATCTGGATTTATTCCTGCTGAAAACTATCTTCAGGCAGGTGCAAGATTATTTAGGTGCATACCATATTTGGTGTTAGTGTCTCTTTAAATCATTTTTAATTTGTCTGACTATTGAACTGATGTATTTTGCATACCTTAGATTTTCTAGTGTGTGATGTAGCCTGTGGCATTGAAGAGCTAGTTGCCACCAGCCAGTGATACATGCCAGATATATGCAGTGGTGCATTGAAATAACATGTTTAATAACTTCTATATTATTCTAATAATATAAGAATGTGATACTGGTAAATACTTCTTTTTCCACCGCAGGAAAACAAAAGTGAAAAGGATGCCTTCAGTGTAGAGTCAGCTGCTGGAAGCTGGGAGTTCCCAGCTACTAGTCATTCTTTCAGACGTCTGTAACTCATTATATTAAATCCTTTCTACTGTAAGCATAAATAGCCTTTGTATCTGGCAGAAACACAGCATGCCATTAGAATGAAGTGTTTTGTTATTTTATGTCGTACAGTTAACATGCTATCCAAACATCAGAAAATTTAAGTCAACTAGATTCCCTGTAATGAATTATTAATATCTATAGAATATGCCTGTATGTGTCCCAGTGTATGAGTTATCACGTTTCTGACTGTTCAAAGGGATTTCAGTTTCTTTTAGAAATTGGGTGTTGTAAAGCTGTTTCTACTCCTAGGTGGTCAGTTGAATGAAGAATATAACTTAGACTTGTTCTTGTCTTTCTAGATGTATTGCTGTCCTTGAATATTAGCCCATTTGAAAACGCCTGGGAAGTTCAGCCATCAGTATGTCCAAGTACAAACTTATTATGTTAAGACATGGAGAGGGTGCTTGGAATAAGGAGAACCGTTTTTGTAGCTGGGTGGATCAGAAACTCAACAGTGAAGGCATGGAGGAAGCTCGGAACTGTGGGAAGCAACTCAAAGCGTTAAACTTTGAGTTTGATCTTGTATTCACATCTGTCCTTAATCGGTCCATTCACACAGCCTGGCTGATCCTAGAAGAGCTAGGGCAGGAATGGGTGCCCGTGGAAAGCTCCTGGCGTCTAAATGAGCGTCACTATGGGGCCTTGATCGGTCTCAACAGGGAGCAAATGGCTTTGAATCATGGTGAAGAACAAGTGAGGCTCTGGAGAAGAAGCTACAATATAACCCCGCCTCCCATTGAGGAGTCTCATCCTTACTACCACGAAATCTACAACGACCGGAGGTATAAAGTATGTGATGTGCCCTTGGATCAACTGCCACGGTCTGAAAGCTTGAAGGATGTTCTGGAAAGACTCCTTCCCTATTGGAATGAAAGGATTGCTCCTGAAGTCTTACGTGGCAAAACCATTCTGATATCTGCTCATGGAAATAGCAGTAGGGCACTCCTAAAACACCTGGAAGGTACCAGCTTTATATACCACTTATTAGAGGTTGCCAAGTGTGATATCTGGGCCTTAATCTAGAAATTAAGCTAATGATGCCCTAGTTACACAATAGACTTTCCTTCTCTATCCCCCTTTGTCACTTCAGATTTAAGAATCATCTTGTTCTAGAAATCAGATCTCTTGTGCGTTTTGCATTCCTGTTACCCGAAGCAGCAGTTTTCAGACTTTAGCAAGCATCAGAGTCACCTGGAGAGGTTGGTGTATCACAGACTCTGGGTCCCACCCTGCGAGTTTCGGAAGCAGTAGGTCTGGGGTGCACCCTGAGAATCTGCATTTCTTAGAAGCGTTAGGTGATGCTGATACTGCTGATTGGGGTTCCACACTTTGAGAAGCACTGGTCTAAAGGACTGTATGGCTTGTTGTAGTGAAATGAAAGGAAGCTAGGAAAGGAAGGAATTGTTGAAACGGCCTTGAAAGTAAATTTGAGTTTTTCAAGTTGAGTAAATTATCTAGACTTCAGTTTTGCTCACGTTCTTCCAACTTTAAACAATGATTGCTGTGTTTCCAGACGTAGGTTTCCTGAGCAGTTCTTTTGTTTCACTCCTCTTTTCAGAGCAGGTTTAGTCATTGACTGGAAGAAAGTTAGGGGGAAGGAAACTAAAAGCATAGTTGGTTTATTTATTTATCTTGACTCTCAATTTTTGGAAATCAGCAGCGCCATAATTTTAACTACTTTATGTCGTGTTCTAAATGTATACTAAAACATATTGTATTGTTACCTTCTTTTTAAGTAACATGAACCAAATGAACTCTTTTGAGAATTCAGGTTCACCGGTTTTGAGCATCAGTGATTGCACTGTGACACCTTCTGGATTTCTGACTGTTCTGCGGATTTCTCGTTTCCCTCTCTGTCTCCACTCATCCCAGATGATTGTGCTTTTTGCATGATATGCCCTATCTGGTGTTTTCCTGCCTTTCATCACTGTCAGCAGTTAGCTTAGTGGTAATAAATAGAAGACATTTCTCTACCATTCCTTTTCATTCCGTTTGAATTTTCTATAAGAGGCTGTGACAAATAAAAAGGCTGACCTTGTATGTGAAATAAGTAGAAATAGATTATTAGTTAAAAATGAAGTCATCTTTAGCATGTGATT
The DNA here is from genome assembly GCF_000951045.1 of Mandrillus leucophaeus. Lineage (NCBI taxonomy): Eukaryota > Metazoa > Chordata > Mammalia > Primates > Cercopithecidae > Mandrillus > Mandrillus leucophaeus. The sequence goes on along the minus strand of NW_012101165.1, from coordinate 663,072 downwards.
ATTTTCCCCTGATTTTTGTAACATGACCAAGAACTAAATCATTACTTATATAGCTGACATCCATTAGTCATGCAGAGACCTAAAATCTACAGACTATTAGATACTAAAATTTTATTGGCTAGATGTGGCACTTGATATGTGTGTGTGTGTGCGCGCGCGCACGCGTGTTTATGTGTGCGCGCACGCGCACATGCGTATCTTATTTACTCAAGTATATAAAAGTTTCTGTTCTTGCTCAGGATAATTAGATCTTTAACTTCATCATTAGTGATATATAACTTCATCATTAATGGACCATAGTATTTTATTGTTTGAAGAAGAGTTGAGGCTCCTACTAGACAACAAACTGAAATTCAGAATTTCAGAATTTCTGCCAGAGGTGTATTCTATTCAACTGTGCCAACTCCTTTTTTAGAATTGGGACTCAGATTTATTGTGGCCAGGCTTCCTTCCCTCAAGAAAATGCCACTATCTCCTTTAGGATCCTCTGTCTCCACCTTCTTAACTTGGAAGTCCCCCTTTTAAAAAGTTTCCTACTGTTTAATACCACTGACTCTTCACCTATCTTCAAATTTGTTATAGATCTCTTTAAACTCATTCTACAGCCCACCCACAACTGATTGTACACATCCCCTCCTGCTAGTGCATTGATGATTTAACTGTTTGTTGCTGTTCTTTTTGAGGGAAATAGGAACGTTTAGAAACGGTGGTAAAGAAGACTATAACCATGCTGGGGGCAAAGAGAAAATTACATGTAGAGGTTGTGTTTAGACATAGCAAAACTTACTTTTCTACATTTGAGGGAGGTTTTGAAACTATTAGCAATTTATACAATTAATTTAATCAAATGGTGTACCTGCTTTGGAAAACAATCTGGCAGTTCCTCAGAAGGGCTAAACACAGAGTTACCATAGGATCCAGCAATCCCACACCTATGCATATAGCTGTATTAGCTTCCCAGTGCTGCCGTAAGAAAGCACCCAAACTGGGTGGGTTAAAACAACAGAAATGTGTTTTCTAGGGGCTGGAAGTCCCAAATCAAGGTGTGAGCAGGGCTGTGCTCTCTCCGATGAATCTAGGAGACAATTCTTCCTTGCCTCAGCTAGCTTCGGTGTTTGTTGGCGATCTTTGATGTTCTGTGGTTTGCAGAAGCATCGCTCCTTGGCATTCTCCTTGGGTGTGTGTTTCTTATCCACATTTCCCCTTTTATAAGGCCACCAATAATATTAGCCCACCCCCTCCCACAAGTGACCTCCATTTTAATGGGATTATTCTCTGTTAAACATTGTATTTCCAAATAGGGTCACATTCTGAGGTACTGGAGGTTGGGACTTCAGCATATCTTTTTGAGGGGATCACAGTTCAAACCATCACAATGCCCAAGAGGAACGAAAGCACATGTCCACACAACAACTTGTACCTAAACCTGCAGAGCAGCATTATTCGTAGTAGACGAAAGATGGAACAACCCAAGTGTTCATCAGCTTATAAATGGGGTCTATGGAATATTACTTGGCAATAAAAGGGGAGGTGATGCTGATAACATGCTACCATATGGATGAACATTGAAATAACTCTGTTATGTGAAAGAAGCCAGCCACAAGGGATCACATATTATAGGATTTCATTTATATGAAATATCCAGAATAGGCAAATCTTTAGAAACAGAAGGTAGAGTGGTTGTTGCCTAGAGGGTAGGGAGGATGGAAGATTTTGCAAGTGATTTGCTGATGCGTACAGAGTTTCTTGTCGGGGTGATACAAAATACTCTAAAATTGATTGTAGTGAGGGTTGCACAACTCTGAATATGCTAAGAGCCATTGAGTTGTACACTTTGTGTGGGTGAATTGTATGTGAATTATATCTCATTAATGTTGGAAAAATAATCAATGGGATTGAAAGGTAAAAGGATTTGTCATTGGCCTAGAAAACCATAGGGGAGGGCAAACATATGGAAGTGAGTACAAAGCTGAAATGCACGGCTGTGGAGTATAGAACACCGGGAAAAATGAAAGTGCAGCTCTGACCGCTGGGGCAGAAGTGGACTTACAGGGCTCGCTGGGAAATAAGCAGGCATTGGTCTTCAGGCAGCTTCCAGTCCTTCATCTAAAGGTCTTTTTTTATTTTATTTTATTTTTTTAAGTTGGAAGTATGAAACTGAATGACCTTTAGAGATTAATGACATTTTCTTTTCTTTTCTTTTTTAGACAAAGTCTCACTGTGTTGCCCAGGCTGGAATGTAGTGATTCGATCTTGGCTCACTGCAGCCTTTGCCTCCTGGGTTCAAGCAATTCTCATGCCTCAGCTTTCTGAGTAGCTAGGATTATAGGCGTGTACCACCACACCTGGCTAATTTTTGTAGCTTTTTAGTAGAGATGGGGTTTCGCCATGTTGGCCAGGCTGGTCTCGAACTCCTGGCCTCAAGCAATCTACCCACCTGAGCCTCCTAAAGTGCTGGGATTATGGTATGAGCCACCGTGCACCTGGCCATTAATGACATTTTAAAGTAGCCTTACATTATAACTCCTATTCCTATTACCATAAACAGGCTTTGTAGAAAATGTTTTTATTTGGGGGATAATTGATGTAAAACAGTGGGGTTGGTGCAGAAAGAGGTAAATTGTAGGCAATGACTTCAGTGGGAAGTATGTGAACACAGAAAAGGACATGGGCTACCGGAGAGGGAGGTCTCTATGAGAGAGGTAGAAAATAAAAACGATGGGGTTGGTGACCAAGGAGGATGGCAGAGAGTTAGAGGGAAAAAATGGCAGAAAAGCCAGAACATGCAGTTAGGATAAGAACATAGCCAAGAAAACTAATAGAGTGGATGTGAGGATCCAGATTTGTCTGCAGGAAAATAGAAGGATAGTTTGTAAGCTTGACTCTCACCCATCCTGGATATGACGACTTTGTTCCTTTCTGGCCTATAGTACCCCCTGGTGGTACTCCAGTTAATACTAATGGAGTTCTTAGATGTTGCTGTAGTTCCCTACTATGACTTAACTCCCACACCTAACATGGAAGAAACTATGTCATGTACTGAAATAGGCTGGATTGGATTTCAGGATCATTGCATAAGTTATTTATTGTCTCTAAATGCCAATCTGCATTAATAAAGTTTCTCTTACAATGTCTACTGAAAAATAAGGTCCCAAGTATTCTATTTCACAACTATAAGAATTAAGCATAAGTGACTTTCTCAAGATCAGAAGAAATAGTATGTCGTCGTATTTTTTTCACATCATTTCTGTTAATTTAGTGAGATTTTAGCCCTTTCAAAATTGATTATAGATGTATTAACTCGCCAGAATAGGCGTGTTAGTCTAATATTAGTCCTCTTGTATTGCATGTCTAACTTTCCAGAGCTCAAATTACAGGGGTTTGTGTGCTTGGTTACTTACCAACCTAAAATAAAACATTTCATAGGATTTAGATGCTAACTTTTCGAGACTCCAGAAATTAAGTGAATCTCCCCAACTGTTTAGGGGGAAATAAAGATTTTCTTTTATAGGAAGGACTACTTTGCCAGTTCATGTGTATGTGTTAATGGTGGTAAAAAACAAAAGTTACTATCTTAATTGCCAGTTTATGCTTACTATCAAGTTACATGATCATACATGCCCATTTTGTGATTAATATCTGTTGTCCGAATGTAATTATTAATAGCATCTCCTTTTACTTTCAAAAGTGCCCCAGCCTGGATGATAAATTATGTGGTTACCTCACTATAAAGATGTTGAGCTGGATGTGGTGTCACGCACCTGTAGTCTCAGCTACTAGGGAAGCAGAGCAGGAGGATTGCTTGCACCTAGGTTTAAGATCAGCCTGGACAACATAGTGAGACCCACTTTTAGAAAATAAAAGCATGAAAATGAAGATGTTAGCTTTCACTACTGTTAAGAATTGAATCTAGAAATGGGCATAACCAGGGTTTATATTTCTGTAAGCACAAAAGTTGCTAAATTTCTTTTCATTTATTATGAAAGTAAAAACACTTGTGGCTGCAGATTCATCTGATTCCAAGCCATGCTTTCCAGAGATGTTTATATAAACTTCACCCATACAATATAGGCTCTTTCAAGAGACTGGAGTAAATTTTCCCTATTTTGTCTTTAAACTGCTTGACAAGTTAAAATGTTTTACCTACTGGGAAGGAGTGTGGTAACTGATAGCATCAATGACAGCATACTGTCCTATCAGAAAAATACTTTCTTATTGTTTGAAAACTGTAACTATGGGGTGGGAAGAATTATGACCCCAGTTAAATAACTAATTAGAATATTGGTCTATGCTGAAATCCCAAATTGCTTTAAGATTTTCTACTAAGAGTATGCTAATATTACTCATCTCTTAGGTCTACTCTTAGAGGTATCATCTGTGTACCTCAACAGTAAAGAGTATTGGTTCTGAAGATGTTAGCTGTTTCTCAAATATTTGATATTATGACACTATAGGCAGTCATATCCTGACTGATGCTTTCTCCATTTGTGGAAAAGAAGACAGGTGCTGTTGGAGGAAACTGAAGTCTAAAGAGACTCCAGATTCCTTGGCCACGATCATGGTAATTAGTTGGTGTCAAGAACTCTACTCAAAACTCAGTTCACTGAGGCTCCACACACAGTTATCACCTGGGCTTTAAAATTTTTTTCTAAAAGGTAGCCCTTCCCTTGACCTATTCTTCGTTTGGAATACTGTGTTTTAAGAAGCTGAGTCAAGAACATCCATGGCAGGTAAACTATAAAAAGGTAATTTAATGCAACTAATCAAGTCTTAAATTATTACTGCTGTTTTAATGTTGTGGCCTGAATGGCGCACTCTAGCATAGCTATACAAGATGACCTTTCTTGAGTGCATACTGCATGCCAAGCACAGTTTTAGACATTTTACATACACATGTTGTTTTATGTAGGAACTAGAACATGGCTCTGAACTCACTGGAAAGCTATGTTTCGATACTGCGTTTTACTTTGCTGTTTAGTATATCCAGGTCATATTTTTTATTTCGTTTGATCAGTCATTGATCAGTAAGCTGTTTTGCTTAAAGAAACTGCTTTAATAAAAAGAAGCAAACTATTGATACACCCATTATCATGGATGAACCTCAGCTGCATTGTGCTAAGTGAAAGAAATTGGGCTAAAACAGCTGTGTATTGTATGATTCCATTTATGTGCCATTTTGGAAAATGTTTTGTCGGGAAATAAAACAGATGGGTGGGGAAAGGGTAGGCTGCCAAGGGGCACAAGGAAATTTTAAGGGTTTGATAGGGCTGTTTTATATCTTGACTGGTTATTACATTATTGTATGCAGTTGTCAAAACTCATAGAACTTATATGCTAAAAAGGGTGACTTTTGCTGTATGTAAATTTTACCTCAAAAATCCTTGCTTTATCCAGTGAACTCACCATTGCCAATTAGGAGAATTAAGTGAAGGTTGCTATATGCACCTATCTTTGCCTTTGAAAACTAACCTGGAGGGCATTTGTTATGCTCTCTCGAGGCTTCAGGAGCCATCTGGTTCTGACTTTATTTAGCACCTAAATCATGGTCATTATAGGGAACTGCCTTTTAAAGTCCTTCTTCATGAGAAGTTATGTTTAAGTTGCTGGACCATGAAGTTTTGTTTGAGAATCTTGCTATTGTTACAGGTTGAAAACTCCTCTAATAAAGTTTTTTAATTTTTTTATCCCAGAGCTATCTCTGCTTATTATCATCCATTTCGTTAGCCTTAATTGGGCCTTCCATCCCCTCCTTTTTCTTCTTGTAACAACCTAGTCTAGGAGCAGGTCAACAAGGACCTCCTGGAGTCAACACAGATGAATGGTACACTGAGAGGCAAGTGATACTGATTCGGAGCTAGATAACACTCTTGTATGAGAATTGCAAACACGGAAACCACATGTCAGTACCTAAGACAGGCTTCTTGGCTGATGGGGATGACCCTTCCCCTGTCAAATGACTTATTTATATAATATCTCTGCTCATAAATCGTATATGCTTTTGAGATTGCTTTACTTTTAATCTGATGGTAGTTAATGCTTTCAGAAGAAAGAAGTCAAAACAAGACATACAGAATATTATATAGTAAAAAAAATGCCTACTTAAGGCACTGCTTTACTGGCTTTTAGAAATATAATTACCTATGATTGTGCTAATAAGTCCAGGTTAAAAAGCAGGGCCCACTTCTGACTGGTTCAGACACACTTCTCACAAAGCGCCACCATGAAAACATCTAATGTCAACCTAAGTATCTGAAAGCATCCTGTACTGACTGTAGTGTTCCAGACAGGCATGTGTTTCATTCTCTGTGGTTGGCATAGTCACTTCCTGTTTGTTTCCTGCTGGCGAGCATCAAAGGAAAAGCCAGGTACCAAAATGAAACACTGGATGTAGTCTGCATCTCGCCAGAGGAAATGGATTGTTTAGTCTGGGTTCAAGCACAGGACGAGGCAGTTTCAAGTTTGGAGTAAGAGTGACACACAAGACACTCATGCAAGACAGACTTGATCCCTGAAGACCTGTGTGCAGCTGCATATATAGCAAGGCGCAGAAGTGGTGAGATAAAATTAGACACTCAGAGAGGAATGGTCAGCTGGGACTAGCTGTGGGGACAGGGACTGATGAGTTGGTCACCTTTGGCATTTTAGTGTGATATTTTCAGAAGCAGCCAATTCAGGCCTCTCTTCTGTGAGGCAAGTAGTTGCCTATTGCTGTGGCTAAGCTTTCTTTTATAATAATTGATTTGTAGAACCCTTTATTTTTTAAACATTATAGGCTATTTTAACTATAAAATTAAACGTAGAATGGATTCTTCTCTGTGCCTTATTCTAAATTAGTCTGTTATTTTATCGTGTTATAATATTCAAATCACCCTAGCCCATCTTTACATATATAGTATTCAGATCTTAAATAATTAAAATTAAAAATAGGTAGATCATCTATGAGATTCAGAATCTCTTGTTTCAGCTCGTATTGGCCATAAAGGAATACAGAACTCTTATCACAGATTGTTTGTCGGTAGGGTTTGAATTGTGACTTACCTGACCAGGAGAGGGAAGTGAGGAACGAGTGGGTCGCACCTTATTTAATGAATGAGTTGACTGGAGTTGTTTCCCTTTTTTTTTCCGATTCCAAAGCGTATGCACTACAGAATTGGGGTTTCTTCTTTCCTTTTCGTCCTGTAGCAAATCTTTCTGTCTCTCCGTCCATCTCTTCTGTTTTCTAAAATTCAAAGATTTTGAACACTTTGGAGAAAATCGAAGAACATATAAAGCCATTTAATTTAAATTGTTTATTTTATTGGCACTAGATGTCAACAGCTTTTTCTTCGAGGCTAAGATTCTTTTAATTCTCCTTTTTTTTCTTGGTAAGGTCATAGGGAGCACAAATGTTTAATCAAGGCTTCAACAGTAAAAGACTAGATTTAATTTGAAAACCCAGAGAGTTAGAATTTATTCAGTTCAGGTATGCACCTAGGGTTCACTACATCAGGTCTTGTTCTTGGTACAAGGGATACTGCACCTGTATGTGAATGAGACACAGGGTCCTTTTGTGGAGCTTTTAACCTCTTTCTGCAATTTGTCTATACTGCACCTCTGACAAAGTCCTTAGGGTGTTTTCATATATAGGCTTTATGTTTTAGGATTTTTAATTAACATTTTGTTTTTTTTTTTTTTTTTTTTTGAGATGGAGTCTGTCTCTGTCCCCCAGGCTGGAGTGCAGTGGCAGGATCTCGGCTCACTGCGAGCTCCGCCTCCCGGGTTTACGCCATTTTCCCACCTCAGCCTCCCAAGTAGCTGGGACTACAGGCACCCACCACCACGCCCAGCTAATTTTGTTTTTGTATTTTTAGTAGATACGGGGTTTCACTGTATTAGCCAGGATGGTCTCGATCTCATGACCTCGTGATCGCCTGCCTCTGCCTCCCAAAGTGCTGGGATTACAAGCGTGAGCCACCACACCCAGCCTAACATTTTATTCCTTATAGCCTTTAGTTACATGTAAAAAGTAGATTCACATAATAAATACAGTTGTAATTACTTAGTGGATCATATTACTAAATAATTTCTGGACCCTAGCAGCCAAACCATAAAAGTGTTACTTATAGTTGAACAAACATTTACTAAATCTTGCAGTGGGTAAGGCTCTGTGTTCTAACAACATGGGTGATACAGAAATGGATCAAACATTGTTCCTGTTCTCAAGGAATTTATAATCCTGGTGGGGAAAGTGAGCATTTGCACAAGCACCTCTACCAGGAGGTGCTTTGGTAGATGTACAGTGTACATAACAGTTTGTCTTTGGTTCCTGTTCCTGCTATGGTGACTTAGGGGAGAGGGTTGGTAGGTGCAAATTTGACTTCCTGAAGTTAGTCCTCTATGCAGAAAATAAAGTTGTTTGACTTTCTCCCCAATTTTGACCTTGAGTTACTTCCTGGACTTATTATCCCAAACTTTCATTATTTCTTCCTTAAAATATCCCATTATTTAAATTGACTGCAGTTAGCTCCAAGGTGCTTCTACATGAAGATTCAAGACTTAAAGGCAATGGCGGACCCTTAAAGACAAGGGTAGCTGTAAAGGGAAACACCACTGAGTTCTCGCCCTGCACCTGCTCCTCCACACATTACTGTAGAACACAGTGCCTTGCCCACTGCAAGAATTTAGTAAATGTTTGTTCAACTGTAAGTAACACTGTTATGGTTCGGCTGCTAGAGTCCAGAAATTATTTAGTAATATGGTCCACTAAGTAATGACAACTGTATTTAACTCCACACCACTGCGGAGAGGGGTCGGTACAGGGTGAGAACTCAGTGGTGGTTCCCTTTATAGCCGACCCTGGAACAATATGGATTTGAACTGCATAGGTTCACTTATACATGGGTTTTCTTTCAACAAAACTTGGATCAAAAATACCACACTTGCTAGATGTGAAACCTGTGTAGATGTAGGGCTGACTTCCAGCCTTGAGTGTGAGTGGATTTTGGTACACGTGCAGTCCTGGAACAAATCCCCCACTTATAATGAGAGACGACCATAGAATTGTAGAAAAATCTGAGCCAGTTATCGAGGGATGTGATATCTAGCCACTCATTTTTAACTTTCCTATAATGTTCCAGTGAATGAGTTTATAATAGGATATTATATAAGATAGTACTAATTCAGTTTGGTTTAATATAGTTCAGATGCATTATTCTGGCCTTAGGAGCTCTGCCTGCTTAACTTTCTTAGGATGTTGAATGTAACTTATGCCAAAATTGAGTAATGAGTAATGGCTTCACTGTGGTTTTTCCTAATCTGCTGTTTTAAAATTTTAGTCACTTAAGTCTCATTGACTGATTATTAACCAGTCTGAGTATTTTAAATATTTGTAAGTAATTAGTCTGCTGTGTGAATGGCTTGAGTAGTCATTAAAGTGGAATGTTGATTTTATTTATTTATTGGAAACATTACTATTTTTGTCAAACTCTCCTTCCTTTGTAGTTGAAATATTATAGTTTCGGTGGCCTTTGTTTATTTGGCTCTTTAATTTGGTCCCACATAAAAGGGACCAAACTTGAGAGTGCCGCTGTTAAAGAGGGGACCTGGTGGATCTGGTTAGATCTGAGGCCATGGTCAAACAAGTGAATCCCATGTATGCCCCAGCCCCTTGCTGAAGACCCGGAACTTGTTTCTAAAGTCACAGACAACAACTCCTAAACGTGGCCCATCATGATCGCAGTGTGTTAGCTGGCCCGTATGTTAGCTGGGGATCAGACAAACTTATTCATTCTCTTTACCAGTCGTGGGAACACTGGATGCATCAGCAGATGTCCAGTTAGGACCCAGCCTTTCACAAGGGTAGAGCGTTCATAGAAACATTCTTCTCTCTCCTCCTCGGTAGTCGTGGAAATAACCATGGATAAGTCACCTGACCAGGGTTTAAATCCTGGGGATTTGGTAGTTTAAAAAGGTCCGTTTTTACTGCCTCAATAGTCCTGTGACTAGAGCAGGTTTATTTAACCTCTCTGGATCTGTTTACTTTTTTTTTTTTTTTTTAAAGACAGAGTCTTGCTCTGTCACCCAGACTGGAGTGTAATCTCGGTTCACTGCAGCCTCCTCCTCCCAGGATCAAGCAATTCTCCTGCCTCAGCCTCCCAAGTATCTGGGATTACAGGCGCGCACCACTATGCCTGGCTAATTTTTGTATTTTTAGTAGAAACGGGGTTTTGCCATGTTGGCCAGGCTGGTCTTGAACTCCTGACCTCAGGTGATCCACCCACCTTGGCCTCCCAAAGTGCTGGAATTAGAGGCGTGAACCATCGCACTGGGCCCTGTTTACTATTTTTTAACATCTTTATTGCATTATAATTCACATACCATGCAATTTGCCATTTAAAGTATGCAGTTAAATGACTTTTAGTGTATTCACAAAATTGTAACTCCATTACCACAATTAATATTGGAACACTTTCACTACCCTAAAAAGAAACCCAGCACCCCTTAGCTGTTACTGTCCCCTCAGTCCCTCCCCTATTCCACCCAGCCCTGGGCAACCACTAATCTACTTTCTGTCACTATAGATTCGCCTGTTGTGGACATTACATATAAATGAACTCATGCAATAAGTGGTCCTTTGTGACTGACTTCTTTTATTTAGTAGCATCATGCTTTCAAGGTTCTTCCAAGAACCTTATTGTGGTTTGCATCAGTACTTCATTCCTTTTCATTGCCAAATAATATTCTATTGTATGTATATACCACATTTAATTTATCTGTTCATTAGCTAATGGACATTTGTGTTGTGTTCACTTTTTGGCTATTATGATTAATGCTGCTATGAAGGTTTGTGTACAAGTTTTATATAGACTCATGTTTCATTTCTCTTGGGTATATGCTTAGTAGTGGAATTGCTGGGTCATATGGTAGATGTGTGTGTAACAAAAGGAATTGCCAGACTGTTTTCCAAAGAGGCTATAGCCTTTTGCATACCTGATTTTACAGTGTATTATGACTCCAGTTTCTCCACATGCTTACTCACACTTGTTTATAATCTGACTTTTTATTGTTGCCATCCTAGTGGGTACAAAGTAGTATCTCATTGTGGTTTTGATTTGCATTCCCTTGATAGCTAGTAATATTAAGCCTATTTTTATGTGCTTATTGACCATTTGTATATCTTTGGAGAAATGGTTGTTCAAACCTTTTGCCCATTTTAAAATTTGATCATTTGTCTTTTTATTATTGGAGGCAGTTCTTATATCTGATAAGGAACTTGTATCTAGAATATATATGCTATGCAAATTTTTCTCCCATTCTCTGGGTTGCCTTTTTATGTTCTTAATAGTGTCCTTTGAAGCACAAACATTTTTAAATTTTTATATAGCCAGTTTATTTTTTTTTCTTGTGTATGCTTTTGGTGTCATATCTAAGAAACTATTAATTAACTCAAGGTCATGAAGACTTTACTCCTATGGCTTCTTTTCTAAAAAATTTTTACAATTTTAGCTTTTGACTCTAAGTTTTTGATTCATTTTGATTTAATTTTTTTATGAAGTGTGAATTAGGGATCCAACTTCATTCTTTTACATGTGGATATACAGTTATCCCAGTACTATTTGTTGAAAAGATTATTCTTTATGCATTTCATCGCCTTTGCACACTTGTTGGAAATCTATTGATAAAAAATATGAGGGTTTATGTTGGGTTCCCAATTCTATTTCATTGATCTGTGTCTATCTTGATTGCTATAGCTTTGTAGTAAGTTTTGAAATCAGGAACTATGAGTCCCTTGGTTTTTTCTTCTTTTTCAATATTGTTTTGGCTATTCTGAGTACCTTAGATTTCCACATGAACTTTAAGATCAGTTTGTCAATTTATACAAAAAAGTCCACTGAGATTCTTGATAGGATTGTATTGAATCTGTATGTTAATTTAGGGATTGCTGCCCTCTTGATACGTGTTACGTCTTCTAATCCATAAATACATATTTAGATTTTCTTTAATTTGAACACTGTGTTGTAGTAGTCAGAGTATAGTTTTGTACTTTTTGGGTTAAATTTATTTTTAGCATTTTATTCTTTTTGATGTTATTATAAATAGAATTGTTTACTTAATATTTCATGTTGCTTATTGCTACTGTATTAAAAACCCAATTTCCTTTTCTGTATTGTTCTTGTATCCTGCAGCCTTGCTGAATTTATTAGTTCTAACAGGTTATTGGTGGGATCATACCTTCGGCAAATAGAGATAGTTTTACTTTGTCCTTTCCAGTCTGGGTGCCTTTAATTTCATTGTCTTGCCTAGTTGCCTTGGCTAGAATCTTACAATGTTGAATAGAAGTAGAATGTTCAGTCGTTCTACAATAAAGTCGTGGATTCAAGAGCTTAAGATTAATGGTTGGTGACACTGCAAAGGCACACATCTATGAGTGGTGAATCCGAGATGCTGATAGATACGTACACCCATAGTTTCTGCTTCTCCTGGTAAACTTTAGTCAAACATGGTCACTTTTGTCACTTTTGTTATCTTTTAACAAATTAATTTTTAGAATTTAGATTATTTGGAGAAATCTATAAAATCCATTTTTCTCTCCAATTTAGTGAGCAATATGCTTACAGACTCTGGAAACAGATAAAGCATGGTCCTTGCACAGTAGATGAATATAAACAGTACTCAGTGTCCTCATGCTCTTGTGTCTCTAAGGTGCCTCTGCTTTTCTTAACCATTAAGAATAAAATAAAGGAATGTTGGTGCTAGAGAGACTATCCTCTCTCATTTTATAAATGAAGAAATAGTTCATTGGAGGTAAAATCTTGGCCAAGGTCACTCGCACATGTTCTGCCACAGAGTACTAGGAACATAAAGAGCCCTCAGTTACTAGTTAGTGAATGAGTTAGGTTTGGAGACCTCCAGAGCTTCCCCTGGATTTGGGAGTGAGCACTGTTGGATTTGAAAGGCTCAGTGGTCACCTGACTCCAAACGACAGGTTGTTGACTTCCCCACCTGCTCTTTCCGAGGGATGTATGTGGTGGCTGTTGTGCAGCTAGCTGACATTTCTGACCTGATGGAGCCGGAAGGTGCTAAGAATCTAGAGCAGTCATCTCCCTGCTAAACAGCTAGTGGTCTGGTCTGAATAGATTTGTTCTCAGCAGCTGTAGTTTGTGATGGTAATCTTCTGTAAGGTTGCAGTGTGAGGGTGGGGGCTTGGCAGGGCAAAGGGGTATCTTAGTAACCTTCCCTTTAAATCTTCTACCTAGAAGGGAATTCCTAATAGAGAAAGAAGAGAGACTTATTGTGCTACCTTTTTTTCATGTATGTTCTCTTTTAAGCCACCCCTTTTATCCCACAACCCTTTAAAATGCTGGCAAAGGAAGAGTGTGTGTTTTTCGTTTGTTCTTTCTTTTAATTGACAGGAGAATTGGAGGTCCAGAGAAGTTACTTGCCTAAAATTGCAAAGGACATTGCAGGGGGATTGGCGGGGGAGGTGATGGGACAGTACACTTACTTGGAAGAGACTGTGTCTTCCAAGTTAAGATCCTTTCCATTTTCGTAGTTGTTTGAGTGTGGATAGTTTGTGTATACGAGTTATTAGGTAGCTCTTCTAGGCCTTGACATGAAATTCTAATAAAGAGCCAGCCCAGCAGTAGGGATCCAGTGCTACGATTCTGTGACTCTTTGGCTGGTGCTCACAGTTAGGACCAGTGGCTAATTAAAATGAAAAGGTGCATTGATTGCTAACTGATAACAACTTATTCTGCCACCCTCAAGTAAAGACAAACCCTTGGACTCCCCTGAACTTGTTCCAGCTAGGTCCTTTCTGTTAAGATAGAACAGGATGCATATGGTTAGCATTCAGAAGTCTATGTAATTAATAAAGGAGTATTTTTAAAGTAGATAATTTGAATACTTTCAGTTGTCTTTTAGTTTGTTGAACTTCATCTCTTTCTCAGGCCTTCCCTTTGCTCACTTTGAAATCAGAGAAACTTGAGAGGAGTTACATTACACAGTAGGTACAGACCCCTAGGTTTGAATCCAGGCTGTGCCATTTACTATCTGTGTGATCATTGCTTACTTAACCTCTCTGTGCCAGAACTTGTTACATGGAGAAATAATATATGGTCATAGGATTGCAATGATGATTAAATGAGTTAATACACACAAAATGCTTAAAAGAGTACCTGGCATGAAATATGTACTCAGGATATGTTTGCTGTTTCTTGTTAAAAGTGCTTGTAATAATAAAAAATATTATTACTACCACTTCTACTACAACTACCACTCTTCTGGTCCAAGTTGAATTATCTGTAATTCGGTTGTACTTTAAAAAGGACTAAAGGTGGCTTGTGTATTATATATACCTTCCTTTTTTAGCAGCTGGAATGTTTAGGGACCACAGGAGAGCGAACTGTGTTCACAGGCATGCTGTAAAATCCCTTCCTGATTCCCCTTGACTGTGCTTTCTAAGCACCTAGGAAAGCATTCCTGCTGGACTGGATCTAGCTCTGGGTATTGCAAGCTCACTTAGTGTGGGAAAACCAAACACATTCTAATCAAATGAACTAGATTTAGAGATTAGCGAAAAATCCTAATTTTAGTACCAGCCTGGGTACAACACATAAAAGGAGAAACACAGAAAACGCTCCTGGTTCACTTTCTGATTTTTTGAGATTACCTGATTCTTTGGAAAACTAGTAACACAAATGTGGGCATAGAGAAAATAATTTTCCTTCCTTTCAGATTTAGGTAGGAAACAGGAACAGATTGTCCCAAAAGGTATCTACTGTCCTGATGTAGCACTTGCTGTGAATCTCTAAGCCTTTTTTTCTTGTAATTTCTGGAAAGTTCCTGGCTTCCAGGAATTATAGCTGGAATCCCTCAGTACCTGCATATTTCAGGCACACAGTTAAATGGGATTAAAGTGCAGTTATGTAATTAAACAGAACTTCCTCCTGAGTTGTCTTTTAACACCTAGTCTCTTCCTGTCCTGATCAACAGGTATCTCAGATGAAGACATCATCAACATTACTCTTCCTACTGGAGTCCCCATTCTTCTGGAACTGGATGAAAACCTGCGTGCTGTTGGGCCTCATCAGTTCCTGGGTGACCAAGAGGCGATCCAAGCAGCCATTAAGAAAGTAGAAGATCAAGGAAAAGTGAAACAAGCTAAAAAATAGTCTCTCCCAACTGTTGGCTAAGAAGAAATGCAAAAGAAGTGGCATAGGAGTGTGTTATGGGTGCTGAACTCTCTCTCTTTTTCCCCGATTTTCCAGAGCTAGGCTGTGGAGTAGAGTTTGTATAGGTAACTAGGTAACTTATTGTGACCCAGATAAGGCTTTAGGATGCCTCAGTGCTTATGTCACAGCCTTATGAGTTAGCTTTCCTGCTAGCCCCCTAGTCAGTCACTAAACTAGTAACTCGTGGGGTTTAATGAAGGTCATCAGTTTCTGAGATGGGAGAGCAACAAGTAGAGATGAAGTTAAAGGTATTTATCATCCAGGAAATCATTTCTGAGTCACCATTGACAGGCACTATTCCAATCAGTAGTTCACTTTTATATTTAGTAAGATTTTCTGGGGTGACAATAAGAGATATTAGATAATATACCGTATGTATTTATTACTAGTCTTTTCCTCTAGGAAAAGGGATGCTTTGATAATTAAGGCCAGAGGCCCATTAAATGAGAAAGTCACAGATATATTTCTCCAAGAAAGCCAACAACCGCCACCACAATGACAGAAATGACAACAAGGCCCTTTAACTTGTCTTCTAGTTTAGTGACATCCTTCATTTGACATTTAGTAGAATTCCTCTTTGGCCACAAGAATAAGCAGCAGATAGACAACTATGGCTGTTGAGGTTCTCATTTTGGTTTGTTTTAATTTTTCGAACTTCAATGTTTGGGTACCTGTAATTAGTTTAAAAATAAAGTTCCTGACAATAAAGTGACTGAAAATGGCATCCCCAAAGTGTCTCCATGTGTTTGGTGAATTTTAGGTAGGCTTCTAAACGAGTCTGACTCATGCCTTCCTGTAACAGTTGCGCTTATTTCAACACAACAGACACTCGTGATTTTCTATATGCTGAAGCATGAAGCAGGGAAGGTAGAATACAGTGCGTGGAACTTTATTCACATGAGCAGAGGGAATGGTATATTGGGGCTTGTGACATAAATTTGTTGTTCACTGAGGGCAAAAGATTATGGTATGTAGCGCAGAGCAGTCAGGGTAGGCCACGACGCGATTGATCGCTTATCTGTCTTAATGATACTCTTCCACACTATGTTTTTAGATGCTGCGGGTATGTAAGTCATCATTTATTTAAGCCGTTGACTCTGTTTCAAAGCAGGTCACATATATTTCAATGATAAAGTCATGTAAAACATTTGTAGCTGTAATACCTGTTATAGATATTTACCATTTTTTTCATGGTTTTTCATTGGTGGATTCGTTTATTTGTATCTACTTTATAGTACAATTGGCATTTGAAGAATACTAACTTGAAAGTATTTTTGCTACTGCTTTGTCTCCATTTGATTATTAATGCAAGACTTTTAAAGATTAGCCAAAGAAGATGGCTGAAAAGATGAACCTGCTTTGCGTACAGCTGGCCACATCTGTGATGTATAAGGACACAGAATGTGGATGCTTTACATTTATTATCTACTATTGGTTTCTCTAGTGTAGCCCCTTCATTTTAGTGGTGTAATACTCTAGAATTCAAATATCAGGGTCAAGAATGCAACTACCAGATGTTCCTAGAATTCCAAACCTATGGCTAGGCTGCAACTCATACCATTTTTGAATAGCATCATCTCTGGAACTGGCCTCTGAGTTTTCCAGCCCAAGTGGTGACCATGTCTTAATGTACCTCAAGATCCTAGAGTTGGATTCTTCCATTGTCCTGCATCTAGGTATCTTCTTCCAGGGAACCTTCTGGCAGCATGATGTGCTTCCGCACACAAAGCAACTCTCATATCCAGTCACTTTGGAATCTCGCAGGCTTCTCAAGAAAAGGATGATTTTTGCTGATACTCTGTGATACAACTTGGTCTTACTGTTTTTGAGATCTTGGCTGAAAAAATAAATGTGAACAGAGGACACTTTTTTTTGTTTTTTGTTTGTTTGTTTGTTTGTTTTTGAGACAGTCTCGCACTTTTGCCCAGGCGGGAGTGCAGTGACGCGATCTCGGCTCACTGCAAGCTCCGCCTCCCAGGTTTACTCCATTCTCCTGCCTTAGCCTCCCGAGTAGCTGGTATTTACAGGCGCCCACCACCACACGCGGCTAATTTTTTGTATTTTTAGTAGAGACGGGGTTTCACCATGTTAGCCAGGATGGTCTCTATCTCCTGACCTTGTGATCCGCCCGCCTCGGCCTCTCAAAGTGCTGGGATTACAGGCTTGAGCCACCGTGCCCGGCCAAGACATTTTTTTAAATGTCACTTAAAATTAGTTAATAACTCCAGTACTCCAGCCTTAGGATCGCCTAGTGAACCTCTTTCCTTTGCATTGTTAACAGTGTGTCCAGAATTTCTGATGCAGGAATCTTGAAGGCTGCTCTTTCCCCCAAGCCCCTCCCTACTAACTCTGGCTCTGTCCTCTGAAAGGGCCTAGAAACAATAACCCAGAAACAACAAACACACTGAATTCCTTCAGTCTTGGTTCCTAAACACTATTCCACAGAAGCAGGGATGTTTGAGGAAATGCCTGCTTCCAGGTTTGAGGCAGATGAAGCATAAGGTGAACTTTGAGCACTTTTGTCTTTTCTGACTCATCAAGATGTTACAAGACTGATGGGACACAGACATTTGCTTGAAGGACCAAATCTGGGGCAATTTAAACTTAGAAAAAGAATGATGGTAATGAATTATAGAACATTGAATTCAAAAATAGTGCCGACGACTATAAAGGTATTTTTTTAAAGGTGGGGAGAGAAAAAGAGACAAAAATACATACTGTTTCTTTACAGAAGATTACCAGCTTCCATCGTTAATAACGGATCCAAGCAAGGACTATTATTGGATGCTAAAACCACTGGGCTTTTAGAGAACTGAACATTCGCGTAGTCTCAAGTCATAATAAACGTATTAATTACAAAGAAAAAATGTGTCTTCACAATGGAGAGATCCCTTAGACACTACTGCAACCAAGGGATTAACCTTAAAATCTCCAGTGGATGGGTCAAATAGATAGTATGTGATTTTTATGCATGTCCTTGTATAAATCAGTGCGAAGTACCTGTCACTTAGTCATCTTCCCAAAAACTTTAAATCTGATAATGAGAAAGCAATATGACATATTCAAAATACAGGATACCCTAAAAGACAACTGATTCGGATTTTTAAAAACTATCAAGGCCAAGAAATAAACACAAAAATATGAAGGGACAGTTTCAGATTAAATGACACTATAGGGACATAATAGTGAAATGTAATTCATGAACTTTAATTGGGTCTTTAGCTTGTAAACACTTACAAAGAACATTCTGGGGCACTTGGGAAAATTTAAATACGTGTCTATGTAGGCTGGACGCAGTGGCTCATGCCTGTAATCCCAACACTTTGGGAGGCCAAGGCAGGCAGATCACTTAAGGTTAGGAGTTCAAGACCAGCATGGTCAACATGGTGAAACCCCGTCTCTACTAAATATATGAAAATTAACGAGGCATGGTGGCGGGTGCCTGTAATCCCAACTACTTGGGAGGTTGAGGCAGGAGAATCGCTTGAACCCAGGAGGTGGACATTGCAGTGAGCTGAGATCATGCCACTGCACTCCAGCCTGGGTGATAGAGCGAGACTCCATCACTCCCCCAACAACAACAAAAAAATTCTGTGTCTGTATTAGGTGATAATAAATATTACATTTATTGGGTATAGCAATGGTATGGTGCCTTGTTCTTAAGAGATAGCTGCTGAAAAATTTAAGGATAAGGCATCCTGATGTCAGTAAGTCATTTGTAAATGGCTCAGCCAACACAATGTTTCTATATTTTTAGAGAGAGACAGAAAGCAAACACCAGTCATTGGTCACTTAGCAACGGGACTTGTTCTGAGAAATGGATTCTTAGATGGTTTTGTCATCGTGTGAACATCATGGAGTATACTACACAAACACAAAAAAATATGGTTTAGCCTATTGCTTCTACACTGAAGACTTGTGCAGCATGTTACTGTACTGAATACGGCAGGCAATTGTAATACAATGGTAAGTATTTGTGTGTCCAAACATATCTAAACATAGAAAAGGTACAGTGAAAATATGTTATAAAAGATTAAAAAGTGGAACATTTGCATAGAGCACTTACCATGAATAGAACTTGTGAGAATGGAAGTTGCTCTGGGTGAGTCAGTGAGTGAGTGGTGAGTGAACATGAAGGCTTAGGACACTACAGTAGACTTCATAAACACCATACACTTTGTCTACACTAAATTTATTTAAAACATTGTCTTTCTTCAATAATAAATTAATCTGAGCTTACTGTAACTTTTAAAAAGTTTTTAATATTTCAGAATCTTCTGACTTTTGTAATAACACATTAAAACAGAAACCTTATTTAACCACATAAAAATATTTTCTTTATATCATTATAAACTTCTTTTTTTTTTTTTTTTTTTTGAGACAGAGTTTCGCTCTTTCTCCCAGGCTGTAGTGCAGTGGTGCAATCTTGGCTCACTGCAGCGTCTCCTTCCTGGGTTCAAGTTACCCTCCTGCCTTAGCTCCCGAGTAACTGGGATTACAGGCATGCCACACCATGTCTGACTAATATTTTGTATTTTTAGTAGAGACGGGTTTCACCATGTTGCCCAGGCTGATCTCAAACTCATGGACTCAAGTGATCCGCCCACCTCGGCCTCCCAAAGTGTTGAGATTACAGATGTGAGCTACTGTGCCCGGCTATAAGCTTCTTTCTGCATTTTGAATTTTTTATTTTTATTTTTTTACCTTTTAAACTTTCTTGTTAAAAGCTAAGACACAAATACCACATTAGCCCAGGCCTACACAGGGTCAGGATCATCAGTATCACTGTCTTCCACCTCCACATCTA
>NW_012101165.1:626761-642058 GCF_000951045.1 Mandrillus leucophaeus | reverse complement strand
GTATGCTTATTTTGTTTCTATTACCTTTGAGGCTACAGCTTGCATCAGACCAGCAATGAGCTTGTGTGCTAAAACAACAAATCTGAAAGGCGACTATGATTGCCATCACCTTGCAGTTAACAAATAGTAATGGAATTACTTTCTCTTGATGCAGAACCTTCTATTTATTCTCCTTAGTACCTTTGGGTGATATCCCTTCTTGGTGCCAACATGTGGCTCTTGAACTTAATCTCTGGGCCTCCATTTCCTTGGATTTTAGCTCCTTATAGCAGCCACCTCCCAAGTGTCCCTTGTGTCACTTAGCTCGCTGTCATGGTTCAGCTTGATTCCATGTGACACTAAAGTAGTTATCATTTCTACTCTTCCACACACCCTTGGAACAAGACTGCTGAAGGTCAATGGCCTGTCAGGCATGCTTCTTGCTGCTCTCAACAGAGTCGAATGGATTCTGTTGGCGTTAAAAATTTGCCTTTGATCATGTCATAGTTGGCTATTTAAACTGAAGTCTATTTGGTTTTTAAAAAAACAAGATTCAGGAAAAATGTCTTATTTTCATGAAGGAGGCTCTACCTTATCAAGACAGCCTCATTACCTGACCTATAAATTTAATTCTTTATAAAGCCAAGTTTTAAAAAACCTCCATGTAGTCCAGAATGGGACAGTGACATAAGCATATTTTCAAAGAGTCTATGCCTATTTTCTAGTTTACAAAAAATACATACCATCTGATAGCAAACTATAGCAACTCTTGGCCAAGATGCTAGAGGGCCACTTTCTCTGTCAGGATGAAGCCACTCTGGCTGAAGGAGTTACTTTGCTGCAGAGCATTTACTCAAAAATTTCTTGTGAACTTGGCTGGGTGCAGTGGCTCACACCTGCAACCCCAGCACTTTGGGAGGCTGAGGCGGGCAGATCATGAGGTCAGGAGTTCAAGACCAGCCTGACCAACATGGTGAAACCCTGTCTCTACTAAAAATACAAAAATTAGCCAGATGTGGTGGCACGTGCCTGTAATCCCAGCTACTCAGGAGGCTGAGGCAGGAGAATCGCTTAAACCCAGGAGACGGAGGTTGCAGTGAGCTGAGATCGCGCCACTGCACTCCAGCCTGGGCGACAGGGCAAAACTCCAATTCAAAAAATAAAAAAAATGTAAAAATCTCGTGAACTTAACCCTAACCACATAGTATTGAAAAGGGAAAGTCTGCCCAACCACACTGCCTTTTATCCGCCTTAGAGGAAAATTATCTGGATGTCGTGTTGAACTGGTTGGGGAATCAGACAGAGCTGGAGTTTGTATTAGTCAAATTAATTGCATAAAATCTACCCCTAGTGGGAAGACTCTTTGGAGTAATTGAACCTAGACTTTTACATATGTAACCTCTGAAGCAGAGGGGGCAAAGGCCAACACATAGCTCTGCACCACGATTGAGGCCATGCAATCCATCCCGACACTCATTCTGTAGAATACTCGTTAGAGTTCTCCAGACAGCTGCTGGTCATAGGTTAGCCAGTCAGTGTTTTTATCTCTGAGGATGCCCGCTAGGATCCTGGGATTGGATTGCAGGGAATGTTACTTGCAGCTGGAATTTCAGGTACTCTCCCAGGAGTCTTGGTATTTTACATAGTTTTTTAAATTTTTGTTTCTGTACCTAGACACTGGGGGTCAGTATTTATTCATAAAAGCCTCTGGATATTTATGACAAAAGATTGTTTCTAAAGAGGCTTGGAATTCCTTCCCTGGTGTGACTTCTTTCTCTGATTATTAACTATAGAGCTTACCCTATGTAACCATAAAATGTAAATAAAAACACAATCGATGTCCGTGGATTAGAATATGGGAAAGGGGCAGGCAGTTTTCTATCTAAAATACGAATGAATACCAAGTACTCGTTTGTCTCTAGAAACTTGTTTGGCAATGTTGGCCCCACCCGTGCACCCAGATGTCTAGCCAGCATCTTGATGATCACCCTTGACTTTCCTTCTTCTGGTGGTTATGAAGTCCTGCTGATTCCGTCACCTCTTACCTTGCAAATTCATCGCCTCTCCATCCCCACTGTTCTGCCTTGAGTCAAGCCCTCATCTTTTCTCTCTTTCAACATTTCAGCAGCCTTCTAGCTGCTCCCCTTGCCTCTGCTTTTACTCTCCTCCAGTCCCGTCCAGACAGTCATCAGGGTAATTCTTCGAGGCTGTGCCCCACAGAGCCTTGTGCAGACCTTCAGAGGTCCAGCACCCCTCCTAGGCTCTGCCTTTGCACCTGCTGTCCCCTTGGCTTTGAACTACCCTCCATCACCCACCCCACCTTGCCCTCTTTTCATTGCCTGCCTAATATCTGCTCATCTTTCAGGGTTCTTAACGGTCTCCTGTGGAGCCCTGTGACTGACTCTTGCTGTATCTGGCTTGATCACTTGTCTGTTTGCTTCACTGGCAGGATAACTGAATGGATTTAAGTCTGGGTGCCAGCCAAAGGCACGCAGACTTAAACTCCAGAATTCCCTAGAATTATCCACCTGGAGGGCTAAATTGTCCACTTTTTTAGATTTGTTCTTTAAAATATTTCTCACAACTGGCATTTTTTTTTTTCTTTTTTTCTTCCCTTTTTTTTTTTTTTTCCTTTGGAGACAGAGTCTCACACTTGTTGCCCAGACTGGAGTGCAATTGTACGATGGCACAATCTCGGGTAACGACAACCTCCACCTCTCGGGTTCAAGCAATTCTCCTGCCTCAGCCTCCCAAGTAACTAGGGTTACAGGCACGCACCATCACGCCCGGTTATTTTTTTGTGTTTTTAGTAGAGACGGAGTTTCACCATGTTGGCCAGGCTGATCTCAAACTCCTGACCTCAGGTGATCCGCCTGCCTAGGCCTCCCAAAGTGCTGGGATTACAGGCATAAACCACTGTGCCTGGCCTAAAATATTTCTCTTGCTGGCATTTGATCTGGCCTGTCTATTCTCTGCGGCCATCTTCCCACCATGCCAATGCATGGAAGCAGATGTGGAAATCCTGCCACTGCTGGACAGGAAGGCAGATGAGGCCGAGTAGCCTGTCAGCTCCGAGCCCTTCTCCACAGGCAGCTGCTGTAATGGTATGGAAACAGGTTACTTATGGAGTTGCAACCTGTTTTTAACCTGTAATTATAGAGTTAAATATAATCATATAAATATCTTGAAAATAAGTGGAAAAGATTCCCTAATGTTCCCATCCTAAGAACTATTTTCTTTCTTTCTTTCTATATACATGTTTCACTCACACATATTCTTGATTTATATTCATATTTTATTCTTGTCTTTATCATAAGGATTTCCCCATGTTGTATAGACTTCAAACAATTTTATTCTATGGCTGGACACTGTTGCATCATTTGGATAGAACTTAAATGTCCCACAGGAAAAAAAAATTAGGTGCTTTCAACGTTTTGCTGTAAGTAATGTCTAAATATTTAAAAACTCAACCAAGCTAATAAACTGCTATATTAAATATGTTTTGTATATTTTTTATGCCTTGAGAAATATACTTTCATAACAAAAAGTATTTTAAAATATATAAAGCCATTTTATATGACTAAAAGCCACCACACATCATCAAAGACAGTTTTCTTGGAAAAGGTTTCATATATATCGAACTTTGAATGATTTTGTGTGTATTTGCGTAAGTGTGTGTGTGTACCTGTGCGTGTGCTCCAGGCTGAAGAAATAACAAATGCAATAGTCCTGAGAAAGAAGAGAGGGTTTAGGCAACAGATAACAGGTGAGTTCAGTGTAACTCGAAGAACTTGAAGAAGGTGTTTAGGCAACAGATAACAGCTAAGGTCAGTAATGAAGGCTGAAGTGGTGTAGGATTAGGGAGGTAGGCAGAAGCCAAATTGAGCCACGGTGGGGTGAACAGAAGATGGGAAAGGTCTTCCAAGCAGAAGAGTAGCCCAGTAGTCCAAGCCCTCATTGCCACTGAAGAGCTTCTGCCATCTGAGCATGTAATCTCTCCAAGACAACATTTACACTCTTGTGTAAAAATAGATTACTGTGTAACATAATCTCTATAAGAACTGTAATTCCTATCATATTTAAAAAGAGAGTAACAAGGAGACCTCAATGTTTCTAAATGTACCACTTCTGAAAGCATTTAAATCTTGATTTTAAATTGTATCATTTAGCTACAATGAATTAACTCCCCTGGGTCATTCTCTAATGGCAAATTAAGCCAGAGCTTGGATCTTGTTTAATCCTCACAATAATATTGTGAGGTGAACATTTTTATTATATTCATCTTACAGAGGATCCTCACAAAACCTGAGTAGCAAGACACAGTCGGAAAGCTAGTAGATAGCTGCAGCAAGATTCAAATCCAAGTTGACCTAACTCCAAAGCCCATGCTCTTGGCCACTATCCCATACTGTTTTTAGTTTAAATTTTTTTTTTTTTTTTTTTTGAGATGGAGTCTCGCTCCATTACCCAGGCTGGAGTGCAGTGGCTTGATCTCAACTCACTGCAACCTTCACCTTCTGGGTTCAAGCTATTCTCCTGCCTTAGCCTCCCAAGTAGCCGGGATTATAGGCGTGCACCACCATACCTCACTAATTTTTTTTAATTTTAGTGGAGATGGGGATTTCACCGTGTTAGTCAGGATGGTCTCGATCTCCTGACCTCGTGATCCATCCACCTGAGCCTCCCAAAGTGCTGGGATTACAGGCGTGAGCCCACCATGTGCCTGGCCGAAAAAAAATTTTAATTAAAATACCCATCCAAAATTGGTCAAAGAATAAAGTGGTTCAACGAAGCTACAGTGAGCAAGTTCCATTTTCATTCTCTTAAAAAGTAACATGGTCCCACACCAGTTCAACAGGACACCGAGTGGAGCTAGAGAGCTTAGATTTTTTTTTCCAGACAAAATTTAAGTGTGTGCTTTCGAAAGTGGGAGAAAGAGGCGTTTGCTTTCCTTCTTTTCTTAAACTGTCTGCTTTGATATTTGGAGAGTTCAGAGCTTGTATATTAAAGCCTAACTGAATTATATAAATACACACATAGGAAGAGGAGAACAAAACATTTTATTTGCAGAAAATAAAGCAAAACATTGTGCTTTCTTTAGCATGGAGTATTAAAAGCCACAGAGCTCCAGCCTTTGAAAGCTATCAGAGCCAGGGCCTTCCATTAGAAGCTGTAAAGACCAATCTAGCTAGTTTAAACAGAAAAGGAATTTGTTAAAGGATATTGGGTGGCTCACAGACTCTTTGGGAAAGCCAGAGAGTTAAGCTTGGAAAGCCAAGTCAGCTGAGAACAAGACTCAGCCCACATCGTGGGATGGTTCCAGCAAGGACTCAATGGCCCTGCCGCTGGGCACAGATGCTGCCCTCCTGCTGGAACATCTGCTGCTGCTAGCCCACTTGGCAATGGTCTGAGAGATTGCAGAAGTGGCTACACATCCTTGTCCTCCTCTGTCCATCCACGCTCCCTTACAGAGAACTTTGAATGTCCTCCCAGCTGATTCTGGGCTCAGCTGCTGGGCCGACTTCTTTCTTTTTTTCTGCGAGTTCAAAGTCAATCCCAGATGGATTGTGAGCACGGACAGGAATGCTTTCCTGTACTGAGAAATACCTACTGCTACCCAGTGCCAGGCCCTTGGCTCCCACAGCTGCGGCTGCGGCTGCACACACAGGGCCTTTGTGTAGTCTGAATATGCCAGTTCCCACAAACCTCCAGCTGCGATTCCCTTTTTACTAACGATTCCTATCTAAAGAATTAAAGGACGAATCACATTGCAAGGGACAATGGGTGTACAGGCTTGCTGAGAGAGCTTGCTTCCAAATCCATGAGATGAAGAGACTCATGGGCAGTAAGAGGCCACGGAGGCACTGCTGTTTTGGCAAAGAATGCTGGTCGTGATCACTTCCTTGTCTTTATTCTTCCTTAGAGTTCAACACTGGCCTTGCCCAAGTACCATGCTGAGACCTGGACCTCAGGAACTCCAACACACGCCCTTTTCAGAAATTTGTAATTTCATCATTTCTTGACCAAATGACTCCAACCGCAGAAAGGCACAAATTTTCCATTGGGATTTATTCTCCCCTCCTCTTTGGTGGATATACTTTTTCTCTCTTTCTTGCTTTTGAAACCCCACTCATTATATGAAGTATAGGTTTTTCAAACTGATTTTAAAGTAAACTTGTTATTAAATATACACATCGTGCCTTTCTGTCTTTCTAACTCCACTTTATAGATTTGAGAATTGAGACACAGAACAGTCTATGGCTCAGAAAAGCTAAATTCAATTTTTATTTGGCCTACGGGCCCTAATCTGGGCTTTGAAGTCTAAAGATCTAGAATTACCACCCTCTTCCTACCCTCAGTCTGGTCAGACTCTGATGCGCAAAGCCAGGAACCTCACTCCCCAAGCATGGGCAATCCAAGACTTCCCGTTTCTGGTTGCAATTGAAGGCCAGTAAATTTGGAGCACAGGATGGAACTGTTTCTAGTACAGGCAAATAATTTGTAATAATTAAGAAGTATGAAGTTAATGAAAAGCAATTAACCCCATGGCAAGCTCGGCCATAAATTTTACTCCCAAAGTGAACGCATGATGCAGGTATGAGCCTTGATTTCAGATAAAGAAGAGAATGTGGAGCTATTATTAAATACAAAGTAAAACAACATGAAAAATGCCAGAAGATATAAAGAATGCAAGTAGGAGCCTGGGGGCAGAGGGAGGGAAGAGCTAAGTGAAGGCGGGGGCGGGGTGGTGGGGCGGTGGTGGAGGATGAAGGGAATGGGAGACTGTTCCAGGGAGCTATGCCAATCTGATGTGGTCTCCAGGCTGGCTGATGCTGAGTGGAAGGGACAGAGCTGGCTCCTCCCCCAGGAGACCTGAACCTGGACTTCTCCAGGCACCACTGAGCCCCCTCAGCCTCCCCACCCTACCCCTCACCCACCACAGGGAGGAGTCACATGGTGTTCCCCTTTTAAAGCAAGATTTAAAGAATTACTCCTCATTTCCTGGAACACTTGAGACCACAGGGGAGTTGGCAGAGGCAGGGGAAAGTTAAGATTTTTGGTAGAATAGGAAAGGGGCCAGGGAAGAGGGTGCCACCACGGCCCTTGTGTCTTTCCCTACCAGGCAGAGTCCTGGCAAGAGGCGTGGAGGGGCTTTTCAGGCAGCCTGTGGTTGAAAAACCAACAAAGGATGCTTCAAGTTCTACTCATAGGTCCTGATGACTAGGGAGGGATTTCTGCCTTTAAAAGATCAAAACAGGACTTGCTCTTAAGCCACCTGAGGGTAGCTTGAATTAACACCTGATATGATCACCAGGTCTTCCCCAGCCACCGAGAAAACAGTACCCTTGTTTCTGTCACGGACATTCGAAATGCCTTTCATAAAAAGTCTTTACTGAAATCATTAGAGATAAAATGTTAACAGCGCATACCACAAAGGAACAGAGAATTCTGAAGACATTTATTCACAGCGGAAATGTAGTCAGTCAATGGAGGTTCCGGTAGAATTATTGGTGGCAGATTCCTTCTTGATTTGACAGTGAAAAAAGGGCTAAAGAGGAGGAGGGACTGTCTTTTTTAAGAAGGACCTGGAAAACTAAGTTATTGACTAGCTGATGATGCCAAGGGCTGGCGTTGTTTATCTTCAGCTGGGGTGGAGGAGAGAGAACAGTCCACCTGCAAGCTGGGTGTGAAAGTATCTTGTTGCGTTGGGCTGTTGGAGATCGATAACCTTGTACATGCTTTCGTGGACATTTTGGTGCTTTCTTTTGTAATGCTTTAAAAAAAAAAAGTGTTACTGGAGCATCCTCTAGCATCGTTATTTGAGATGTATATGTATAATGAGACACTTGGCAACACGAGCGAATGAAGTGGAAGGGGACTGGGCACAAGGAGCTCAAGGTTTGGATTCCACCCCAGGCTCTGCTACCAACTGACTGAATGACCTGCAGCCCATTACTTCATCTCTGAGACTTAATTCCCCAAAGCAGTGGCTCTAAGTCAAGGTTTTCTTCTTTCTAAATCACAACACTTTCTTTGAAAGCAGGGCTGCCCAGTGGAAATGAAGGAGGGGCCCCAGGACTCTGCCCATTCAGCTCCCGACATCCTCCCCATGCCTGTGTGGTGCCTCATCAGAACCCTGGGCTGATCTGAACTGCACTGGCTCAGATGATGACTAAACACCCCTCCAGGTCGTCAAAGAGTAGCTGCAGTTGGAGGAGCATCGCTGACCACTCTGGGAAGCTGGCAGTCCTGTTTCAGTATGTGGCACAGGTCCCATGAAACTTATTCCGCTCTTGGGTTGAGCGTGGCAGCCAGGGAGCTGATGCTAGTGGGTTTTAGGGTCCCCCAGGGCGTGGATAATTTCTTTCTTAGCTGCGTGAGCTGCTGAAGACATGGAAGTTCTAAGAATTTGTATTAAGAATTATTTGATTAAGAATAGCTTCTAATCATTACATCCTCTACGAACAATCACATAACTTCCTGACTTCCAGTCCAGGCCCTCCTTGCTAGCCTAGGCTGCCTCTTGTTCTTTTCTATCTCTGCCATCCCATTGGAGCCTGAAAATAAATATTGTTTGACACTCCGTGTCATAGATGACTTCAATGGTCAGAATAAACATGTCTTCTGTATTATCTAAGTGGAGGTATCACGCTTCCACATCCTATTCCCACCAGATGCAACAGAGAACAAAAAGGAAACTGTGATCTTCTCCCATACCTGCCATTAAATTGCTGAGTAGCCTTGGAGATACTTATGTCGAGCAACTTTTCAGTACCCCTGTGTCCCTTCTGTTGTCAAAAAGCCTTTACTGAGCACCTACTCGTTGGGAAAGCAAATTATTAAGCACTAGATGGAATAAGAAGTGACATAAAACATGAGAAGTAATGAAACTGCTTCTTTAAGCCTCCATAAAAATTAGAGTCAGGTCCAAAGCCACACCACACACAGGGGGGGAAGCCCTAGAGACTCGTAAGTGTGGGAGTCGGGTGAGAAAATTGCATTTGAGCAAAACGGTCCTGCCAAAAGATATATAGGGAATCAGAAAAGACGAAACTCAAAACAAGGCCAACCGCCTGAGTGCTGTAGAATCCACACTAGGAGAGCTGAGGACCCAGTGCCTCTCCCCTAAGAGAGGCAGCACTGAGCAATGGGAAGAACTGGGCCTAGGGGCTGGGGACTGAGAGACCCCAGGGGCTGGCACAAGTTCTGCACTCAACTTCCTAACAGGCTCTGCAATGAGGAGGAGAGCCTCATTGTCTCTGAGCACTCCCTGGTCCTTACAGTCTATAACTCCCTCCTTCATCAGCCTTTTTAAAAGAAAATTAAATGTCCTCAGAAGAGTCACAAAGCCACTCGGCATCCTTCCCTTCATTCTCTGCATGCATTTTCATTTGTCCCCAGATTCTTCTGGCCATCTTCCATGTGGATAGTTAAAAGTCATCAGAGCAGTCCCTGATGGTGCAAAGCCCTACCTGAAAACACTGTGTGATAGTAACTCGCATTTGTGTGGAACTAATTCTGTACAAGCCCTGCTTGAACACAACTTTATACATATTTGTGTATAAAGTAGGTACTAATGTGATTCCCATTTTGCAGATGAGAAAACTAAGGCACCCTGCAGTTAAATAAGTTGCTCAAGGTCACACAGGGACAAGTAGCAAACAGCTGGGCTTCAAAGCTGGGCAGTTTGTTCTGGAGGCCATGTGTTAAGCCATCATGTTTCACCACCTCTCCGTAATATGACAAATCATAATGGCAAAGCCTCAATAACATATATGGGAATTTCTTGGACATTCTGAACATGGAGAGTTTTGAGCCCTTATGAAAGAGCTGATGCAACAAGGAAGTGGGTGGTGGAGTGTCTTAGACTGTGCTAAGGGGCCTTAGAGGATATCACAGCTATTGTGTACATGAACTGCTGCCACTGTCTATTTCTCTCTAAAAATTAACAGCTACAAAGACACATGATCATTTTCAACTTAAAAAAAAAAAAAAAAAAAAAAAAAGGCCAGCAGCTATAGGAATCTGGAAATAATCCCCAAACTCAAGGGACTGATGCACTGGTTTAAAAGGGGTTGACTTTAAAGCTGGTATGTGAGTTGACTGAGGCTATTGGCAGGGATGCTAACAATTTGTGGAATGCATTTTTGGAAAGAATTAGGGGGAAAATCATGTTGTGTCTTACAAACCAATAATTAGGTATACAGCTCTAAGGAGTGAGCATTAAATATCAGGTTTTCAGAATGCATAGTTTTTAGGGGAATCAGTTTGCCTTTCTTTTCTTTCTCAGATCTTACCCTAAGGATCAAATTCAAGCCATACCGGATGTGCCCAAATCATTTCCATCTGACGCCCAGGACGACCCAGAAGGCCTGGCCTTGAGGAGCAGCTCCCAGTGAGAGCTATTTGTGAAGGAACCAAGCTAGAACCACGTCAATTGTTTCTGTTCAGCCTGGTCCTAGCCCCACTGGTATGGTCTTACTGACTTTCTTCTGACAGCTGAGTTTTAAAATGGGCTGCTTTACAGTGTGGCCATGGATTAAAATAAGAAAAAAGAAGCCCTTCATTTCTATTCTATTTCCTTCCCATCCCCTCCCTTTCCAGCATATAAATAAAGTGCTTCTCACAGAACAGAAGCTTACTGACAATAGATGGGGAAACTGAGGCACACAGAGATTGACTCATGTGTCCAGTTCTGCTTAATTTTTGTGTAACAAATTAAGAGACACAGAGTTCTCTGTCCAGAACAAAACCCCAGGTAGTTAACGGGGTGTTCAATCAAAAAGAGAACACTGGGCTTTTATTTTTATTTACTTATTTCTTAAGAACCCCTTTGTGGCTGTTTTTGGGAAAAGTGATTGGAGCCCACCTGCCTGATCCCAGGTTTTCACTGCTCCCCAAGACACAGAAAGAGAGCTGTTTAGTTCTGTATTTACCTCCACTTTGGCCAGATGTGATCAGACAAAACATGCCTGGCAGAAAGGGTTTCCAGCTGCTCCCGAAGGCAGCTATAGTAATTTCAAGGGTAGAAGCTGGACACACTCGTGTTTACCAGGGAGGTCAGTGTCTAAACTGAAAGGAGACAGGGAGGTGTGACTGACAGCCTCAGGCACTGGGCAAGATGTACACAAAATCCTGCCTCTGCTCAAGGGGGCTGGGGGAGGGGACCTGCAAGGAGTGGCTTGTTCTATCCTGAACAAGCGTTTTACCCCAGGAAGGGGCCTTAGAGATCTCTGCCTCCAACCTCCTAGTTTATTTGTATTATTTTTATTTTTCTATTTTAAATACATAAATTTTTAATACCATTAGACATACTATTCTTTTGGTTGTTTTTTTTGTTTGGTTGGTTTTTTTTTTGAGACGGAGTCTCACTCTGTCGCCCAGGCTGGAGTGCAGTGGCACTATCTTGGCTCACTGCAAGCTCCACCTCCCAGGTTCGCGCCATTCTCCTGCCTCAGCCTCCCAAGTAGCTGGGACTACAGGCACCCGCCACCGTGCCCAGCTAATTTTTTTTTCGTATTTTTAGTGGAGACAGAGTTTCACCGTGTTAACCAGGATGGTCTCAATCTCCTGACCTCGAGATCTGCCCGCCTCAGCCTCCCAAAGTGCTGGGATTACAGGCGTGAGCCACCGCACCCAGCCGAGAGATACTATTTTAAAGAATAAAATGCTTCCATCAACTCAGATTCTTTGTTTTTGCTACTTAAATCGAGAGACTTTGTAGTGACCTGTTTTTTCATGTCACACAAAGCAATATGGTCAGTACTGGTCACATTCTAGTGTCTAGAAATCAAACAAATCACATTAAGAAGCATTGATTGAGCACCACGTATGTGCCCAATACAAGGAAAATTGCCAAGTAGTGTATCCCTACAGTGGTTTGTAAACTTTCTACTTTGAATCATTTTAGCTTAGGAGGAGTTACAACATGAGTCTAGAGGGTGTGTATGTGCCCAGCTTTCCCCAGTGATGACCTCATACATAACCATAATACATATATTATTGAAATTGGAAAATAACCCTCTACTTTTACAGATGAAAGAATGCAAACTCAGGGAGGCCAGGCGACTGGCCCCAGGGCACACAGTGAGTGAGGTAAGTTGGTGTCCCCAGGCAGGCACACCCTGGTTGGTAATATCAAGGCTTTGTTTGAGTCCAGTTTCTGCCACGGATGAGCTGAGTGACGTTGGACAAGTTCCTTAAACTCATCTATGAAATGGAGACAATTATAGTGTTTTCCTTGGGGGATTGTTCTGGGGACTGGGAAAAGGTGTGTGCAAGATTCTTGGGACAGTTCCTGACGTGTAACAAGAATCCACCTGCATTGGAGACTTGCTTTGTTCCGGTCATTGTTCTGCGTGCTTTATATGTTACACTATTTATTGCAACAACTCTAGAACCCATCATTATCGATTCTTTTACCAATGAGAAAACTGAGGCACAAAGAGGTCAAAGGCCTAGTGAGGGGCAGAGATGGGGCCCAAAGTTTGGCTGAGTTTTGGAGCTCCTGGCCTTCCTTGGTCAAGGCTGAATGACCAGTGCTGCTGCAGTTGCTGTAAGCATGTTACATCTCACCTGGATGCTCTGGCTTCCTGTGGTGGCTTCTCTGAGCCACCTTCCTAGTGGCATCTGTGCCTGAGTTTGGCTGGATGTGCAACCTCAGGGCATTTAACATTGGACCGCCATGAACTTTACAGCTCACCAGATACTGCACTGACTTTACTCAACTCTTGGGCCTTTCAGGAGCTCAGTAATTATCCACTAGGAGGCTCCTCACCTGCCCATCACTAGAAACTCCGTTCATTACCTTTCTCTTTTTCTCCACCTTTTGTGCCTCCTTAGTTTTAAAAGACTTTGTTATCAAACAACCTGTATTTTCAAATTAGTTGATCCATGCTTCCATTTTTAAAAAGTTATCCCAAGATATGTGCAATTGCCAATTAGAGATACTGGGCAGCAACAGATAACCATCAAACTTGGTTCATAGAATTTTAGCCCAAAGCAAACAAAATTTGACATTTTAATGAGACTGGGCAGGCTTAGCAGGCAGGGGTAGGACTTCAATGTGACTTTTAAAATACTGAAAATAGTTTGAGGACTCCTAAGGGTTTAGGAATCCCAGGGACTTAATCCAGTCCCCAAAGATTCTAAAGATTCCGGAAAATCCCCCATAAAAGATAAATACCCTTTATTATATGTGCTTTATGTTGGCCTAAATCCCTTTTTCAATATCTTAATCGCATTCTACCTTACAGTTTGATATTTACATGAGAGTCTCTAAAATTCAAGGAAATCCGATTGCATTAAAATATTTCTATGCACATATGGTACCCAGGTGCATAATAAAGGTAGACATCATTATTTTAAAAAGAGTGGCATGCAGTTTCTTCCCTGGTTATTCAATCTCTATCTACCCACATAGTTTCCAGCATTTTCCCTCTCCCATCCAGCTTTTAGCCCTACTTGCCATCTTCCTGTCCTTGCTATTAATTTGGTGGTTCAATAAATTCTTACTAAACATGTGCTGCATTACTCCATGTTTTCCAGAGAAACAGAATCAACAAGATATTGATTCAATACATACACATATATATTTGGACATATACATGTATATGGAGAGAGACAGAAAGAGAGAGAGACAGAGGTTGATTCATTTTAAAAGAAAGTGTGGGAACTGCAAGTCTGAAAGTTTGCAGGGCCAGACCAGCAGGCTGGAAGTTCTGGCAAGAGGTGGCATTGCAGACTTGAGTCTGAAGGCAGAATTCCTTCCCCTTTGTAGGGCCTCAGTCTTTTCTCTTAAGGCCTCCAACTGATGGAATGAGGACCACCCACATGATGTATGGTAATCTACTCAAAGTCAACTCACTTAAATATCAATTATATCTTTTAAAATACCTTCACTGCAACATCTAGGCTGATGTTTGACCAAACAACAGCGCATCATGTTGTTGCGCCCCCAATATTGACAAATAAAATCAGCCATCACATGGACAGGCACTGTATTAGGTGTAAAGATAGAGTGTAAAGATAAATATGACCTTGTCCTTAATCTTGAGGAGTTGATGATCAAGTGGAGAAGGAAAGGCAGGAAGGAATCATTTTGGTAAATTCCATATTGAGGTATAGATGCAAACCTGACAAAGGTGTTTGGCCTTGGGCCAGCATGAGAAGGCTACACTTTATCAGGTGCAATTTGAGCTGGATCCTGAAGACTGAGAAGAGGCTCACTCCAAGGAAAGGTGTCCCGGTGATGGAGAAGCAAAAGGATTTGCATTACATGGGCAACTGTGAATGGCTAGATGCACTCATGTAAATAGGCAAGTTTTCTGAATAACTTGCCTATTTCAAATCACATTTAGCCATTCCTTATTACAACATTCCTTCACAAAGAGTCGTTTAGTTCAACAAACTCATTGTGGTCCTCTTTTAGACAGAAAGCTTCTCTTTCTCAGAAACGTAGCTGAGTGATAGTATTTTCCTTATAAGAAGAGATGCAGATCAGCTCACTGTAGTTGTATCTGACCTCAGGGCTCTCCAGAAAGCAACAATTCCTTTTAATTCCTCTCTTACCTCTTTTCATGCCCCAAATCCCACACACATACCTCAAATCCAAAATAATTCAACCATAGCCTTGTGCATTGATGTCACAGGGCTTTCCTCTACTGAGAGGTTGAGCACAAAATCTCTTTAATTCCTTACTGCTTTCAGACTATGAAATGATGTCTGTTGGTGAATTGTTTATACATTCCACCAAAACAAGCCAACAAAAAAACTGAATGAAGTTGGCTCTTTTTTTCTCTCTGTGGATTTCAGAAAATTCCAGTATGTTGCCAATTAGGCTTCCAAAATGGATGAACAATCTAAAAAAAGATCTAGACAGCAACATTATGTAGAGGAACAAGCACTATACTAGGAATCAGAAAAATGAGTTTTTGTTTTTACTTGTTTAAAACCCATTTATGCCTAGTGTTCCATTATTGGAACATTGAGCACGTGGGAGGTATTTATATCCTACTGCTTAAGGTCATCGCCAAGGTCTGATTGCAAAAATTCAAAAATGGCAACCTCAGGCATAAATGGGTTAAATGTTCTCTTATTTTAACCCTTACCTAAGCTGTGTGACCTTAGGAAAGCACACGGCCTCTCTGAGCTTTGATCCTCATCCAGGTGGGCTTCACGCTTTCCCAGGTCCTTCCAGCCCCCTGATCGTCTTCCTTCCTTCCTCCCTCCCTTCCTTCCTTCCTTCCTTCCTTCCCTCCCTCCCTTCTTCCTTCTTTCCTTCCTTTCTTTTTTTTCTTTCTTTCTTCCTTCCTTCCT
>NW_012101165.1:623384-626600 GCF_000951045.1 Mandrillus leucophaeus | reverse complement strand
TTCTTTCTTTCTTTCTTTCTTTCTTTCTTTCTTTCTTTCTTTCTTTCTTTCTTTCTTCGTTTGTTTGTTTTGAGATGGAGTCTCTCTCTGTTGCCCAGGCTAGAGTGCAATGGCGTGATCTTGGCTCACTGCAACCACCACCTCCCGGGTTCAAGCTATTCTCATGTCTCAGCCTCCCAAGTAACTGGGATTACAGGCACCCACCACCGCGCCCGGCTAATTTTTGTATTTTTAGTAGAGACGGGTTTTCCCCGTGTTGGTCAGGTTGGTCTCGAACTCCTGACCTCAGGTGATCCGCCCACCTCGGCCACCCAAAGTGCTGGGATTACAGGCGTGAGCTACCACGCTCAGCCTCGTGTTCCTTTCTTTCGCCACTTATTTATAAACTTATATTCTTGAATAGAACATCTTTATTCTTCTGCTTTTCCAGTATTTTAAGGCAGTAAAAAATATTTTTGGAAAATACTTAACTTTACGAGTTGCCATATACATGATTTTTACCTAAGCCAGGACTGAAAATAGTTAATTTTTGTAGTTGACCATTCATGTGATGTTCTTTCTTTCCATCTGAAAGTAATGTGGAGGAGGTGACATTAACATAACGAAAGCATGGAAGAAATAGGAATGTCAGTCTTTGATGCTGAGCTTCGTAACTCTTCCTTCTTATATGTCATTGCCAAATCGGTGTCGGCATTTCAAATGGCTTTGGGATAGCACACCGGCTTGAGAGGAGTTGAGGTGAAGCCTCTCGTTTTGGTTTTCCTGTTGAATAACTACACTGAAATTCACCAAGATAGAGTCAGTGGTGGGCTTTAGGCCACTGAATTAAACCAAGCTCACTGGCC
This sequence comes from Mandrillus leucophaeus, assembly GCF_000951045.1. Classification (NCBI taxonomy): domain Eukaryota; kingdom Metazoa; phylum Chordata; class Mammalia; order Primates; family Cercopithecidae; genus Mandrillus; species Mandrillus leucophaeus. The sequence goes on along the minus strand of NW_012101165.1, from coordinate 625,755 downwards.
CCATCTAGGGATCAAAAGCATTTAGCCCATGTTCTAACCATTGAATTAGACATCAAAGGTCCAAAGTTCTGAGACTGACTTAGAATAACCTTTTACCTCCAGGCGGCACAATCTCCAGAACGTTCCTGGAGGATGAACTTTTGGCTTTCACCAGTCTGCCTGTTAAGCCATCCACCAACGAAGATGAAATGTCTGACCAGACATCACTCCCAGGTGGCAGTTCGTGCCTGTTTCCTCTCACATGGCCATCATGGGACATCATTCTGGAAATCATTCTGCAGCTGTATGAAACCAGGGCCAAAACCCATTCCCCTACCCCAGAAGCAAGGGAAATAAGGATATGGGAGAAATGAAATTGACTGACTATTGGTGATGGGGTGCTGTTGTCAAGGGTAAGGACTGGGCAATACTTCTAAGAGACTGAACACCTTTTGTTTTATCAAGAAAACAATGAAAGACCCAAGGCAAAACAAGCAAGAAGCAAAATGGCCAATAGTTTGTCTCCAGCCAGGTTTCTGTAAGGACCAGGAGGAACAGCCTCCCAGGAGTGAGGGAGACAGATAGGCTGTCTTCTTGTCTAGTCACTGTGAGATGACAGGGTCACAGGGTCACTCAGCTTTGTTTGTAGAATCCTGAGCCCCCTAAATCCAGTCTTGGATAGGAGGAGGGGGGAAGGAGCTCTATGGAAAGGGGAGCCTTATCAAGATTCTGGAGGACCTGCAAGTGGCTCTGGCCCTGGGAACAGCCACTCTGCCATATTTGCTAAATACCTGTCACCGGCAGAATCCTGCTCTAGATGCTGAGAGGAGCTACAAGGGCTATGAAAGTTCTCTCCATTCATGGAGTTTGAGGTATGAATCGACACAAAATTGGTCTGTAAAAATGTATGTGACCATGCATTTACTGTCCCCCTCAGCTGCATAGAAAGCTACGCTGATACCCCTGCCACTCAAGGGTAGGACACATCTACAACTTCAGAGTTGGAAAGCACCCTCAGTAATCCCCTGGAACAATCCTCTCCCCGATTTACAGAAGAAACAATACCCAGAAAAGGGGAGTGGTTGCCCTATGCAGTTGGGAAGAGGCAGCATGGGAAGAAGAACTCCAGGCTGCTGGAGCCCATGAGGGGTCCAGTCCGGCCCAGGCCGCCTGACTCTTCTTGTGAGTTAAGGGAAGGCAGCAAGAGAAGTCAGAATCTGACCATGTGAGTTTTAATCCCCTTTGTGATACAGTCTGTGCTTGCAAATGGTTAAGACAGTGTGTGGCTTTGCCTGTTTTTCTGCCCACATGCTGACAATTTTGTTGAACAAAATTACAAGAATAGCACAAGGATAACCTTTCCCCCGCCCTCTGCATGTATCTTCCCAACATTGTTATGCTCGCCAATCTTGTGCTATTAGATCAGCTTTCTTATTGCATCTATGCATTATGGAACATTCTGGTTATAAGCCTGCATGCTGGAGTCAGACTACCTGGGTTCAAATCCCACCACTGCCTCTGCTGGCTGTGATGTCTGGCAAGTTCCTTAACCTCTGTTTTCAGTTTCCTTGCCTGAACAGTAAGGAAGGGGATCAGATCCTCTCAGAGGTGCTGCTCAGCCCTGACATGATTGTGCTTTTATTTATTTAAAAAATATAAAAATGATGACTGTGCCTATTAGAGGCAGGAATGGAACAGAAAGAGCAGGCAGTGGTGAGAGAAAGATGGATCAAAGAGCCTTTCCCTTCAGCTATAAACCAGCTTCTCTTGTTTCTCTTTGCCTTGTTTTTTAGGTATCTCTGACTGCAGAGGAAGAACACGGGAACTTTGAGTTGTTATTACTGAGGAAGACAGGATGATCAGGAATTTGACCAGGAAGCCCAGGTCACATCTAACATCAGTGAGGCAGTGACTGGTTAAAGGCTTGATGAGAACTGGCTGTCTGGCCCCAGGCTGCCAGGAATAGCAGGGGTGAATGACCTATAGAACCTCAGGCTGTATCAGCTTGGGTGGACTAAGTGATCACCATGTCCCCCTAGAAGCTAGTCTGGAAGCCATCCGCAGGGGAGTCTGAACTAATGAACCAGGGCCACTGGGGATGGGACCCAGGAATCTGGATTTTAACCAGCATCTCGGCTGACTCTTAGGCTTCAGGTTTAGAACCACTGATGTGGTCCATTCTTCTCACCGACAAACAAGGACCAGCTCTTTCTTTTTTCTCTGCTTCTTTCCAGACAGAAGGTGTTCAGGGTAGAGAAGTAGAGTTTGACCTCAGTGCTGCTTCTTCTAAGCCACCGTGTTCAGAGAGCTAAGCATAAGGCAGAATGGAGGTGAGAAATTGCTCGGAAATTCTCAAAGCCCAGGCAAAGGTAGACTTGATTTCCTTTTGCAT
>NW_012101165.1:568016-623334 GCF_000951045.1 Mandrillus leucophaeus | reverse complement strand
GGATATGGGAGAAATGAAATTGACTGACTATTGGTGATGGGGTGCTGTTGTCAAGGGTAAGGACTGGGCAATACTTCTAAGAGACTGAACACCTTTTGTTTTATCAAGAAAACAATGAAAGACCCAAGGCAAAACAAGCAAGAAGCAAAATGGCCAATAGTTTGTCTCCAGCCAGGTTTCTGTAAGGACCAGGAGGAACAGCCTCCCAGGAGTGAGGGAGACAGATAGGCTGTCTTCTTGTCTAGTCACTGTGAGATGACAGGGTCACAGGGTCACTCAGCTTTGTTTGTAGAATCCTGAGCCCCCTAAATCCAGTCTTGGATAGGAGGAGGGGGGAAGGAGCTCTATGGAAAGGGGAGCCTTATCAAGATTCTGGAGGACCTGCAAGTGGCTCTGGCCCTGGGAACAGCCACTCTGCCATATTTGCTAAATACCTGTCACCGGCAGAATCCTGCTCTAGATGCTGAGAGGAGCTACAAGGGCTATGAAAGTTCTCTCCATTCATGGAGTTTGAGGTATGAATCGACACAAAATTGGTCTGTAAAAATGTATGTGACCATGCATTTACTGTCCCCCTCAGCTGCATAGAAAGCTACGCTGATACCCCTGCCACTCAAGGGTAGGACACATCTACAACTTCAGAGTTGGAAAGCACCCTCAGTAATCCCCTGGAACAATCCTCTCCCCGATTTACAGAAGAAACAATACCCAGAAAAGGGGAGTGGTTGCCCTATGCAGTTGGGAAGAGGCAGCATGGGAAGAAGAACTCCAGGCTGCTGGAGCCCATGAGGGGTCCAGTCCGGCCCAGGCCGCCTGACTCTTCTTGTGAGTTAAGGGAAGGCAGCAAGAGAAGTCAGAATCTGACCATGTGAGTTTTAATCCCCTTTGTGATACAGTCTGTGCTTGCAAATGGTTAAGACAGTGTGTGGCTTTGCCTGTTTTTCTGCCCACATGCTGACAATTTTGTTGAACAAAATTACAAGAATAGCACAAGGATAACCTTTCCCCCGCCCTCTGCATGTATCTTCCCAACATTGTTATGCTCGCCAATCTTGTGCTATTAGATCAGCTTTCTTATTGCATCTATGCATTATGGAACATTCTGGTTATAAGCCTGCATGCTGGAGTCAGACTACCTGGGTTCAAATCCCACCACTGCCTCTGCTGGCTGTGATGTCTGGCAAGTTCCTTAACCTCTGTTTTCAGTTTCCTTGCCTGAACAGTAAGGAAGGGGATCAGATCCTCTCAGAGGTGCTGCTCAGCCCTGACATGATTGTGCTTTTATTTATTTAAAAAATATAAAAATGATGACTGTGCCTATTAGAGGCAGGAATGGAACAGAAAGAGCAGGCAGTGGTGAGAGAAAGATGGATCAAAGAGCCTTTCCCTTCAGCTATAAACCAGCTTCTCTTGTTTCTCTTTGCCTTGTTTTTTAGGTATCTCTGACTGCAGAGGAAGAACACGGGAACTTTGAGTTGTTATTACTGAGGAAGACAGGATGATCAGGAATTTGACCAGGAAGCCCAGGTCACATCTAACATCAGTGAGGCAGTGACTGGTTAAAGGCTTGATGAGAACTGGCTGTCTGGCCCCAGGCTGCCAGGAATAGCAGGGGTGAATGACCTATAGAACCTCAGGCTGTATCAGCTTGGGTGGACTAAGTGATCACCATGTCCCCCTAGAAGCTAGTCTGGAAGCCATCCGCAGGGGAGTCTGAACTAATGAACCAGGGCCACTGGGGATGGGACCCAGGAATCTGGATTTTAACCAGCATCTCGGCTGACTCTTAGGCTTCAGGTTTAGAACCACTGATGTGGTCCATTCTTCTCACCGACAAACAAGGACCAGCTCTTTCTTTTTTCTCTGCTTCTTTCCAGACAGAAGGTGTTCAGGGTAGAGAAGTAGAGTTTGACCTCAGTGCTGCTTCTTCTAAGCCACCGTGTTCAGAGAGCTAAGCATAAGGCAGAATGGAGGTGAGAAATTGCTCGGAAATTCTCAAAGCCCAGGCAAAGGTAGACTTGATTTCCTTTTGCATGCTTCCCTGAAATATGTTAATTCTGGTGTAAACATGGTCTGAGGTGTTACTAGGGTGAGGAGAAAGGCGTGCTGAGAAAGGAGGCCCTTACTCTCATAGGCCTTTCCTTGCAGGTCACAAGATGTCATCAATGGGTTGTTCTGAAAACATCTGCCCCCTGCCACCCCCACCAAGCAGAGTCCTACCCTCTTACGAAAGCAGTTTCTCCGAGGTCAAAGGCTGAGAACAAACTGCAAATAAAAGCATCCATCTCCTTTGCAGCTGACTCACTTAGGTCACCCCAGGGAGCAGCCAAACCGCTGTATAAGGGAGGGACAGCTCGATTTGAGGCATGTATAAATTAGGAAATGTGTAGTACTAATGGAAAATTAATAGGTTGTTTCATTTGCAGAGCTGATAGACAAATTTGGCATTCCGTGTGTTCAGACCTTTAAATATTTATAACCGAGAGCCTACAGGAGTACTGTTTCTGTAGAGACTTTTCGGATAGAGTATTGTGAATTTCAAAGAGCCCTTTGCTAAGCCTATCTGTTATTTCATTCTACTTTTTCTTTTTCTGTAAATAATGGCTAAAGAAATTTTCCTGGGTCACCTTAGTAAACACCATGTGGTAGTACTTTGAGTGTTGTAGGGCCCTGGGATACACCCACTACGCAGGGCTAACTATCCAGCAAAGAAGTCCCTTTGAACAGGCGGAAGGGCCAAACCTGTCGCAATTTAACTTTGAGAAACCATAAGACCTCACTGCCGATAGACTTTGTTTGAGATGGGCCCTGGAGACCCCTCTGAAAAGTATTACGGGAAATGTGAGCAGTTCATGTCCTCTTACAAAAACTTCAGCTACTTCTAGGGAGTCATGAGCAAACCCCAAATTGCAGAAAGGGGCTTCTCGGGGATTCTGAGACTTTGGGGAGTTTGAGAACTTGACCTTCCCAGAGTACCCTTGAGAGGGGTGAACAGATCAAGAACCGGACACTCCATGGTAGCACCTGCAAACCCTCTTCCTCACACCCAAAAGGAGTGCTTGGCCCCCACTGGGACTCCTTGCACCCCAGGGAAATGGTCCAGGAGAGTTAAGCAATTCATCCAAAGTCCTACTAGAATGAGTGGCAGGGCTAGGGTTCAAACTCACGTCTGCCAAACCTCAAAGCCACACTGCAATGTAATTATGAAAATAATGAGATACTTTTAGTTACTGAGGCATGCTTCACTGAACCTCAGATTCCTTATCTATCAAGCCGGGCTAATAACACCCACACACAGAGCTAAGGTCAGTGTTAAATGAGATGATATACATATGTCGAGCACCCAACATTGTTTCTGGAACATAGAAGACACATAACATAGGACAGCTATAATTTTTACTGTGGTTGGAGAGTAGAAACAAATGAGTGGGTTAGGGAAAGAGCGCACATTATTGTCTGTAACCCAATACAGAGAAAGATCAGTGATCTTTGGGAATTGAAAAGAAGTGTTACAAATTGTCACCCTATCCCACTCTGACATAACAAATCTTTAGATCAGCCAAGCAACAACAAGAATGATTGTTAGGGATGGTTGTAAGAGAATGGGTGGCGATAGACTCAAGACTGTTTTGAAGAGTCAAGCAACTTGCCGAGTTGCAAGTACAAATAATAAAGGGACAGCAAACAAGAACATAGGAGCCAATCTGCCGATACCAGAAAGAGATGATCTCTGTCCTTCATTTAGCATGTAACGAGCAGCTACCACATACTGAGAACTGTGCCGGTAGAGATCTGTGTTCCTCTCAGGAGGGCGCTTCTGGTGCTAGATGCAAAATTGGACACTGTGGGATCACTGACATGTCTGTAATGATAGGGAAATACCATCCTAACAGATCCAGGTAAGCAGAGGACAGTAACGCAGCTAAAAAGTGTTCAGTAGTAACAGCTGCTTCCACTGTTGACCATTCTTCTGAAGCACAGTTATATTTATTAGAAAAGTTTTTGCAAATATGATTTTACTAAAGTTGCAACATTTGATGTTAAATTCCAGTGGGATCCATTTTCCTGGTAATGTGTCCAGATCCCTTGGGGGAGCACATGGTTTCAATGAGTGGAGAATACTAGAACACTAGAATGATGTGATTATTTCTACCAACCAAACAATGAATTATTCCTACCAAACAAACAATGAAAAAAAAGGGCTTTGTTTTGTTTTTGGTTCTCCTGCACTTATGTAGCTGTTGGAGTCTGTAGAAAGAAATAGCAGAAAAATGTTTTGCAATTTCAAAGAGTACCTGTGGCCAAATGCTATACCATTCAAAGTTAGAAGTCGTTTTATGAAGTGAGTCAGTAAATTCAGGCAGTAGCTTTCTAATATCTCAGTGTTCTGTAAGCCAGTGGTTCTAGTATTTTGAAATTCATTTTAAAATTAGGGGCCAGGAGTGCTGGCTCATGCCTGTAATCCAAATACTTGGGAGGCCGAAGTGGGAGGATCACTTGAGTCCAGGGGCTAAAGACCAAGCCTGGGCAACATAGCGAGACTCCATTTGTACAAAAAACAAACACACAAAAGAATTAGCAGGGCCTGGTGTGTGTGCCTGAAGTCCTAGCTACCCAGGTGGCTAAGGCGGGAGGATCTCTTGAGCCCCAGTTGAGGCTGCAGTTTTCCACAAAAGAAAGGACTTTTTCCGCATTAACAAAAGGAGGAGAAAAACATGAACTAAGAATAAAAGAGCCTCCTTTCCAAGTAAAGGTGATAGGTAGCCTTAACCTTGTAGCATATTCCAGCTAGGTTTTGGCTAATGTCTGCATACTTTCCTTCAAGCGTATGCTGCTGGACTGCATTTTTTCACCCCCTCGCCCCCCGCCTTCATTTAGGTAGGGCCATGTGACTAGTTCTTAGCAATGGAGTGCAGAAGGGATGCATGCTTGCTCTGGGTCAGGTGGCTAGGTGCAGGTGTGTCCTCTCTACCCTCCCTTCCCAGGTTCTAGAAGATGTCAGAGCCCCTGAATGGAAGGAGTTCAGGTCCCAGAATGACCACTGGAGCAGTCCTCACGCTCATGGACTGTGATAGGACTGCAAAATAAACCTTTATTGTGTTAAGCAATTGAGATTTGAGGGTTATATATTAGAGATGCGTTATTACTTAGCTTAACTAGCACATCCCAATTCATGAATACATTTATACATTTATTTATTATATTTACTCTATGTGTTCACTTTTCTAACTGCTCTGTGAACCAGTAAAAACTTTATTACAGACAAGTTTGGGAACCACTGCCATATGGCCTGGATTTAGAAGTTCAAAATACAGAAGAGTAGAAGTTAGTGAATCATACCATCGAGAATCATGACTGGTTTTTTGTAAACTTTTTTAGTTTTAAGGACTCTAGAATAAAATGTACTAGTTACTCTACATTAAAAGGCCTATTTGTAGGGACCATCAAAGAATCACATATGTTAATTGGTGCAGAAGAGTCAACGCTACTTGGTCTGTACCACACCATCTAATTTGATCTTAGCCTATCAGCATCCTGATATCTGCTAAAGCCCTAGTGAATTTTCTATTTCAAGTGTAATATTTAAGGTAACACTACCAAGTGCTCCTAGGAAAAGTCACACAAAAAAATAAGTGATCTAGAATGTAACATTATGAAGATTTGAACAGGAAGGAATCAGATATCAATTTTTTAGAAAACAGCCCCTAGACTGGGCATGGTGGCTCATGCCTGCAATCCCAGCACTTTGGGAAGCCAAGGCAGGCAGATCACCTGAGGTCGGGAGATCGAGACCAGCTTGACCAACATGGAGAAACCCTGTCTCTACTAAAAATACAAAAATTAGCCAGATGTGGCGGCGCATGCCTGTAATCCCAGCTACTCAGGAGGCAGGAGAGTCACTTGAACCCAGAGGCGGAGGTTGCAGTAAGCAGAGATGGCGCCACTGCACTCCAGCCTGGGCAACAAGAGCAAAACACCGTCTCAAAGAAAAAAGAAAACAGCTCCTAACTAATATGTAGACATAGAGATAGATAGATAGATGATAGATGATAGATAGATAGATAGATAGATAGATAGATAGATAGATAGATAGATAGCAACACCAGTTAAAAAAAGAAAACCCTCAAATCACTCCAAACCAAAGGCAATGTATTTTAAAAGGATACAAAGGGCAAATGAAATATGAGATTTATAGTGCCTGAATGTCAATCCTTAGTTTGACTCTGAAAGTATTAATGATAGGTAAGGTTTTGATAGTCATGTGTCCTAACAAGTTAATAAATCAACACACAAAAGCAGCATTTTCGGTTTTTCAGACTACTTTTCAGTAATGTGACCAAACATGCATTGTGAAATCAGTCTGAAACTAGCCTCTTTTGTGAGGGTAATCATACATTGCCCAATATCTAAAACATTCCCAGTGCCTTCAAGGGCATAAGTGCTAATGGAGGCCTTTGGAGAGGGTTTACAACATGCACAAACACACACACACAGTCTCATTACATTAAAAGTGACACCTCATTTTTTCTAATTTCAAATTTTATTTTAAATTTGTGTGGGTGCATAGTAGGTGTATATATTTATAGGTACATGAGATGTTTTGATACAGTATGCAATGTGTCATAACCACATCATGGAGGATGGAGTATCCATCCCCTCAAGCATTTATCATTTGTGTTATAAACAATCCAATTATATCTTCCTTTAGTTATTTTAAAATGTACAATTAAATTATTATTGACTATAGTCACTTTATTTTGCTATCAAATTGTAGGTCTTATTCATTCTTCTTATTTTTTTTTTTTTGTACCCATTAACCATCCCCATCCCTCTTTCACCCGCCCCCCATATCATTTTTTGACCAAATACCATTACTCAATTTGGTGACAGTAAGGACCATTCATCTGACCATCTTCCCAAGTAGAACCATACACGGACTATGGTGCACATTCAATATTCTTCACTGACAGCCATTGGTTGAATGACCCCTTTAATTTATGAGACCTTGGTCTGAATGACTTATAGTTGTTTCCACAACCTCAAACTACCTTCTAAGGTGAAAGAGGTGGTGTGAGGTGGACAGTACACTGTTTGGAGTCAGATATTCTGGCTTTCTTATTTGTCAGCTGTGTGTCCTTGGGCAAACAACTCAACAGCTTGAGGCCTTGGTTTCTTCACGCCACAGAAGTTATACAGAGTCTTGGGAACGTTTTGAGCATAAATGGGATAATGTATAAATAATATGATACATGGTATGATGATTTATTATTGTTATTTAAAGGGATATACATAGCCTGTGAACATAACATCAAGATTTACAAGCATTTGGATCCATGAAAGTTAATTGGAGTAAGTTTTTCTCTTTGCAAAGTAGACAGCTCTTATTTGTTTTATTAGTCCTGGAATGCTGGTTTAAAACTCAGTCACACCACTACAACTTGAGGGATTAATAAAATGGGTGACAATTTGAAAAAGACCTTTACAATTTCCAGCTTTTTCTTTACCATTCACAAAGGGCAGGAATGCTATGGAGACCGAAATAAGCGGGAGGTGGAGATTTAAAATGGAAAGTACCATGACGGGCATCTGAAGTTTCTTTTGGATTAGGCTCTGATTAAAGAATGGAAAATATTTTTGCAATGGAAATTCTTGTCATTAAGCCAAACACCTTTGCTGGATTATTTTCCTCTTGGGAGAGCTGACGCTCCCTCCCAGGCTGGCCACCCTATCTCTTTAGGGACTGACATCCCATCTGTAACCAATAATTTCAATATGGATTTTTTGAGTCCTGTATTTCTAGGAATTATTATTAGTATTATCTATTTTATTTTTTTGAGACAGAGTCTGGCACTGTCACCCAGGCTGGAGTGCAATGACTCGATCTCGGCTCACTGCAACCGCCGCCTCTCGGGTTCAAGCAATTCTCTTGCCTCAGCCTCCCAAGTAGCTGGGATTACCGGCACCCGTCACCATGCCCGGTTAATTTTTTGTATTTTTAGTAGAGACGGGGTTTCACTACATTAGCCAGGCTGATCTTGAAATCCTGACTTCATGATCTGCCTGCCTTGGCCTCCCAAACTGCTGGGATTACAGGCGTGAGCCACTGTGCCCGGTGAGGAATTAATTTGTAACAATAGATTGGTATAGGATTAAACTACCCAGAAACAGTTAAGTATCTAAATGTCTTCCTATGTGACCAGTCTTTTAATTGCAGAAGAATAATACAGTATTTTTTACATTTGTACAAAATATATTTATTTGTAGAAAATTTGGAAAATGCAGGAAAACATAAAGGCTAAAGTAATAACCACACATAATCCTACTTCATTTTTGAGCCTAGCTTTTCAGTTTTTTAATATGTATGTACATATATTTATACACATCTATATGTATGTTTACATGTGTAATATGTGTAATACATGCTTTGAGAGCTCATATTTACAAGCTACTAGAAACTGGCTTTTTAAAAAAAAAAAAAATGGAATCTCGCTCTGTCACCAGGCTGGAGTGCAGTGGCACAATCTCCGCTCACTGCAACATCTGCCTCCAGGGTTCAAGTGATTCTCCTGCCTCAGCCTCCTGAGTAGCTGAGATTATAGGTACCCACCACCATGCCCGGCTAATTTTTGTATTTTTAGTAGAGACGGGGTTTCGCCATGTTGGCCAGGCTGGTCTCAAACTCCTGACCTCACGTGATCTGCTCGCCTTAGCCTCCCAAAGTGCTGGGATTACAGGCAGAACTGGCTTTTTAATTTAGTATATCATGAACATTTCCCCATGTCATTGATTTTCTACTCCAGAATGATTGTAAAAGGCTGTAGAGTGCCCCATGGCAGTGGGTTTTGCTGTGGCCTGGCCACAGGGTTCAGGAAGCCCTTCCTCAGGGCAACACTGGGTTGCACTTCCCTGCCTGCCCTGCTCTGTAGGGGAGCACGTGCTCTATGCAGGGCATCCCATAGAGGCACCCGCCTGCTCTGCCACCCCCCAGGTCATGCTCCCTGTGCTGTCCCATGGGGTCAACCAAATCAGCAGTCGTACCCTCTCGTGCCTGGTGATTTTCACAGTCTCAAGGGGATGGGGAGGGAAGGGGAGGAGGCTTCCCACAGGGGCCGCCCTGCATGTGAAGAGTGCCAGTGTGGCCCAGCAGTGAACCGCCCAGGCTGGTGTCAGGCTGACTGATTTCTGAATCCCTGCCCCACTGTACACCAGCTGTAGGCCCTCCAGCAAGGTCTCGAACCTCTCCGGCTGAGATAAGGTGATAATGAAAGTGCTTACTTCAAAGAGTTGTGAGAATTAAGAAAGAAATCCATGCAAAGCGTGTGACACAGTGTCTGGTAAACAGGAGGGGCTCAGTAAATGTCAGCTGGTGTCACTGTTACCTCAGGGTTCCTGTGAGAGTGAGGGAAGTTGATGGGAGGATAGGTGGGGTAAGGTACAGAGAAGAATCCCAAGAAGAAACAGAGTCTAGGGAGGATGCTGGTGTCAGTGGTGGGAGGGACTGTGTGATGTGAGTTTCACGTGTCAACTAGGGCAGGCCGTGGCACCCAGATATGTGAATAAACATCAGTTTAGATGTCACTGTGAAGGTATTTTTTAGGTGATTCGCATTTAAATCATTAGACTAAGAGTAAAGTAGTTATTCTCCAGGATGTGGTCAGGCCTCATCACAAAGGCCTTAAGAAGGAAAAAACCAGAGGTGCCCTAGAGAGGAATACATTCTGCCTTCAGACCAACTTTGGACTTCAGCAGCAACACCAGCTCTTCGCTGGTCTCCAGCCTGTCTGCCTGCTGCGCAGACTTCAGCCTGGCCAGCCCTCATAATCACGTGAGCCAATTCCTTAAAATCAACCTCAGTCTCTCTCTCTCTCTCTCTCTCTCTCTGTATGTGTGTCTCTCTTTCTGTCTCTGTCTGTCTCTCTCCATATATATCCTATTGGTTCTGTTTCTCTGGAAAACTGTAAGTAACACATGCTGTTATGTAAAATGTAGAAAAAATAGAGAAAAGTAAAATGGAGACAATGAAGGGTCAGGCAAGGTTGGTGGAGGAGGGAAGAGAAAGGGATCATTGGACATATTCAGAGCACGAATCATCTCCCATTTATCTTTGTAGCCTTAACGCAGTTCCTGGTGTATAGGTACCAAATAAAGGAAAGAAGGAAAGAAGGAAAGGAGAGAGGGAGGAAGGGAAGATGGGAAAGAGGAAAAACAGAAATTCCCAAGACAGGCTTGAGGCAAGATTCTGCTCTAGTTGTCATTCTCCCTTTTTAATTCTTGAAACAATGCCTAGAGTATTCCTTTTCAGCGTACTCTAAAATCAAACAACAAGCACAGATCTCTTACCATTTCCTCCAGACCTTTTGCTTCATCAGACATCTCTCTCATCTATCTCACTTGGAGGTCCAGCCAACAATATCTTCTTTTTAAAATATTTAGTCTGGAATCTGTCTTGGCACAGCCATAATGCCCTGCTTTGATTACAGACTGGTGGAGAGATGGGACCCGGAAGACAAATGCCCCAGATTACTGGGTAATGACATTCCGGCCACCAGAATTCTTCCCTGTGGTTTCAATTGGATACACGCATTGCATGCACTGTAGTCACCCACAAAGCAGCCACATTCCTGTGCAAGACACTGGAATTGTGTCTCTGGGAAAATGTCCCACCTGGGACAATCCCTGGAATGCCTTCTAGAATTAAAGTAGACAGTAAAGATGATGGGTTATCAATTTATTATTTTAGTTTTGTTCATCCTCAGAAATCAAGAGTGAGTTTTCTCTTTTGTGGAAGAATTGCAGGATTCTGGGGAGACTTTGATGCTCAAAGGGATTCTTCCCACCATAGGGTCAGAGAATCGGTCTTTTAGCTAAGATCTGAGGTGTATTGAAATAACAAACTACCCCTGAATAAAAGAGCACTCTGAGATGGAATCAGACATGCCTTCGAGTGGGGTTTACATAATAGAGGGAAAGAAGAGAAAAAAGTCGTTAAAAATCCAAGGGGAAAACATGCCTGAAAATAAACTTGATGCGTTTTATAATTTGGACTAGGACAATTCTCATTCACTCCTTTCCTCTTTCATTCAAGGATTTATTGACAGTCTATAATATATAAGGGACTCAGATACACATAACTTGGGAGAAGGGTAAAGGTACAAAAACAGAAAAGGAACTTTAAATCCACCTTTCACATTGACAGATGCAGGTCCGGTGATTTCACCAAATTACTTCCTAACTAGTCAGCATCAGGAAATAAGTGACATTGGTGTTCATTACCCTCCTTCTCACTTTTCATTTCTCATTTCCTAGACACCCTGTGGACACCCCTTGGGTAGTTCTATTTAATGCCTGCCTAGAACCTAGACTTCATGTTAATTTCCACTTTAATCCAAACTTACCTGAGCTAGCCCCTATTCCTTCTCACCTGGATGGTGCTGTGTAAAATAACCATAGTAAACAATTTCCTTTTAAGGGATCTAGTTGGAAACGTGGATGGCCCCCAAACATGCAGTTCCCTCTGACTGTGGGGAAGGTTGGGAATGACTTGCTGCCTCGGTGACTGAAAGCCTGGGGCTCCGGGACATGCAGCGCCTTACACCAAGCAGGATTTCTCAGACCGTGTTTTGTGGGATATGAGTTTCAGGAGAAATTCACAGGTATGCTACAAAGAGAAACTTTTTAAAAAATTGAATGAGTATGGAAAACATGACATAATAAATCCCCCCTAGGAAATCCCCAACCCTCAAATTAGTATAATAAAGGCTTGATATCCTTCAGTAAAGAAACTCATTGATTTTAGTTCAGCTTAATAGTAATTCCAGGTGGGAAATAGATTTTTTCCTATGGAATGATGGTCCACAGCACAGTAGCTTAGAAAATGCACGCCCAAACTCATGAAGTTAAGAAAAGGAAATAGAAGTGGTGAGATTTCAGACGACTCCAAACAGCAGAGAGAAAAAATGTCTTGAACTGGGGAGGGTTGGTGATATGGTTTGGGTCCGTGTCACAGCCCAAATCTCATGTCAACTTGTAATCCCCAGTGTTGGAGGTGGGACCAGGTGGCAGGTGACGGGATCAGGAGGATGGATTTCCCCTTTGGTGCTATTCTCCTGAGAGTGAGTTACTGCTAGATCTGGTTGTTTAAAAGTGTGTAGCACCTCCCACCTCCCACCTTTGTCTCTTCCTCCTGCTCCAGGCATGTACTATGTGCCCGCTTCCCCTTCATCTTCCGCCATGATTGAAAGTTTCCCGAGGCCTCCAAGCGTCATGCTTCTTGCACAGCCTGCAGAACCGTGAGCCCATTAAACTTCTTTTCTTTCTAAATTATCAAAATTTTGTATTTCTTTATAGCAGTGTGAGAATGGCCTAATACAGTTGGTTTAGAGGAGAGGGAGAAGTTCCAGCCCAACTGCATGGCACCCCAAGAACATGCAGACCCATATTGTAGATACATCCCACGCTCCTTCATCTCCCAGCGGACTTCTCCTTCCTCTGGCAGGTTCTTCCCGGTCCTTTCAGGTCCCTCCTCTTCAAGTTTGTCCACTTCTCCATCGAGAAGACTTAACTCTGCCCACCTTGCTCTCCTCTCAGGCCACTCCTGTCTGCCTCTCTGCATACCGGTACTGATGCAAGGCAGGTTCTTGGCTTTGCTCAGGAAAAAATTCAAGAGCGAGCTGGCAGTGGAAGGAAGCAAGTTTATTGAAGCGGCAGTGTCACTGCTCACTGACTGCTCCTTGCCCAATAGAGTTAGCCACAGGCAGTTTGCTCAGAGGAGCAGCGTATGGGCTGTTGGTAAGCAGTATTTATACTCGTTTTTAATTAAATGCAAATTAAGGGGTGGGTCATTCAGAAATCTCTAGAAAATGGGTGGTAACTTCTAGATTTGACCATGGAAAGGGATGACAACTTCCGGGTGTTGCCATGACATTTGTAAACTGTCATGGCACTGGTGGGAGTGTCTTATGCTGATGGGCAGCTAGGGCAAGTAGAGGTTGCTTTCTTGGTGCCACTTGCTGGTTCTGGGCACCAAAGGGTTGAAAGAGGTGTCACTTGCTGGTTCTGGGCAGTTTCCTATCTGGTCTGGAAAACAAGTCCTGCCAGTCTCCTACTTCAATACCAGCTGTACTTTCTCCTTTGCCTAGTAGGGGAGCAGCTGCATTTTCCTTATTAGTTGGCTCAGCTTCTTTCCTTCAATGAGTTGCTATATGTTACCCATGGAGGAAGGCTATGCCTTGTTGCAAAGATTCCACAAATATAAAACTCTAGCTTCATTGTAAGATATATATACTTCAACTCTTTAGAAAAATAAATTATAATAAACACACACTCAAATTTGACATGCAGCAGATTTTAACATACTAGAGACCACCACTACAGTGACTTCTACTACTGGGTGAGCTTGGTTAAGTTCAAACCCGGAAACAGCATTTCTCTCTTGAAATATATTTTCACTCTTGTGTATATATTTGAATGTCTTATACACGTGTCTTTGAACAGATCATGTAGGTCTGCCATAATCTGTTCCTCAATTTGGGCCTGTGCATGTACCCAAAAGTAAACCATTGCAAGTGTACACCCTCTGTTAACATGGGAAAGACCATGCTCCATTAAATTGCTAGGTAAGGCTTGGGTATATAAGGTCAGCACTGTGCTATCTTCTAGGGTGAAAATCAGTGATCCAGTACAAGTGGACATGTTATGCATTTTCTTATGGCAGTATCATACTGTAGTCGTTTTAATGAATTAAGTTTTCTTGCCTTCAAGTTTACAAATTTTATATGTGTGTGTATATATATATATACACACACACACATATATATGTGTGTATAAGACAGAGTTTATGCTTATATTTATTTTCCTCTGCCCCACAAGTGGGAATGGGATAATTATACTTACAATAAGAAATGTATCAAGATAAAAATGACAAGTCTGACCAGGTCGAAGGCCAGTCAATGAAGGCCATGTGTGGAAAGTTTTCTCATAAAGTCATGCAGAGACAAGGAGAACATTAATAATTATTTGTCATTGGGGTTCACCTTTTATGGAGCTAAAAGTTACTGGATGTACTTCAGGCAGTAAAAATTTGCAAAATAGTTCTATGATGCCTGCCAAGTTACAATGGTATTTTGAAACAGAATATAGTGAGAATAAAAATAAGGTTATTGGTATCTTACAGTGTGTCTTAAGCTTACTGTACCTAGAAAACTGAATATGAACTAAAATTAAATCTTACAATAAAAAGTCACATCCAGCATGACTCTAAGTAGATGTACTCTGAGAGAAAATGGAATGTACCGTCAGGGGTAGTTTTGTTAAACAATCTGTTTAAACAATGCAACTGGCTACTATAAAAATTCAACCACTCTCATGTCTCATAAGATACTAGCTCAGATGCAAGAATTATCACCCAGTGTGTTTAATGAATCAATTAAAAGGCTGAAATTTTGTGAAATTTTGATAACTCCAGTGGACCAGACTCTGTGTTGCTTGCTTTTGTATTGTAGGTTTATGCAGGCAAATGAGAAAGATTTGTTATTTTCTAAACTCTTGACATGTACACGACAGAAGAAGAAATTTTTAGATGTTTAAATCAGTTTTTAACACACCTTCAAATAAATTGGCAAAAATATAAGCTAGCAATATGGACAGTGTGAAAACAATGGCAGGGAAAAAATTCAGCTGGAAGGGTTCATGTCAACACCATGACCAAAGTGAGTTCAAATATTCATGGTAGGTAGAGTGGACATGAGCTAGTTATTAAAAATATGATAGCATCTTTCAAAACTACTTTGCACCATGACTTGCAAATTGTTAGTTTTATTAAGGAGTAATATTTACATTGTAGACTTTGATGTGTGATATGGATGATGTGACTAGTGAGTTCTAGAATTTACCTTTTTCACACCAAAGACCAATGCCAAATGAGATAAGAAATCACTGGTCTTTGTTTTTTTGTGGTTATTGTTGTTGGTAAACAAACTCCATTACCATACTATCTCTCAAATATAACAAGGTTGGACCACTGAAGCTTTATATATATACTTATCTTAGACTGTATCTATCTATGTATCTATCTATCTATCTATCCATCTGTCTGTCTATAATATATTTAATTTTTAAGACAGTATATTTTTACAGAAAAATTGAGCAGAAAGTACAGAGAGTTGCATAGTCTCTCTCCCCTACCTCAACGTACACAGTTTCTCCTAGTGTTAACACCTGACATTAGTGTGGTACACTCGTTAAAACTGATGGATCAAAACCGATAATGCTATATTATGAACTAAAGTCCATGGTTTAGGCTAGGGTTCATTCTGTGTTGTATAGGTCTATGTGTTTTGACAAATGCATAATGTCATGTATCTGCCATAACAGTGCTGTACGTAATGGTGTCACCACTCAAAGGACCACTGTGGTTTTAATAAGCTGAAAGAGCCCAATTGGAAAAGCAGAGTGACCTTGGTTACCTTGCTTACCATGGTCAGGAAAGCACCAGGAATGAAATCGAAACACATTTCAGTTTCATTCAGTACATCTCATTTCATGCAATACCAACTAAACGTACCTACTTTGATCCCAAGAATGAAGGAAAATAAGGGATAGAAGGTGGCCAGGCAGAAGGAATGGTGTGATGCAGAGAAAGCACTGGAATCCAGCTGCACTCGGCTGCTCAGACTGGAGCATTTGCCTGCCTCCCTGGGCTCAGGCTCCGGGTTCATAAAGTCAAAGTGAGGAGTCTGACTCCATGATGGGAAAGGTCCTGCCAGCTCCACCTGAAAGAAGGCACAGTCATTATAACCAGGGTTCGTATGTGTTTAATGGATTGGTGAACATTTTCCTTAAGCCCCAGGATTTTTTTGTGTGTGCCAATTGCCTTTGGAGATTTCAAGAATTAAAAAACAAATGACTAAGAAAACATAAATATGAAGACATATATTTTGGATTTTTATCTTCTTAGTAAATAGCATGCTTGGACTACAGCTGAAACAAAGAGAAAATGATAACAATATAGATTGTTTCTAGATAAAAGAACATTCTTCTTGTCATGAAAAAAAAAACAATACTAACTATGTGAATGCTTCCAGAAGGTAGAATTTTCATGTGGTACCTATTTTTCTTTCTCTGTTTTATTTTTAAACACAGAATCAATCTAAAGTTGGTTCATGGTAAGAGAAGAAAAATGGGAGAGGATTTTTTTGTTATAAGTGCCTGTGGATTTATTCTGAAACCCTAAGTTCTAGATTGGAAACTTTTTTTTTAATCCTCCTTTTGGGAAAGAAGATGAAATCCAAAGGATTTTGTGAATGTACACTATTAATAATAGTTACCATTTATTTTAAGCTTGATGTCATAAGCACTTTACATGGATTATAACATTCTATCTACTCATCAATCTTATGAAGTAGACACTGTTATTATCTCCATTTTACAGACATGACAAAAAGGCACAGAGAAGTTAAATAGCTTGCCCAAGGTCACTCTGTGGTGGTTAAGCTGGGATTTGAGCCGAGGCAGGTTGACTCCTGAACCTGAGTTTTTAATCACTAAACTCTACTGCTATAAATTATATGCTTATATTTATTTGTATACATGTGTTTATTTAATGGGAAAAAGATTCATATGACATATCTGAGATGGGAGTAGACACAAGTAGTAAAATATAGATGATTTACAAAAGGCTTGTTATGCATTAAAAATGCATACATCCTGGCCTTAGTTGTTTTAAAATTGGAGTAAATTACTGTTCAAATTTCTGTTGCAATTAGAAGACGTTGGCTACTGCTGTTGTTGTGAATAATAAAACTCTTTGTCTCTGACCCAGGAGCCTCATGTCTTATACCAGTTGCTAGTTTTCAAGAAGGGTAAAATCTGAGACCCTTAGCAGTTCTTGACAACTGTTTCTGGAGTTTTTATTTCCCCAAAATATTGTCACTATTGCTTAGATGTCATACCTAGATGAATAACACTTGCCAAAGAAATCTTTGAGTCAAGTTGAATGAAAGAATTACATTTTACTGGGAACCTATCAGTGGTTCTCAGCCATGCTAACGTCACAACCACTGTGTACACTATAGATTATTATCTCCATTTTGCAAATGAAGAAACTGAGGTATAGGGACATTATTTTCCCCAATATCCTACAGCTCACAAATGTTAGAACTAAGGTCTGAAGCTAGTCCAATGTTCTTTTTACCGCTATTGCCTCTTAAAACATTTTAGCTACAGAAATATTAATTTTTAGATCAAATTACAAAGGTCACTGGGAAAGGAAAAATGATTGTTTAAAGAGAAAATTTAAGCTTCACACAAGAAGGGAGAAGTAAAGAGTAAATAAGGATGAAAGAAAATAGAAAGAGGAGAGACAAAAAGGGATTAAAAAAAAATGTCCAAATAACTTCACAGGGCAAATAGAGGGCTGGGGTCCCTAAAACAAGAGTTGGGAGCAGAACAGGGTTATGAGGCTTGCTAGGGGAACTTGGTGTAGACGTGTAAAAAGTGGCAGAGCACCCAGGGTGAAGCCTAGGAGGAGCCAAACAGCCAATCGAAATAAAGTACCATTCAGGCAAAGGGCTAGAGTCCAGGGAAATGGGGCAGTCATCATAGTCTCCTAGAAAGAGAACAGGGTCTAGAGAAGGAACCCGGAAGTTTGCGAGGGGGATAGGAGAGATTTCTGCAAGCACAGGAAGAGTGTAGCTGGGCCCATCAATAGCCATTGTCCAATATGTGTTTGTCCATTTTGTTTTGCTTGGATGTCAATGGCCTTGTGTGTGTGCAAAAAAGACCTTTTAAGGACTCCAGTCTGGTTTGGGCAAGGTGATAGAAGCCAAAAGTTACCTTGGTTGGGTCTTAAGAGAATGAATTTTGAGTTATTTGTTCAAAAGCCAAAATGTTCAAATCCCGAAATGTTCAAATCAATCACCAAAGATGCCTGCAGTGAGTTTTTGTTTTCTTGTTTTTATCTCTGTTTCAATTCAGCTGGACTTTGAGCTACACAGATCCTTCAAAAGAATAAAAGTTGGGTTTCTTAACCCTCACTTTGGTTAGTGTGTATGCTTTCAGCACATGTGTTTAGTATTTTTTAGCATGTAGCCTTTGTAAACTTCACCCGCTGTATTTTGCTGTAGTCAGACTCACCCTTTGCTCACCAGTAATCAGCAAACGTTTGTTAATGACGACGGTGGCACTCTGGTTAGCCCTTCTCCCTTTTTTTTTTTCCTTTCCTTGCAGAGCATAGTTGAAATAATTTGGGAAAGTTTCTCTTCTTCAAGGAGCTGGGAAAGAATGATGAATGGGCCCCTTGTTCTGATGCATCCTTCTATTTCCTACACAGGAAAAAACTGACAGCTGCTAATCTCTGTGCGTTCAGGAGCTCTACCTTCCTTTCTAATAAGATCGCTGTTGCAG
The DNA here is from genome assembly GCF_000951045.1 of Mandrillus leucophaeus. NCBI lineage: Eukaryota > Metazoa > Chordata > Mammalia > Primates > Cercopithecidae > Mandrillus > Mandrillus leucophaeus. Next base: position 604,932 of record NW_012101165.1, on the reverse strand, counting down.
CAAGCATGTGCCATGGAGGTGAAGCAGAGTTTCCCATTATTCATTAGGCCTGAGTCCTCATTAGTAACTTCTTTGTAAAATAAACATGAGGCTCTGCAGAAATGGGGAACAAGAGCCCACTTCATACAAAGTACAATGATAAATGTCTCCTGTGGCCCCAGATTCCAACGCTTAACATCTGTGATCTCCCCATCTCCATGGCAACATAAAGTAAATAGTAAAAATAGTCCAAATCCAGGAAAAACACAGCAGGGAATGTCTGTCCTAAAGGAAAACAAATGCTTAACATATACTCACACACGAGCAAGAGGACCCACATGAAATGTAGCAGTTGGTCAATAGGAAAACAACAGAGTGGGGAATTAAGGGTCTTCAAGCTAGCAGACAAGAAATGTCAGATGATTTGAAGAAGTGTTGTCTGCTTTCAGTAGGAGGCCTGAAGGGAACATTGCGTCTTATATTCACGGGCTTGTACAGTGTGTATTTTACATTTTGTACAAATGTGTTTTGAATTATAAGCTTGTCATATTACACTAGATTTAAGGGAACCATAGATTATAAAAGTAATAGCATCAAACAAAGAGTTGAGAACTGGTGATTTGGTGTTTGCCACGTAACTTCTTAGCAAAGCTGTGGTCTGCCTAATAGACCCTCTGGATCTCCTCCTTACCTGTAGCCCGACTGCCTGGGGCTGTTCCTGATATTCGCCATAGGCCACTGGCACAGGAGGCTCTGTGGCCTCCCTGTGTCCCTGACAGTTGGGGCAAGAGCAGTGGAGCAGCCCTCTGGAAGAGAAAAATGTTTCCCTTATGGGTACAAGAAAATGCTTGAGAATAGGATATTTTCAAGAATGGCAATTTTCAGTTAATTTAATTTTCTGATAAACTGCAGTGACTTGGGGCCTTTCAACTCTCTGAGCCTGGTTTAGGTCATCTGCAAAAAAAAAAAAGGAAAAGAAAAAAGAAAAAAAGGATGGGGGTCCTTCATGGCCCTGGAGTCCCGCCAGACTCGGAATTCAGCAATTCTATGAATTGAGCACAAGGCATGATTTTGTTTCAGCCTTTGTGGATTAAAAAACTTAGAATTCCTGGGTTTACCGTTCTACTGTAGCAAAAACTGAGCACTGAATACAACCCCATAGCTGTGTGTGTGTAGCAGGGGTGGAGGGGTGGAGGGGTGGAGGGGTGAAGGGTGGGTGTGGCCTAGGGGAAAGACCAAGGGGGTCTACAGCCAATCCCAGTGACTAGCGGTGTGACCTCAGGCCAGTTATTCCACCCTTCTTGTCCGTAGTGTCTCCATCCCCATCAATGGAGACAATGGTATTCCTTGCAACGTTATTGCTCTAGGAATACTGGTAAATGATGAGCATATGGTAACCACGATATCCTATCAGATTTGGAGTCAGTCCTTGAAGAATATTTTTCATCACATAGGTAAGACTTGATAGTAGTGGGGTAGCTTGTGCTGTGTAATTTATGGAACACAGTCTCAATACTTTGTGATGGGGTTTCTCTTTGGCCCTAAGCATGTGTGACTCTACCCTGAAGATATATGGTGGGGTTTTTCTTTTCATTCCCTGACTGTAGCTGTTTAGTCTGATGGTTTTTCTCTTTCTTAAAGCTAGAGCACAGCTAAAAAATTCTAGTTAAGTGAATAGCCTAGAAAGGCTGGATCCTAATACATGGAAGTTTTTACTGGATGATTTGTGCACAGACACCTTGCCAGTTATTCACAGGTGGTGTTCAAATTAAAAGCTCACCAGGAGTCAATAGCCACAAAGATGACTTTGGAGCAGATTCCCTCTCTTCTATTGTTCCTTTCCTCCAGCCAAATTTCTCTTCTGTTTGCCTCTTTTTTCCTCTCTTACCTTTTCACCATTCTCTTTTCTCTTTTCTTCTTCTTCTAATCTTTTGATTTTAGTGTTCTTGTCTTTCCAACTTTGTGCTGTGCATTCTACAGTAGTTTGGTTTTATTTATTTATTTATTCATTTATTTTATTTATTTCATTTGTTTGTTTGTTTCTGAGACGGTGTCTTGCTGTGTCGCCCAGGCTGGAGTGTAATGGCACCATCTCAGCTCACTGCAACCTCCGCCTCTCAGGTTCAAGGGATTCTCCTGCCTCAGCCTCCCCAAGTAGTTAAGATTACAGGAGCATGCCACCATGTCTGGCTAATTTTTATATTTTTAGTAGAGACGGGGTTTCACCATGTTGGTCAGGCTGGTCTTGAACTCCTGACCTCATGGTCTGCCCACCTCAGCCTCCCAAAGTGCTGGGATTATAGGTGTGAACCACCGTGCTCAGCTTTTGCAGTTTTATTTCTCATTCCTTTGCTACGTCTTACTCCACCCCCTCCACCTTTCCTTTCCGCTCTCTATCCTTTTACTTCCATTTACCCACAGTCCCTGCTGGGAGGACTTTTCTATTAGATACATAGTGGAAAGGCATTTTCTTTTCTTTGAATTTAGGAAAACGGGACTCACAGTTAACTTCTGAGACTGAATTTCCAGATACCATTGTCAGAGAGCCCAGCTCCTTTGGAATGAGAGCCATCAGGATGAGACCTACCAGCTGCCTGGGGTTGTAGTGATTCCAGAGGCATCAGGATTCTAACCAGTCAAAGGAAGCACTAACACGGATTGGTTTCTAATATCAGCTATCACCCCCACAGCTAAGCCTGAGTATGAAGCTCATCTCTATCAGTTATCAGCTGACTGACCTTGGATAAATTACTCAACCTTTCTGAGTTTCAGTTCTTGTGTAAAAATATATGACTGCTTTACCTCCTAGAGTCATATCACAGATTAAATGAGATCACATATGTAAAGTGCATTTAAGGTACTCTGAAGTTTCTCTGCAGTTTCTCCATCTTGGCCTAGGATTTTTAATCCCTTAGGAAAATTCTATCTATCTTCTGGGTAGTTTAGGGTTAGCATGGCTCAGACCCCTATACTGGTCCTCTTGTCCTGACATTAATTGAGTTAGAAATAAGGTAGTGCTCAATATCGTGCTATATACCGCTACTCTTGGCACCCTTAAATCCAGCCATGGATACCCCTAATATTCCCGTTTGATTCACTAATGACTCAAGCTGTCAAGTACAGTAGAAAAGGCAAGTTTTTCTTTTTTTTGCAGAAAACTGCAAGCTCAAAACCAGTTTTAAACCTCATTCCAGGTCTGTTTAAAGCAGTGTTCTCAAGTGGGGGTGACTTTGCCTCTTAGAGAACATGTGGCGTGTCTGGAAATATTTCTGACTGTCACAATTTTGGGGGCGGGTAGGATGGTGCTACTAGCACATAATGAGTGGAAGCCAGGGATGCTACTGAATGTTCCACAACGCAAAGAATGCACCTGTTCCAAATGTTCGTAGTGCTGAGGTTGAGAAAGCCTAGTTTAGAGGTAGCCAGTTGGACAAAATCATATTGGAAGTAGGGGGATCCTCTTGGCTTTAGAATCCTACTGTTTATTGAGTCTGAGAAAAGCCTGGACAGAGGAGGTGTTCACTGGGATCTGCAAAATCTTTTAAAACTGAGCTGCTGTTATGAATTCAGAGAAGCACGTTTGCCTTTTAGACAAAAAGATGTGGGGCCTCTTGCATGCCAAAAATTTGCTCAGCGTTTGCTATGTGGCAGCAGGAGAATCTGTCCATAAAAGGGATGGACTTTGCTGCCCAGAGGGATTCCCTGCAAGGGTTTCCCTTGTGAGCCTGAAGAATCACTGGGAAAGGGCAAGCCTGGCCAGCTTCAAGTTCCAGCCCCTCACCAAGGCGTGTTTATATTTCTCCGGAGGTGAGAGTGAATACGCTTTAGGGAAGGGAAGGCACTCTAGTCCTAAAAAGGGGTTGTTTAGCAACCATCTTCTTGTTTCTTGGATATGAAGATTAACCAGCTTAGCTGGGAAAGGCCTTTGAGAAGGGAACGTGGGTTTAATATTCAGGGGAAGCTGAGAGAAAGGCGTCACTGAGGGGAGAGCGCCTGGGGTTGCAGCTCAGGAAGATATGAGTCTGAACCTCGGCTCCTCCAGCTGTGGACTGACTCTGTGCCCTTGGCCAAAGAAAGGAAAAATAACTAAGATTACAGCACACCTACTGTATGCCAGACTTGATGGCAGCATTGCATATGCAATATGATTTCACTTTATTTTTACAATAGCACATGAAAATAGTTCAGCTAAATCGTATAGTCAGTAGCTGGCTAAAGTACTCTTGATTTGTTTGACTCCAAGGTCTATGATTCTTTTATACCACACTGCCTCCCAAAGTCCTTAGTTTCTTTAAGCCCCAGTTTTGTTGCCTGTGAAATGGGTACAGAGGAAGATTAGGAAAGTGAATTTAGAACAATTCAGGATGCTTCGGCCAGCACTCCTTCAAGGGGAGCTCCATGCTCCTTCCTCCTTTCTACTGCCTTCTCCCTCCCATTCTGAGGTTGGATGGCCTTAAGGACGTGTATCAGCTATTCACACCCAGGGGGATATCAGTGTACTGAGATCAAGGTCCTGTGCCTATCCAGGGGGCTGGCTTCTGCAACCTTCTCTTCCTCCTGCAAAGCTTCAGCTAACTCCCTATGTCTAGGAGCCAAGATGTGGGTGCAGTCAACCCCCTCTTCCTGTGGCCTCCCTTTTCTACTTAATTTCTGAGAATGATGACATGAGGTGGCCTAGGGGTTGCTCGTGACAGCCAGAAAGACCTGTAATCTCTTTCACTCCTCAAACACCGTTCTCCAGGGCCACAGCCCTGGCCTGAGTACCTATGTGGACAGCCCAGACTAGCTCTATTCAAGGCCTCAAAGTAAGTCTTTCCTTAATTCAATATTTTTGGATCTTAGTGCAGAAATTGACAGTGATACCTCTCCTCAGGCCTGTCATCTATGGAACAAAAGGAGATGTCCATGGGTTCAACCTGCCTCCCCGGATTCTACATTCCATGTGGGATCCAAACCCTGCTGAAAACAAACTATCACTTTGTCTGTTTTATAATTTGTATGCATCTCTCTGTCAAAGGGCTTTTCAAAAGTGGGTGATTTAAGACAGGATTTGCTATTCCTCAATTTCCTGAGCATGTATGGCATTAATATCACCCTTAGATTCTGTGGTACCCCCAATTCTAACAGTTGGTGCTTGACAAATGTCACTCTTCAGTGCTCTGGTCCCACCTAACAAAGCTGAAAACAAGACCTGAAAGGATCAACTTATTTCCAAATGCAATGGGCTGAATGGTGGCCCAAAGACACTGGATTTTAATCCCTGGAATCTATAAATGTCACTTTGTTTGAAAAAAGGGTCTTTACTGATGTGATTACCTTAAGGATCTTGAGATGAGAATAACATCCTGGATTATCTGGCTGGGCCCTTGATGCCATCATAAGTGTCTTTATAAGAGGGAAGCAGGAGGAGATTAGACACACACAGAGGAGAAGGTGCTACAAAGACAGAGGCACATTGGAGTGACGCGGCCAAGGCACTATTAGAAGCTAGAAGAGGTCAGGAATGAATTCTCTTCTAAAACCTCTATGGGGTGCCCTAATGGTACTTTGCTTTCAGACTTCTGGTCTCCTGTACGGCGAAAAAATAAATTTCTATTGTTTCAAGCTACTAAAGTTGGGTAATTTGTTACAGCAGCATTAAAAGACTAATACACCAAGTAACTTAACTGAATCTCATAACAAAACCCAAGAATACTTATAGGAATACACCATTATTCAGCACCTAATAAGATAAAATCCACAATGGCTAACATCCCACCAAAAATTACCAGGCATACAAAAAAAGCTGGGAAATACAACACATAAGGAGGAGAAAAATCAGTTGAAACTGACTCAGAAAAGACTCAGATAACACAATTAGCATATATAAATATATTCATATATATTCTTATATATGAATATATAAATATATATTAGCATATACATTAATCTTAATTGATGTTTATATATTAGATGTATATAACAATATTATGGATATCTTTTAGATATTATATTATATATCTTTATATATTATATGTAATATATATCTTTATATATATATATAAAGATCAGGACATGGATGCTGCCAGGGATACAGCTGAAATCCAGAATTCTGTTACCAAAGGACACAAAGGAGAACAATGGCAGACAGCTGGCAGTCCCAGCCATCATAATAAAAAAAAAAATTTGTATCACCAGTTGTATTAGTCAGGGCTTTATAATTGCAAACAACTCAAACAGATGTGGTCGATTTCAGCAGAAAAAGCATTTCATAAAAGGGTATTGTGTATTTCACAGACTTCAAAACCAGGCTTAGAAACCGAACAGGGACAAATGAGGCCTGGCAGCAGCCAGGACCACAGCCAAAATCTTGCTCCAGAGCCCATCTAGTGAGGATAATGCTGGACGTCACAACTTGCCCCTGAAGTCACCAGTCACTCCACATCTGGTGCTCCTCAGCCACTGTTGTCACTAGAAAGGCCACATTGTTGGCAGTACCGCCGCCAACTTCCAGAAATGTTCCTCCTCCTCACAGCTTCTTTGCACCACTAGAAGGGTGCATCTGCCAGGAAGAGTTCAGTTATATTCTGAACCTCAACTGCAAGGGATACCGGGAAATAAGCCTTCTACTTGTACAACGGGAAGCAAGCTTTGCCTCTCATCGAGATTTATAGGAAAAGAACGCTTCTAGAAACCTGAAGAGGGTGCGGACTCTGAACTATCCAATAAAAAAGAAAACTAATAACAATAGTAATTGACAAATATCTGTTCCATGGATTCAGATTCTACTGATGTTAGTGAGAGGCATGTGCTTTGCAGGGCAAACAGGCGATCATGGCACATGCAACTCATGTTCTGCCCTTCAGGACCCTCCAGTCACATACCCACACCCATCTTTGCTTCTTATTCCCGTCAAAGAACAAAATTTTAACAAATGGAGTTTTAAAGATCAAACTATCAAACCAGCTTTTGTTAGTTCATAAACTGAGCATCATCTAGTCTACAAAATAGACAGGAGCTCTGCCAGGCATGACGGGAACACTCCATTTTTATAAAGCAGCTTGAGCAGGAGAAACAAGGAAAGTCCATTTTTATAAAGTAGCTTGAGCAGGAAGAACAAGCAAAGTCCATTTTTATAAAGTAGGTTGAACACGAGGAACAAGGAAACAGCATGGGGCAAAAAGCACATTGGTTAACATCAGGTTACTTTCCTAGTATGGGTTACAGCAGAGGGGACTTCCTTCTCATGCCAGCTTAGGTTGGCCGGTTGCTGTGAATCTCATGGTTTTTTGGGGAAAACTGGCCTGTCTGGGGGTTTGGCTATCATCTCTCTCCTGACTTCTCAGGTCAGATTGTACAAGTGAAAAGCTTGGTTTTCAGTTTGGTGATGAGGAACATTAGTATGAATGACTCTCTTTTGGGTTGGTCTGTTGGGATCTAGTGCAGAAGAAGCTCAGCACAAATGAGGGGTCTCCCATTAAGTTTTCTTTAACTTTGCTAATGAGTAGATTTTAGTCAGACATATTTGAGATTTATGAGTGATCCTGAGGAAGTAAATAATCCAAGTCTGTGTTACGAACTTCCTATTTTTGGCGATTTTTCTTTGCTAACATTAGTTACTTTATGGATGTCCTATTAACTGCCAACTGATTTTCTTTGTATTCAGCATGGAGAAAAGTAAAATCCAAAAAGAGAATGGCGGTGAGTTCCTTTGTGCTATAATATTCAATGTAGAGAATGACGTTGAGCCTATTTTAGCCTTGACCTACCTGCTTCCTGGGTTAAGTCTTTGATCTGATCAAAGACAAACTTCAGCTGAATTAAATTTAAAAGAGTTTAATTGAACAATGAACGATTCACGAATCGGTCAGCCCCCTGAACCAGAGTATGCTCGGAGACTCCAGCACAGCCACGTGGTAGAAGATTTACGGACAGAAAAAGGAAAGTGAGGTACAGAAAACAGAAGTGAGGTACAGAAACAACCTGCTTGGTTACAGCTCGGCGTTTGCCTTATCTGAACACAGTTCGGACAGTTGGCTACATTTAATTGGCTGAAACTCGGTGATTGGCACAAGTGTAGGCTACGGTCTGTTTACACCTCCACTTGTTATAGTTTGTTATAGTTGACGATGTACAGAGGAACCTTTAGGCTGAACTTAAAATATGTAAGGAGGCAGCTTTAGGCTAAACCTGATTGAACAAATCTGGGATGATTCTTAAGCAGTCACCCCCATTCTTCTTAATTCAAAGGAAGCATTAGACCAGAGAGTATCTGGAAAGACCAGTGTCTCCAACAGCTGCATTTGGGATGGAAAGATCTCTAGACTGTTCCTGTCCCTATTGTTCTATCCCTTGAGGTTAATTCCTTTGGCCCTTCCATGAAGCTCTGATGAAAATACAAAAATCATAGGAGGGACAACAGATAAAAGATACCTTTTTTTTTTTTTGACCCAGAGTCTTGCTCTGTGCCCAGATTAGAGTCCAGTGGCACGATATTGACTCACTGCAACCTCCTCCTCCCTGGTTCAAGCATTTCTGGTGCCTCAGCCTCTTGAGTAGCTGGGACTACAGGTGCCTGCTACCATGCCTGGCTAATATTTGTATTTTTAGTAGAGACAAAGTTTCACCATGTTGGCCAGGCTGATCTTGAACTCCTGGTCTCAAGCGATCTACCCACCTCAGCCTCCCAAAGTGCTGGGATTATAGGTGTAAGCCACCATGCCTGGCCAAAAGACACCATTCAAGGAGTGAGATTTTAGGTAATAACTACTACTTATTTGGCACTACAGAGTGCTTCCTGCACAATTTAGCACATTCTTCTTCACACAAGCCCTATCATAGAGTAGTATTGTTACTCCTTTTCTACAGATGAGGAAAGTGAGGGACAGAGAAGTCAAATGACTCGCCCATGGTCACCCAGCTAGTAAATGGTGGAGCTGGGACTCAAAATCCCAAAGGTGGTTTCCAATGTCTACCTGTTTAACGTGTGCCCTCTGCTGCCTCTCACCTCGGATAGTGGTGGCACAGGGTGCAGGGCAGGTAAGTGCCCATGAATGGGAGAAGGGTGTGGCACGCAGCTCCCGAGGGCATGCCCAAGTCCAGATGGGAACCGTGCCTGTGAGGGGACACACAAGGAAGATTTGGAGAGCTGGCACGGGTCTTCCCATGGCCAAGGGCCTCCCTTCTTCCTGCCTGGTGGGCCGTAGCCCTCTTGTACAGACGGTCTCTGCCAGAGGACACTGCCTTCTGAAGAAGTCACCAACGTTTTTCATTTCTAATAAAACCAGCAGATTCTTTCTGCTACCTTGAAGTCCAAGAAGAAAGGCAGAGGACAGGGGCAATATCAAGAGGAGCTGTGAGTGATGCTTAAGGAGGTGGAAAATTACTTGCTGCCTATTGAAAGCAAAGATAGCAACATGTGTAACAGTGAGAAAAGCGCCTGCTAAGAAAGAAGGAAAGCTGCTGGAGCCAAATCTAGATTCTGGATGGAGAGTTGGATGGGATTTATGCTCCTGGATGGTGGGCTCTGTGGACCCGGAGCCCCAGAGTGCGGTCCCTGAAGAGAGGGATTCCCAGAGCACCACATAAACAGACACAGTCACAGATGAGAGAACAGAGGACATGAGGTGGCTGCTGCCTGGGGAATGTCTTAGCTCTAAAGGGAATCTGAAACTTTAGTTCTGGGAGCTTGTCCCATTCACAGAAAAGGCCTGAATCCAAACCAGGATTCAAATCCCTTCCTCATTCATTCTCTGTCTCCCTGCTTCCTCCCTCCCTGTCTCCCTCCTCCCTCCCTGTCTCCCTCCTCCCTCCCTCTCTTTCTCAGAACATTCACAGTGTTTGCCTCTAAATATAAATCAAACATCCAGAAACATTAGAGGATAAGTAAAGAGAACTGAAAGAAACAAAATCACACCAAAGAACCCTTTCGTTTTCCCAATCAGACCAGGGACTGGTGGAGAAAAACAGAAAGGCTCCTAATAAATCCATCATGTGAGGACTCCAACTTCCCAATTCTTTCATCCTCACAAAAGCATTAGGAAGTATTCACAGAAGCCTTTACAAGCAGTAATGCAAGCACCACACTGTGGTGCCAGCTCCTGGAAAAGCCCAGACTTATGGCACTTTGATAACAGATCATATCTCAAAAATATCTTCTCTCTGCCATCCAGTCTTTGGAAGAAACACAGAAACTAGCAAGATGGATTCGTCTATTTACAATTTTTTTGGTCTTACTCATCTTTTAGAATAAAAAAAAGTAAAATAAAACATTGACTGGTTAATACCATAATTAGGAACAACACAAGTTATAAAATAGCAATGGAGATGGTAACTTTAGGATTAAAATAGACTTTTGGCTCTCATGATTCCTAAGATTTTATATGTCAGACAGGCTGGAATGTGCCTGGGGGTTGTGGGGGGAGACTTCCAGCTTTAGATTATGTAGGCCCAAAGAAAAAGCTGCTCCTCCCAGCTCCCACCTGCCTCTCCCACCCCACCTGTCCTGCATCATTGCTCATCTACTGTCACCTCCAGCATCTGGTCTACTTCCTTTATTTCCCTCATTCCATGCTGTCTACCCTAGATATCTCTGGTTCTATCATTAACAGCACACCTCATGCATGTTACAGCACCTTCCTCCCCTACAGCTAACCCTAGCCTCCCAACTGGAGCTCTTCCTACCTACCCTGAAGCTTTGCTCCATCAGTTTCCACACTCTTCCACACTCATTCTCTCTTACCCTCTCTTTGGCTCTACCACTGGATCTTGCTCCTCTGTAGTCATGCTCAAGTTTCTGCTGTTCCAAACCAGGCAACCAATGGAAACAAACAAACACAAAAACACTCTTCTTCCATTTTGTCTCTCTCCCTAAAGCAAGTTTCCCTGCTTTCTTTCTCTTCACCATCTTTTAAACTTTTCTTTTAAAAGTCAGCTTGTCATCTGCTTCTTTTCTGATAACCACCCACAGCATTCCTAATCCCTGCAGTCTGGCTTCAGCTCTGAATGCTCCATAATAATTTTATTAAAGATCAGTGATCAGTCAGTTACTGAAAGCAGTGTTTTATTTTGTTCTCATTTTGCTTAATTGCTTTACATCATTGATCCTGTTCATCCACTCCTAACCATGTCCCACTATGAAATTCTCACCTCCTTTGGCTTCCCTGATAATGTGCTATTTTTATCCCCCTTTCATCCCTGTGTCTCCTCCACTTCCTCTTTTTTTCCAGCTCCAAATATAAGTTTTTTCTAAGAATCTGCTATTAACCTTTTCTTTCATTCTCTCTTCTCTCCGCTCTCTTGGTGAATTCACTCAGTCTTGTGTTTAATTCTTCCTTCTTCGTGACACATTTCTGAAACCTCCTCTTTCCAGTTTGGCTTTACTAACTCCTTTTGGAAAGTTTCCACCCATGTATTCTACAGTGTGCTGATCTTAATGGGTTTCAGACTAAATTTATCCCTTGCCACCCTCATTGTTTATTTTTTTCCAATTTCTATCATCAAAATTTTTCTTCCTAATGGCGCCAGCTCAAAAGATTGATAAAATCTTTCATTCTTTCCTCTTTTCTTGTCTCTCATCTGATTAGTAGTCAAGTCCTATCAATTTTGTTGAAAAAAAACATAGCTTTTCTGTTTGCTGTTTTCTTTTTATTTCCACTGATATCCCTCTAGTTCATGGTTTGACTTTCTCTTACCTTACTTAATGCAATAATTTCCTAACAGGTCTCTCTGCTTTCAGTCTTACCCTACTGAGCTGCAACTTACACCTGACACACTGCTGTATACCAGTCTTCCTGAAGCACACATCTAAGCTGGGCATTTTCCTGCCCAAATACTTTCAAGGGCCACCCAATGCCTAAAGCGTACACAATGCATTTAGGGACCTGGTATGGTCTGAATGTTTGTGTACTGGCGAATTCATATGTTGAAACAATCACCAATATGATAATATTAAGAGGTGGGGGCTTTTGGGGTGAATATGCCATGAGGGCAGAGCCTTCGTGAATGGGATCAGTTCGCTTATAAAAGAGATTAAAGGGAGGCTGTTTGCTTTTCCACCAAATGAGGACTCACAGAAGGCACCGTCTATGAGGAATAGGCCCTCACCAGACACTGAATCTGCTAGTACCTTGATCTTGGACTTCCCAGCCTCCAGAACTGTGAGAAATGAATTTATATTGTTTATAAATTACCCAATCTAAGGTATTTGTTATAGCAGCCTGAATGGACCAAGACAGGTTCTCTACCTCCATCCCCAAATGACCCTTCCAATTTTATTTCTCAAGAGTTTTTGTTTCTCACCCCAGTTCTTTACTTTAGCGACCACCACATAATCCCATGCTATATTTTTTTATCTAAAGAGAGCAAGTAACAAAAATCCTCTAACTCAAGTGTACTTAATCAATAACTAAATGTATCATCACACATAAGAAATTCTCAAGCAGGATGGGCCCAGGCCTGGATGTGCGCTCTGGCTGTGCTTCTTAGCAAATCTCTTGGCAGGAGTGCACGCTCCTTTGCTGATGATCTCCTAGCATTCTGGAACTCACACGACACTGATCACACTATGCTTTGAGTTAGAATTACCTGTTACACATCTCACTCCTATTGGGACTGCAGGGGCCTCCAATAAATTACACCCTTCTCCTCTCCACTTGAGCGCTGAACCAAAGAAGAGAGGGGAAGGAGTGGCAGATAGGATCAAAACACAATGCTTTATTTTTGATAAAACTGTCTCTGAAGGAAGTTTCTTTGTTGTGCTGCAATTATAGGCTTCCTAATGCATGGAACCCAGCACTCAAGAGTAAAGGGCAGAGGGGAGGAGCCCCAGCAACATCTCCAGATCAGTTCCTTTCTGAAAAGTTACATCTGGGTAACTCACTTCTCTATGGAGATGAGTTACGGGTGGCACAAGAGCCCAGAGGTGTTTAGGGGAAAAATATCTTTCTAGAAGCCACAGAAGTGTTTTCAGAATTCCCAAATCCTCTTGACAAAACTATAGACTTCTTAAAGCTGGGGACTATATTTTGTACGTCTTTTTATCCCTCCAGCAATACCCATATTGGGTGTTTAATAATGTTTGCTAAATGACATTAAATTATATAATGTCATAATTGTTATATAGAAGTCACTATGTAATAATATATAACCTTCAGTTTGTATAATTTATATAGTATAAATTTGCTATATTATAGTAATATAAAATGTACATAGCACATATTATATAGTTATTTATATTAACCCATTATATTAAACTTTAAAAGCCATTAATATGCAGCAGTGACATTACCAGAGCCTTACAGGGGTGAAGCTGGTCATCACACAGGAAAACAAGTTATTCTTGAGCCTCCATAGCATGAGGAGAGGTTCACAGAGAAAATAGTCATACTTCTAATTTCTTTGGGTATCCAGAGGCTACCATCAAATTAAAACAATGTTTCCTATAAAGAATTATTTCTTAAAATCATATCCAAGCTGCCAGATCTTTATTTCTCTCCAAAATTCATGAGGAAATTTGTTCATTTTGGTTTCTAAGAGTGCACCACTTTGTACTACTGTTTATTGTTGTTTTTTTATTTTTATTTTTTACTATGGAAATGCTTTAATAGAGGTGTCTTCACAGCATGCGATGTGAAGACACAAAGAGTAACAGGTGCACACATGGTGAGACATGGCTATCCGGGAAGAGAGTGTAAGTGAATAAGGAGCTCATGCCACTTCCGCCCTTTACCCAGTGATATGATTTGTCTGTGTCCCTACCCAAATCTCATCTTGAATTGTAGCTTCCATAATCCCCACACATCGTGGGAGGAACCTGGTGGGAGGTAATTGAATCATGGGGGTGGGTCTTTTGTTTCCCAAGCTGTTCCTGTGATAGTGAATAAGTCTCACGAGATCTGATGGTTTTATAAATGGGAGTTCCCGTGCGCAAACTTTCTTGCCTGCTGCCACATAAGATGTGACTTTGCTCTTCCTTTGCCTTCCACCATGATTGTGAGGCCTCCCCAGCCATGTGGAACTGAGTCCATTAAACCTCTTTCCTTTATAAACGACCCAGTCTCGGGTATGTTTTTATTAGCATGTGAGAACAGATCAATACACCCAGTAACAGAAGACTCTAAGTCACCTCCTTCTCATCGCACTCCTCAAACGCTCCCTTCCCCTCGGCCGTGGCATCCTGGTACTGTTGGTATGCAAACACCAGGTCATTCATGTTGCACTTGGCCTCAGTGAACTCCATCTCGTCCATGCCCTCGTGTACCAATGCAGGAAGGCCGTGTGTCTGAAAATGGCAGAGAACTGCTCCAAGATGCACCTGAACAGCTCCTGAATGTCTGTGTTGCTGATGAAGGTGGCATTGTTCTCTGGAGAAATACACTTTGTACCGTCCAAGACTCTTTGTATCTGGATATGAAAACTGGTGTTTGACATTCATTGTTTTCAATTTTCATTAAGATGGTTGGTGTCAGGTAGAGGCAGCATGAGTGTATCTCTTTGAAGTGCCTTGATATTGATGTAGTTTTGAATAGCACTTGATTCAAAATGTAGATACATTTATCTGTTTGGAGTGGTCTTGATGGGAAAATTCATCGCACATTAACACACACCATTCAGTATATTTGAATAACTGAGTTTGTATGGGTGAAATATTGAAGTAAATCTTGAAACATAAACTCAGGTGGTAATGCCATATATGCATACAATCTGGTGAGTGTGTGTGTATCATACAGCACACCTATTTGGATAAACAGTTAAACACTGCTACAGGAATGCTATTTCTCTCTTTCTTTCCCTCCCCACTGCCTTCTATGTGTGTGCGTGTGTTGTGTGTGTATGTGGGGGTGCGTGTGTATCGCTCTCAGTGGAACTTCTTCTTAGCAGAAATAAATGTATATACTTATTCCAAGTACTATGAGGTTTCTAGTATTGCTCCTGGGACTTGGTTTACACATTGTCCTATTGCCATAAGGGACATTCAAGATGAATTTGGAACTTTTTTCTAAAATGTTGTGGCTACCTGGGATTAAACATTGCTAGGAGGTAGATATATATAACTCTGAAGAGTCCAGCTGGGGTCCATTTTATAAGGAGTTTGATAAAGTCCTTGAACACTGTTCTATGCAGAAATACCTTGGAAACATTGAAGAGTACTCACTGCATAACGACAATATTACTACTAAAAGGAAAAATTGCACCAACACACTGACTAGAAATCTGTAAGAGCAACTCATACCTAAAACCCATGAATAGGGAGGAGAGACAAGATACAATATTATTAAAGGAAACATCTTTTTCACAGGTTCTGGAGTCTCAATGCTTCCTGCATACTGTACCTTCCGTGGGAAATGGGAATGTCAGCCTTTCTCCTTTATGTGTCTATTGCAGAAAAAGAGTGGAGGCAAAGGTTCCTTTCTGCTTCAAAAGCCATCACCACTGACAACAAAATCCAAACCAAATATCCCCCTCAAATGAAGAGAATAAGTGTATTATATCTGAACATTTAGGATGACATTCAAAAATCTCATGATAGAGGCTTAAGGTCAGTGAGAGCCTGTTGAAATCCCTTTGAATATGTGCCTATGTCTGTAAGAGTATAGAGCTACAGAAAAATGTGCACACATCAACGTGCACCCTCAGCTCCCTCCACTTCATTCATGCTGCTCCACATTCTACAGACTCCCAGACTGATCCTTTGCAAAACGGGGCTTCTCAGCAATAGGACCTCTCTCTTTCCTTCCATGCCTTAGAGACTCCAAAGAGAAATCACGTGTTTTCTTACAGATAGGCAAAATGAGTACCACTCTCTCTCCCTTAAAGAACAAATCTAAGTAATATCATCTGGCCAATGGCATCTGATTTGGCTAATGGTAACTGTCAAGACAACCTTAAATCCCCAGAAAACAAAGACTGACAGTGCTTGATGGTGGGTACATCACAGAGAGGACGGGCCTGGACACATTTTTATACATGCTATTCAGTTTCACTATGCATCTTTGCTGTGAGAATTCATGCTTTTCAACCAATTAGAAATTTCTGGCCATTGCTTTCTCTAATATTGCCTCAGCTCCATTCTTTCTTCATTTCTAGAAATCATTTTAGACGTCATTAAAGCTTCTCGTGCTATCTTTTCTATCTTAACTTCTCTTCCAAATTTTTCACCCCTTTATTTTTCTGTGCTACCTTCACTGTGTTGCTTTAGGTTGGTCTTCTAATTCACTAATTCTTCTTCAGATATGTCTAATCTGCTATTTAGTTCATCCATTTATGTATATACATCTGGATAAGTACTTGAGAGATATGTATCTCAAATATATATGTGAAATGCATATCTTCAAGCAAATGACATCTGATTTGGCTAATGGTAACTATATATATATTTGTTTTGAAACAGGGTCTTGATCTGTCACCCAGGCTGGAGTGCAGTGGCCCTATTACAGCTCATTGCAGCCTTGACCTCCTGAGATGAAGTGATCTTCCCACCTCAGCCTCCTGAGTAGCTAGGATTACAGGTGCACACCACCATAACCTGCTAATTTTTGTAATTTTTTTTGTAGAGGCGGGATTTTGCCAAGTTGCCCAGGCTGGTCTTGAACTCCTGAGCTCAAGCAATCCTCTTGCCTTGGTTTCCCAAAGTACTGGGATTACAGGCGTGAGCCACTGCACCTGGCCTCCATTAAGTTCTTAGTTTAAATAACTGTGCATTTTATTTCTACATTTTCCATTTAGTTCTTTAAAAAAAAGTCTGCCTTTTTTTGGTCATGGTATTGTTTTCCTTGCGTATTTCTTTCCTTCTGTAATGTCTTCAATCATTCTAAACATGCTTATTTTATATTCTCTTTCAGATTGTTGTTCTAGCACCTTGGTTCCTTGGGAGGTAGGAGGCAGTGCTCGTGAATCCTGCTGTGTGTAATATCTACTGACTCCTGCCCAGGATGGATGATTTCCTCCAGTGTTTTGTAAGTCCTTGTATTGTGAGCTCATTTCGCGTGGACCTGCTTGCTCCTTTGAAACCACCTCGCATTCTGGATGGTGGAATGTCTCTCTGGAGTGTTTTTATAAGTGCTTCTGCCAGCCACTCCAAAATATTATTAGCCAGGGACCAGTTTTTACATTAATTTCTTGGCATGGAAGTTTCTGGGCTATTCCGATAGGGTAATTTTAAAAACCAAATTCGTATGTAGAGTAGATCCAGGGTTTCATATTCTCCAAGATTTTGAATATGTTTTTTTTTTTTTCCACAAAGAGAGACAAATGTGTTTCTGTGTCATCCTGCTATGCTGGTTGAGAAATTTCTTTTTTTCTCGTTCATATCCTCCCTGACGGTTCAGGCCTCCAAGGGTGTTGGCTTTATGAGGGAGTCTCATTTCCATCCCCATCTTGTGCAGGCTCAAGGCTTTATCTCCTGTGGTCATTAAAACCCAAGTTCCATGGATTCTGAAGCTCCGTGACTCACTCCAATTTTGCAGGAAATGGAGAATCAGTTCACACGCTAACTTGCTTGGTTTCATTCTTTCTCTTTCTGTGATTTCCCCTTCTTTCTGTGATCTTAGTTTTGCATAAAAAATTGTTTTGTTATATTTTATCCTCAAATCCTAGGCATACCCAAAAGGCAGAGATTCCCAGTGATTTCAGCCTGCCATCTCATCAGAATGAGAGGTTCTTTCATCTATGCTTTATGTTTTCTTCACTTTGACTATGAGATTTTCTGGCTTAACAACTGTTGACAGCCCACGTGTTGCCTGTGGAATAAAGTCTAAATTCCCTGTCCTTGCATTTAAGGTCATCTATTATCTGGCCTCCAGTTAAATATATTTTCTAGTAGTTTTAGTGAAGATGTTGATTGTTCGCTGTTGAAAATTCTTATTGACAAATTAGGTGAGAGCTATCTGGTACATAAAACTGTCAGATGGATCCTCAACTCTAGGACCAGCATTGCAATATGTCGAGATAATTTTAAATCTTGATTCTCTCAACTCTGTCATGTGTCTTTTAAAATCCCCTCTAGACTTGTGTCATTGCACATTTGATCAGTATACCTACTGCATCCTCATTCAAGGTACTGACACAAATGTTGGCCAAAAGGAGGCTAAGAGAATAGCCCAACAGTTCAATTGCAGAGCCCTGGGCAAATTTAATTGTGTCCACTAATCATTTTGGGTATGATTGTTCAAGTAATTTTTAATTCATTCGGAAGTTTTGAATTCTTACCACTTGCAAGTGTTTTTGTTTATTTTAGGATTCACTGTATCAATCTATGTATTACCCCACAACTTAGCACATGTCCTGGTCTCAACAGGCACTCAATGCCTGCTTCTTAAGTTTAATTATAGAGGGAACATCGGTGACTGGACTTCGAGTCATAGAAGCAGTGTAATTGGGGCAGAGCTTTACCTTGAATGGTTTTTAGAGCTTGTCTGTTTTCTATAGTGCGAAACAAGCAAAAACTATGTGGAAGAGATCAGCCCACAGAATGTGACACAAATGGGCACAAACAAAAAGGATTTAGCAATGGACAAAATGGACCAAGATAGTATCATAAGCCTTGCAACTGTACAGTTCTGTGACTTATCCAAGACTACATTTACCCAATAAATGACGGACCTGGAATTAGAACCTAGGTCTTATCACTTTTGATCCATCAACCCCATACACTGTCAGGTTTAATACCATACTTAACATGAAATACCATGTGGGTCCCACCTAAACTATGTTTTCTGTCTGTTTTTAAGCCAAGCTTTCTGTTGCCTTTCTGGATTTGCTGAGCACATATGTGAAGTGCACTTCCCAGCTTCCCGTGCAGGTAGAATGGTCACGTGACTGACTTGCACTACTCCCAGGCCTGGGCCACAAAAACATTCCACATGTCATTATCTCTCTCCTTTCCCCATTAACTTCTGACTTCCTAAAACTGCAAAGAACAAGAGGAGAGGCAAGCCACTAAATAGAAGAAATCAGATTTCCTTAATGACACATGGAAAGCAGCCTGACAACCAGGATCACTTCATGTGACTTCATGTGAGTGAGAAATAAGCTTCCATTGTCTGAAGCCACTGAGATTTTGGAGGCTCTTTGTTGAGGCAGGCAAATATCCTAGCAAATGCACCTTCAAACTAAAGCCTCAAATTGGAGTGCAAGAGTAACAATCAAATGGCATAATTTTATTCTTAAGTCACCTATTAAATGGTGTCCACTATGTTCTTTACTGATAATCTAGATGTAGAAATTGAATATTCTCATAAAATTTAAGGGAGATACAAGCACTTCAGGAACATTTAAAATAAAATAATATTCAAGAATGTCATAGACCCAGTGTATCTTCGTATCAGCAAGGTATTTTGAATAAAATGGGAAATAGGGATACTTCTCAATGAATTTAAGACTACTTGAACAATCATTCCCAAAATGATTAGTGGACACAACTGAGTATGCTGAGGGCTCTGAAACTGAACTGTTGGGCTATTCTCTTAGCCTCACTTTGGTCAACATTTGAATCAGTGCCTTGAATGAGGAGGTAGTAGGTATGCTGATCAAATATGCAATGACACAAGTCTGGAGGGGATTTTTAAAAAAAGACATGAGAGAGTTGACAGAATCAAGATTTAAAATTATCTTGACATGCTGCAATGCTGGGCCAAGACTAACAACACAAAATGTAATAAGGATAAATGCAAAGTCTTATTTTTAGGTCCAAAAAAGAATTATAGGGATACAGGATAGAGAACATGCGACTTGGCAGCAATTGATGTGAAAAGGCCCTGGGGGTCTTGTTTGACCAAAAGCTTCATGTGAGCCAGCAGTGTGATATGGCTCCACAAACTTACTGCATTAATGGAAGTATTGTGTGATGATCGTGAGAAGCGTTAGGCTCTGTGCTCCTCAGATGGAATCTGGGACATTATTTTTAAATTCTGTGTACATTGGAACAGTGACAAACTAGAGACTATGCAGAGGAGGTGATGAGGATTGTGAATAAAGATGTCTCCTGGTTCTGCACCCAAAGCATACTGCTGGTAACCTTTTTCGTGCTGCGCTACTCCTCCAGTTTTGTTCTATGGTCTATCTTTTCCACTAGACTGCAAGCTCATTAGCAAAGGGATAATAATAGCAATACCACCAACAATGGTTGAAGTTAGCATTTACTGGATTCTTACCATGTGCAAGGCACTTCTCTAAATGCTTTACACATGTATCTTATTCAATCTTCACAGCAATTCTATGAAAGTATTCTACTAACGTCCCCATTTTATGGATGAATTAAGGCATAGCCAGGTCAGGTACCTTAGTAAATCAGGGGGTCAGAGCACAAAAAGCAGGCATTTAGACTCTAGGACTGATACTGTTACCCCACATAACCCCACATACTATCTGCCCAATTAAGCTTTGTATTATTAGTCCATTCTCACACTGCTATAAGGACACACCCGAGACTGGGTGATTTATGAAGGAAAGAAGTTTAACTGACTCACAGTTCCACAGGGCTGGAGAGGCCTCAGGAAACTTACAGTTATGGTGGAAAGGGAAGCAAACACGTCCTTCTTCACATGACAGCAGCAAGGAGAAGTGAAGAGGGGCAGAAGCCCCTTTAAAACTATCGGACCTCCTGAGAACTCATTATCACAAAACCAGCATGGAGGTAACCACCCCCATTATTCAATTACCTCCCACCAGGTCCCTCCCATGACACGTGGGGATTATGGGGCTACAGTTCAAGATGAGATTTGGGTGGGGACACAGTCAAACCATATTAGCTCTGAAACTCTTCCATCTCAAGCACTCGATTCACGTTCAATAGTTTTAATAGGGTTGAGGCAATTAACACATAAAAACAAAGTTATAGAAAGAACCAGAGAGGCAGAGTTACTCCCTATACAGGGAGTTGCTTTAGTGCCCAATGCATATTTTTAAAAAAGATATAGATCCATGAGGTTTTGACACACCTGGGCACCAATGCTAGTAGGCACATGCGCAATAATAATATGGTATTTTTTTACAGTTAGTCTTTTATTTTCAAAAGCCATTTTTAAAAACCCAGATGTCCTTTAATCCTCCAAATTGCCCTGTGAATTAAACATGGCAGGTTAAGAGATGAGGAAACAAACCCTGAAACTTTATGTTTATTCATCCATCAGTGTATTTATTCAGCAAACATTCGTTAAGTGCCTACTATGTTCCAGTCACTATAGCAAAATCAAAAGAACTTTGTAAGATGGTGTTATTATCTTCATTCTATAGTTAAGGAAATAGAAGTCCTGAAGACTGCAGTAGCACTAGCACTATGAGGTATTGATACACACACACACACACACACACACACACAAACACACACATATTTGTGATGTATGTCTTGGCCCCATATTACATTTTTCTCTTTCAATGGGTGGAACTGGAACAGTCATTTCCTTGCTGCTTCATTGTTAAATTTCAAAGGTCTGTGCACTGGAAAAGGGCTTAAGTGATATCTAACTGGTAGTTGAGTAGTAACTGGGTTCTTGGTTCCCAAGGTGATATTCTTACCATGAGATAGGCTATGTGAAAAACTCAAAATGACATTCATGCAAAAGAAGGCCATTCCTAACAGTAAGGATGAAAATGGAAATAAATGTCTATTAGTAAATGAGATCACCCTTGGAGAATGCTTTGAGATCTTTGGGGAAATGTGGTTGGGATGGGGGAGCATGCTGGGACACCTTCCCTCTGTGGGCTCCAGACATTCCAGGCTCCCAGCCTCCCAGCTGTGGAATGTCTTGGAATGTGCTCGAAGCCCTGTGGGCTTTGAAGCCTGGGAGCAGTAGAGTTCTGCTGGCAGGGGTGGGTTGGGGCCCACCTGGGATCTCTGGTGTGGTTCAGCAGCCCCCAGGGCTGGAGGGTGAAGAAACTAATAGGAAATGCAGAACTTGTCACTGCGGGCAGCCCTTAGAGCAGAGGTCAGCCTGGAGATTAAAGGAGAAACAGCGGTTCCTCTGCCCTTCTTACTAGTATAGAACATCTCAGTGTAATTTCCCACAAAGACTGTCCAAGTGCCTACCCTTTGCCCTGTCTCCACTGAAAGTTAGCAGTGTAACTAACACCTACCCTTCTTTTTTATAAATGAGCATCATCCCCCTGAGCAGTGTTCTGTTTCTTTAAGGTTAGGACTGCAGAGAGATTGTGGGAGGTGGCAGGGAAGGCTGGTGGGTATTGATAGTGGAAAGAGAGGGTCCACCAGATCTGGAGGCTCCTGGGAACCCTCTCTGCCTACCTCTCTGCCCCAGTTTGTAAAGACACAAAAGCCAGCTCTTTACAGCAGCCTTTTAAAGTCAATCTAAGATCTCTCAAGAAGGGTTTTTACAGTCATAGGAAAAGATTTTTGTTTCTTTCCTGGGGAGGCCTTAGGGATTTCCACATTTCCCGGCACTTCTCAGAAGAGAACTAGTGGGAGGGAAGATGATTGCTTTGAGTGCAGTTGGCAGAAACTTGGGGATCAGCCCCCTTGGCCCTGGCTTGGTTCTTCCATGAAGAAGCATCTTCAGCTTTCATTGCCAAAGGGTGTTTTGCTTCGATTGAGGGGAGGAGAAGATAGGAGAGGAAATAAAAGCACAAAAATGAAAAACAAAGAATTCCTGAAGGTCTGATAAGCAGTTCAACTATGCACCAAAACATAAATATTTGGCCAAATTAGTTACTCCAAATGCTTTATATTTCTAAAATTGAGCCGCAGTTTTGTTATACTTTGAAGTTTTTCAGCTCTTCACAATCCTGCGCAAATCTAAGGGGGTGGGGGGTGGGAACTGGAGTTCATTTCCTTCTCTGAGAGGTCAGCAAATACTTAACTTCTTTCCTCTGATGCCTGCTAAAGTGATCTTGCTGTTTTGTTGACCATCTCTTTCAAAGTGGAGATGTCATCTGTGCAATGACTCAATTTAGCATTTTGTCAATGAACAAGAAATAAGCAGCATGTGCTGGATAGTATTAGCTTGGAATCAATCACAAAAGTGTTGCCGGTTATTAAAATATCCGTATCCTAACATAATCTGTGACAGTGTCTGTAGTCTAATTTCTGTCCACTTTTTGTTGAATTCACCTTTTGAAATTTGCATAACTTTACTTGTGGAGTTTCTCACAGATATAAGACTTAAATCTAGTTTATTTGCATAATCACATAGCAGAAATTACTCGTTCCCAGGGGCAGACGAATTCACATGCGTAGACTTGAGGTCTATTTTAGTATGATCCACAAGCAGTTGGTTAATTTCCTCACTGAAGTCCGCTGATACATTCAATGAAAAATAGCCAATCAGATTAGTTGTTTGCGATCAGCAGACCCCTCTTTTCCTGCAGCAGCCATGGTCAAGGGGAAGACCGAGGAGAGAAGATGCAAGAACAGGGCCTCAAGGTTAAGCCCTTGGCCAATGGCAAACCTTCTCTAGTAGCAGCCTGTAGTAATGAGAGAGATTTTTATTAAAGCAGACACTGGGTGGTATTACACAGAACTGTCGCTTTTCTAGGGGAGGTAAAGTGGCTGAGGAAATATTCGAGCCTGCTGTCAAGCCTGAAATCTTTTGACTTTGTTCCCAGGAAGCAAGACTGGGGCCTAACTCCAGATGTCTCTGATGGGATTTACTGTGCAGCTTGAAATGCAGGTTGGTTATTTAATGAAGAAAATCAGAAGTCTTGCCTCTTTAAAGTTGGTTTTAAGTATTTATTTTATTCCTTGCTATCAGGAAGTTGTGTGTGTGTGTGTGTATATGTGTGTGTGTGTGCGTGCGTGCGCACACACACATTGAAAGAGAAGTGGAAGAGGGAGAGAGAGATGGGGAGAAAGAGAGAGAGAGAGCAAGATTAATTTAATACTTTTATGTATTAAATGTTAGACATATTGAAAGCAGAGGAGGTAACATTACTTATGTAGACGTTACCTGAATTCCTCCAGAAACCAAGCAAAATCAAAGTAAGCTAATTAGAGTAAGTTTACTAGAGCAATATTCTTCACCAAACATTGGCAGAGTTGGCTTGGTTACTGTGATAAGTACTGCAAGTCATTCCCTAAAGGAGCCTCATCCTTTCCTTGGCTACACCCTTTGTGTGTGCTCTCTTCCTTAAGGAGGCTTGGAAGGTTTTTCTCTCGTTTCTCTTGAAAGGGCAGCTGAAACGCCTCTTCCTCCAGGAAGCCTTTCCTGGAGAAAAGAAGTGGCCCCCCTTTCTCTGGACTCCCACAGAACTTTACTTCCATGTCTTTCTGGCATGTATTTAATTGTGCCACACATCATAGTAATCTGTGTTCACATTTCTCTAATCATATTTACCTAATCTTTTCTACTGATTTATAAGCTCCACCAAGCAATATTTAGGGTAGATTTCACTTTGTACCTCCACATGGATTTTAGCACAGTACCTTGCACCTCATAGGCACACAACAAGCATGTGTTTAATTAATAAAATAAATGCATCCAAAGCCACTTATACTGTACAGTAGTAACCTATAACCTAAGTGTTCTTACCAGAGAAGATAAAATTAAAACTCCATTTAAAAAATTTTCTTATTTTCTCCATCCTAATTCAGTATCAGGCATCTTAAATTTGGTCAGAATTAGTTTAATAGTTTAGAGTTTCATGGTTTAAGCAAACATTTTTCTTTTCCTTCCTTTTTCTTTCTTTGGAACCAGAAGAAACTTTGCTGGACAAAAAGGAAAAATATCTGGGTGGGAGAAATTGGGTGGGGCCAGTTAAGCCTGCATTCCGCTACTGGATTTAGTTGAAAATATCAAGCTGTTTTCAAGAATTCTGGATTAAACTCCCTCCCTCGCATTGTATTCAGGGGTGCCTTCCTTGAAGAATTGAAAGCAGAAAGATTTGGGAGCTGAGAGTTAAGCTGAACAAAAGGTAACTATTTTAAATCAAAACATCTGCTAGAGAGGTGAATTTAACTTAAATTCCAAGGGGCAATTGCCTTTCAGCTCTCACCTCGTGGACCTATCTTCTCTGATAAATTTTCCCTGGCTACATTAATAAAAGTTGGGGGAGGAAGTGTCGTTTTGCTATACTTTAGAAATAGCAACTTAAAATATACTTCATCTTCTTTTAATGTCCCAGAAGTTGTGCCTTTCATCTCCCAGTTGTTCTTTATAATACATGGTGTGATGTGGCCTTAACAGATAAGCAATTCCTGTTCTTTTTGCTCAGCATCCAAGAGTTCTGGAAGATTTTGGAAACTCTTTTGTTGTAGTGATAGTGGTATTTATTTCTCAATTTGTGATGTATAGTGTTATCTACCATGGTTGTGTGGGTTGATGAAGCCACTGCTATTAGTTCATGATGACTAAAGAGAATCTATGGGGAAGGTAGTAGGAAGAGCTTAACTGGAATCTCCAGAAACGGTGCCTTCAGGAGTCAAAGCTTGGACTCTCTCATTTGAATGCTCTCCCATGCTGCGGTCTGAAAGTTTGTGTCTCTCCCAAAATTCATATGTTGAAATCCTAACTCTAAGATGATAATATTAGAAGATGATGCCTTTGGGAGGTGACTAAATCATAAGGGCCCATTCCCTCATGAACTGGAACGGGCTGAAGAGAGACTCTTTGTCCCCTTCACTCTGTGAGGACACAGCAAGAAGGCACTGTCTATAATCCAGAAAGCAGACCTGCACCAAACACCAAATCTGCCTTGATCTTGGCTTGCTAGCCTCCAGAGTTGTAAGAAATACATTTTTGCTGTTTATAAGCCACCTGGTTTATGGTACTTTGTCCTGGCAGTCCAAACAGTCTAAGACAAAAATTAGTACTGCGAAGTGGGGGTGCTGCTGTACTAAATACTTAAAATGTGGAAGTAGCTTTGGAACTGGATAATGAATAGAGGCTGGAAGAGTTTTGAGGTGCATGCTAGAAAAAGCCTACACTGTGGTGAACTAACCATTCAGGGCAATATTGCTGAGGGCCCAGAAAGAAAAAAGGAGAGCAGTAGAGAAAACCTCAGTCTTTTTAGAGAATACCTAAGTGGTCATGAACAGAACATGTTAGTAGAAATATGAATGGTAAAGGTTATTCTGATAAGGCCATTCAGATGGAAATGAGAAATATGTTATTGAAAATGGGAGAAAAGGCAATTCTATTTTTAAAGTGGCAAAGAATTTGGCTGCTTTGTGTTCTTGTTCTAGTGTTTTGTGGAAGGTAGAACTTGTGAGTGATGAAATTAAATATTTAGCTGAAACTATTTCTAAGCAAAGTGTTGAAAGTGTAGCCTGGTTTCTCTTGATTGCTCATAGTAAAATGCAAGAAGAGAGAAATGATTTAAAGATGGAATTGTTAATTAAAAGGAATGCAGAGCTTAAAATTTTAGAAGATTCTTAGTCTATTCACATTGAGAAAATATGAGAAAACTTGTGTGGAAGAGAACAAGCGTGCAGCCAAATGATTATTTGATAAGAAGGTTGGTATAGATTGTCATCTCAATGGAAGCCAGATGCTATTCATCAAGATAATTGGGACATTTATCATCTCAGCCCTGGAACCAAAGATAGAAGAAGTGACTCAGGATGCAGAACAAGGAATAGGTCTTGAGAAAGAAAGCCAGAAGAGTGAGGTAAAGTGCAGATGTGGAATGATCCAGCCTCAGAGGATGTTTCATACTAAGGTCAAGATGCATATGGAGCCAGGAACCCAGGTGCTCATTCTAACAATGTGAAAGAATTCTGTTTTGCCAACCCTAGAGGGAGTTGTTCAAAATTCCAGAAAACAGCAGTAAGATTCGTGATGCCAAGGAAGGGTGGACTATATATTTCTGTAATTTAATCTAAATGAAATCCAGGACCTATTGTTTGAGACAATGGATTAAGAATGACTCAGAAAGCATTTTGGAGATCACTGGGGCTGCCCTTCCCATCATAGGTCCTGGAGTGCAGAACAATATCAAAAGAAGGCCATCACTGCCCAGAGCAGCCTTATATCAGGGGCTCCACTCCCTGCACTCCATCACTGTGCCCCTTGGCTGCCCCAGGGCCAGCTCAGGTGGCTCCAGTGCAGCATGGTCTGCACCCAGCAAAGCCATGGGGGCACGGCAGCCTCTAACTGGATTGCAGAGAATGCCCTGGAATGTCATAGGCCCAGGCAGACAAACGCCACAAAGGTGGGGCCACCATAGAGAGTCCCAACTAAGGCAATACCCAGTGGAACCATGGGAGTGGGGCCACCCCTGAGACCACAGACCAGTAAAGCCCCTAGCATGTGATTCCCACCTGGGAGAACTGCAGGCACTCAACTCCAAACCGAGAGAGCTGTGCCATAGGCTACACCTGGAAAATCTGTGGTGTCAGAGCTGTCCAAGGCCATGAAGGCAGGCAAAACTGCAGAGGTAGGACTGCCATCCCAGTGGGTGTGCAAGGCAGGACCTCTGCCCCAGCACCTAGACAGCAGAACACTGAACCAAAATGATTATGCTTGAGCATTAAGATTTTGGACTTGTTCAGAATTTGCCACTTCTTTCTTTACTATTTCTCCATCTTGGAATGGGAATATCTAGCCTATGCCTGTCCCATCATTTTATTTTGAAAGCACTTAACGTGTTTAATTTCAGAGGTTCACAGCTCAGGATGTATAGTACCTCACATCTCATGCATATCTAATTTTGATGACATTTAGATGAGACCCTGGACTTCGGACTTTTAAATTGATGCTGGACTGAGTTAAAACTTCAGGCTCTTGGGATGAAATGAATATATTCGCATGCAAGAAGGACATGAGGCTGAGTGCACTGGCTCACGCCTGTAATCCCAGCAGTTTGGGAGGCCACGGTGGGTGGATCACCTGAGGTCAGGAGTTCCAGACCAGCCTGGTCAACATGATGAAGCCCTGTCTCTACTAAAAATACAAAAAATTAGCTGGGCGTGGTGGCAGGCCCACCTACTGAGGAGGCAGAGGCAGGAGAATCGCTTGAACCTGGAAGGTAGAGGTTGCAATGAACCAATATTGTGCCATTGTAGTCCAGCCTGTGCAACAAGAGTGAAACTCCATCCACCTCCCCCACCAAAAAAAAGACATGAATTTGGCTACAGGCAGGGGTGAAATGCTATGGTCTGAATGTTTGTTTCTCCTCCAAAATTCATGTTGAAACCCTAGCCTTCAAGGTAACGGTATTTTGAGGTCCTGCCTTTGGGAGGTGATTAGGTCGTCAGGGCAGTCCTCATGAATGGGATTAATGCCCTCATCAAAAAGGCTAGAGGGAGACCCCCACCCCTTTCAGCATGTGAGGACACAGCAAGAAGGCACTGTCTATAGGCAGAAAGCAGATCCC
Organism: Mandrillus leucophaeus; assembly: GCF_000951045.1. NCBI lineage: Eukaryota > Metazoa > Chordata > Mammalia > Primates > Cercopithecidae > Mandrillus > Mandrillus leucophaeus. The sequence goes on along the minus strand of NW_012101165.1, from coordinate 576,714 downwards.
CACCAGACCCTGAATCTGCCCTGAGTTTGGACTTCCCGACCTCGGGAGCTGTGAGAAATAAATTTTCATAATTTATAAGCCACCCAGTTTATAGTATTTTGTTGTGGCAGCTCAAATGGAATAAGACATCCCAGTTTGGACTTTTGGAAAGAGTAATCTAGTGAGAAATAATGTTTCAAGAACTGGAGATTAGTCTAAAGAGGCCCAATAAATGAAAAGAGAAAAGGCACTTATTTGTTTGTCTTCACAAATACAAAGGAATACCTCTCAGCCCTGGAACCAAAGATAGAAGAAGTGACTCAAGGATGCAGAGCAAGGACTGGGTCTTTAAGAAGCAAGGCCAAGGGCTGGGCGTGGTAGCTCGTGCCTATAATCCCAGCATTTTGGGAGGCAGAGGTGGGCAGATCACTTGAGGTCAGGAGTTCAAGACCAGCCTGGCCGACATGGTGAAACTCCGTCTCTACTAAAAATACAAAATTTGCTGGGCATGATGATGCACACCTGTAATCCCAACTACTTGGGAGGCTGAGACAGGAGAATCGCTTGAACCAAGGAAGTTGCAGTGAGCCAAGATTGCGCCATTGCACTCCAGCCTGGGCAAAAAGAGCGAAACTCCATCTCAAAAAGAAAAAAAAAAAAAAAAAAAAAAAAACCAAGACCAGAAGAGTGAGGTAAGGTGTGGATGTGGAATGATCCCACCTTAGAGGATGCTTGATGTGTAAGGTCAAGATGCACCTGGAGCAAGGGACCTAGGTGCTCATTCTAACACCATGAAGGAATTCTGTTTCGCCAAAAGTACAGGGAGTTTTTCAAAGTTCCAGAAAACAGCAGTAAAGTTCAGTGATGCCAAGGAAGGGTGGACTATATTTCTGTAATTTAATTTAAAGAACTGACATAGGTTTCTCAGGGATACACAAAAGAGGTTCTTACTCTCACAGAAAGAGCTGGCTCTCGAATTGCTTTAGGGAATGCAGTTCCCAGTAAATAGGAACCTTCTATAAGGGAAACAGAGAAACTTCAGGGAGGGCTCCCAGAGAGCTGCTGGGCTGGTGTTGGTGTCTCTGAACTTGAAAGAGTGGCCTCATGACACCCAGATTTCCAAGACACAGACCAACTGTCTTGGGGGACAAGTTGGAAGGTTGATAGGGCAAGTGTTAAAAGAAACAAACAAACAAACAAACCTTGCAAACTAGATTTAGTTGCTGCTTCAGGAAGGCACTGCCATTGCTCGGGTGACCTGAAGACCTGTTTGCCAACAGAAGCAAGGAACCCCCGTCCCTTCATCCAGGCTTGTGGTCTCTCTCTGGTGCCCCCTACTGGCAGAGCCTAACAGGGTGTCAGCTGGCCAAGCAGAAAGGTGCTGTGCGGAGTCCTAGCCTCAGTGGAATACAGGAGCATGGGTCTGGAGTTGGCGAGGTCACAACTTTATAAGTGGCACGTTCTCCTTAAAGCGTCCCAAGACCCATGTTTCTTTCCTAGCAGAACCGTGTATTACCAATTACAGCTAGAACTGTATTTGAGCCCTTTCCAGGTACCTTCTCTTAGGAGAACCATACCTATCTCCTGCAGACTTAAAAATCCTGCCATCTCAAAAGCTGAGGCACATGTTTGACAATGTTTATCCTTTCCATTCCTAGCTATTAACAGAAAAAAAGATCCACTTTCACTTTCTTCTGAAAAGTCAACAGCATGTCCACCAAACCCTCTAGCAAATATTCGATAGTTGAAATTTCTCATCACCACTGTATAAAATATATATTCAATGACCAATTCTATACATTACTTCTATATTGGTTTTTTTTTTCATCTGTCTAAAATGCATGATTAATTTTCTCCTTCTGGCCAGGTGGCCTATACCAAAGTTCCAGAGCAGGTCACTTACATTTTTCTCTGACTCACTCCTCCACAGTGTTTCTGTTTTTGGGTTACTCAAGTGAATATCTTATTGCTATATCATACCATTCAGTCTCCCCTTATTACAGCCTATCATTTGGGAATATGGCATGCTTCTCCATCACTGTATTTTAATCTGAAGCCCCTTCCCACCATGTCTCAAAAAATCACACTATGGTATAACCTCAACTTGATTCATTCACAATGCACAGTGAGACAGTATGATAAAGTGACCTCTGGACTAGATTGCCCATGTCCAAATCCTTGTTTTTCTACCTACCAGCTGTACATGTCCTTGTGCAAGTTATTTAACTCCCATAAGCCTCATTTTTCTCCATCTGTGAAATGGAAGTAACAACAGTACCTACTTTGTAAGGTTGTTTCTAAGATGAAAAGAGATATACAGATAGTAAGTACTCAATCAATGACAGCTATTATTAGTATAATGGTTTTGAGGCTATTAGTATTATTTCCATCTCCTCTCTGCTTTCCAATATTTTGGGGGTGCAAATCCCCAGGCATATCCCCTATTTTTATTCATATTCTCATCTTATGCTTGTTGTCTTCCATAGGAACCACATTCATAGGTTTATCAAGGTGATTGTCCTTCTTTCTTCCTTTACTTAAAGTTTTTCAGTTGGGTCACCCAGATTCTGGTCAAATATCCTTCCCTCACCAAGAATACATCATTCATCCCAGTACATAAACCACGGCTTCGTCTTATAAATGTCACTTCTCTTTACCATCTTTTTCATTGTACATTCAACCCAGATTTTTCTTTCTCTTCAAAGTCTTTATTATTGGTAGAGAAAACCATTATATAAGTTTATCATCTAGGGCTGGGCATGGTGGCTCACAACTGTAGTCCCAGCACTTCAGGAGGCTGAGGCAATGAATCCCTTGAGCTCAGGAGTTCAAGAGAAGCCTGGGCAACGTGGCGAAACCCTGTCTCTACCAAAAATACAAAAAGTTAGGCGGGTGTGGTAGTGTGCTCCTGTGGTTCCAGCTATTTGGGAGGCTGAGATGGGATGATCGCTTGAGCCAGGAGACGGAGGTTGCAGTGAGCCGAGATCGTGCCACTGCACTCCAGCCCGGGTGACAGAGTGATACCCGTTTCCAAAACGAAAAAAAAAGTTTATCATCTGTACTCTTGAGTCCTTTGATTCCTCACCCAAGGCATAGTTTATTTTCAGAAATGTCATTCATGTAGTATTTCAACTCAAGACATACTGGGAGAAGATTTCCAGGAGAAAGTTAATAAGGATCTTCAAATGGCAGAAGAATCAGGAAGATTAGACCTGAGAGCTTAATGGAACAGCTTTCAAAAGCATGATGAATCATCTTGGGTGTGCAACTTGGACAGAATGCTTATTTCATATAGGCTAAGTAGAGAGTATTGAGACTGTCAGAAAAGGAAGCTTTCAGCCTGATGCCAAAGAAATTTGCTAGTCAAAATAACCAGTCAAATAATTTCCAAATTAATTATTTTTCATTTCATGTTTGCATTTGTACATCCAGTCTCAGATTCTCAAAGGAGTAAGTTATGATTTTAGCACACAGAAGTGTAGCTTCTTCTCATCACTACCCTAAACCATCCAAATTATAAAAGTGAAACTATATATTATACAGTGATACCTTCATAAATCTATTTCCAAATGCCTGAAAATAGGCATCATGAGTGGGGAATTTCATATGTGTCCATGCATGTACAGAGTTCAGGCTCAGAGAGATAAATGTGTCAAGAATGCATAACCACAGTCGAGTAATTATGCAACTTCTATTTCTGCCAATAAATTTCGAGCCTGATTTATGTCAGATCAGAATATAAATCCAGTCTTTGCACCGATTATCAAAAATACACTTTTCAGGCTGGGCACAGTGGCTCATGCCTGTAATCCCAGCACTTTAGGAGGCTGAGGCGGACAGATCACCAGAGGTAAGGAGTTCAAGACCAGCCTGGCCAACATGGTGAAACCCCATCTCTACTAAAAAATACAAAAATTAGCCGGAAGTGGTGGTGTGGTGGCAGGTGCCTATAATCCCAGCTACTCAGGAGGCTGAGGTAGGAGAAGCACTTGAACCCGGGAAGTGGAAGTTTCAGTGAGCCGATATGGCACCACTGCACTCCAGCCTGTGCAACAGAACAAGACTCTATTAAAAAAAAAAAGAAAGAAAGAAAGAAAGAAAGAAAGAAAGAAAGAAAGAAAGAAAGAAAGAAAGAAAGAAAGAAAGAAAGAAAGAAAAAACCACTTTTCACACTTTTCAGTGTTGAATGTAATATTTTCAGACAGAATATAATTAATGGAATGCTATACTGGGTCCACACTGCAAAGTCTGCTGGGCCTTCGGGTGGAGTGGAGCCTGTCTAGAGAAAAAAGACAAGACTCAGCTCTGAAAAGAGAACTGAAACGAAGGATCCAGAAATCGTGATGACTTGATAAACCTTGGGCCTAAGCTCTCATATGAGCAAATAATGAGGGCAGCCATCTTAATTTTTATGGAAAATAAATGGGTGTATCATCTCATTTACTAAAAAAAATAATGAGATGAAATTGTTCTGAGGGAGTGGATTCCCAGGATTCTCCACCCTGTGTATGCCTCACTTCTGCCAGGTGCCACCAATCACCGACTCTAAATTTGTCAGGCCGGAGCAATGCATCTGAGTCCTGGAGAATCACTTGGGGAGTTTTGAAAAATACTGACATCCAGCTCCACCTAGGAAATGTTAGTTTAATTAGATTGGGATGCAGCCTAGGCACTGCTAGTTTTCTTAAAGCACACCAGGTAAGAAGCACTGGTCTAGGCCAGCTGCCCTGAGGGTAGCTCCTGCCTTGCAAAGACTATGACAAAGTCTTTCTGCAGAGATGCACACAGGACAACAGTGGGGCCTCTTTCCCATTCTTGCTGCCCTTTCTCCTTCATGTTCTTTATTCTCCTGCCTTGTAGCGCCGGTCCTTGACTACAGATTGTCTTGTATCTGTTGTCTATAATTTAATGCTTCTGATTCCCAGATGCCTGCTGGTCCCTCCCTGGCCTGCTCTGACTCCAGAAATTTGTATTTTCTTCTGAGTATTTGCCCACTCTGTTGCAAACTGTGGCTTTGCAAGCTCCCTTAGCTGCATTGACTTGAAGCAAGCATCTGATTCAACCCTCTCAGTTGGATTCTAACTTCCAGTCCCTTCCCTCCGGCAGGAGGCTGGGGACATCTCCACAGGCAACACCTGACCTTATTTGTTCAACACTTAACTTCTGTGGGATGAGATGAAGTCCCACCCTGTCCATCTAGATAACAATCTTCTTGTCATGGGATGAAACCAGCCTGGGTTTGAATCCTGCATGAGGAAATTACAGCAGAATGAGAGAGAGAAAGCCTAGGTGACTAGGGGGTAGGTTCCTGAGCTAGGGCCTGAGATGTGGAAAGGAGAGACTATAAAGAGAAGGGAGAAGAGAAAATGATGAGTAAGACCATCTTCTTTAGGTAAACCTAAGTGTGTATTATAAATGTTAGCATTGGCCACTGTCGCTTATAAATTGCTGCTGTCATTTTAAAAATTCTGTATCATGTCTTCTTCATGACTTTTTAATGCCACCATTGTCTCAAGGTACAAGCCCAGAAGTGTAAGTTGAAAAGGAAATGTCTATAAAATAATACACATGCTCTAATTTTCAACCAAACATTAAAAGTAAACCTAAAACCCACTGCTGATATCCATGTATAATCCCTTTTGGCTCCCAGAGGTACCTCTGTTAACAAATGTGTAGTCCTGGAAGAACTGTTTGATGTACAAAAAAATACATGTATGATATTGCTTCATGTGTGTTTTATATAACTGGAGTAATACCACATACATCATTAGGAAAATTACTTTTTTTTCACTCAACAGTCTAGAGTGGAGATCTTTCATTTCACCACATATAAATCTCATTCTACTCAACTACTAAATGCTAACTATGGACAAATAAGCTGTTTCCAACGGATATGATTATAAACAATTGTATAAATACAATGTATAGTTTATATGTGTGTGTGTGAAGGTTTCTTTAGAGAAGATCAGGAAAAGTAAAATTGTTAGACAATAGGGTAGATGAATTTTTATTTTAAATAGGTATTGTCAAATTTATACCTCACCTAGTAATGCAAGAGAATACCATTTTACCAAACTCTGCTCAACACTATCACATATTTTACTTTATTTTATTATTATTTTTAGATGGAGTCTTACTCTGTCACCCAGGTTGGAGTAAAGTGGCCCAATCTGGGCTTACTGTAACATCTGCCTCCCAGGTTCAAGCGATTCTCCTGCCTCAGACTTCTGAGTAGCTGGGTTTACAGACACCCATCAACACTCTCAGCTAATTTTTGTATTTTTTTGTAGAGACGGAGTCTCACCATGTTGGCCAGGCTGGTCTCGAACACCTGACCTCAAGTGATCTGCCTGCCTCAGCCTCCCAAAGTGCTGGGATTACAGGTGTCAGCCACCATGCCACATATTTCAAATGTTGCTTCTCTGGAATGGTATTTCTTTGTTTGCATTTATGTATTTTTTTTTATTACTGGTGTGGTGAAAATATGCTTCATTATTGTTTCAGTTTGCTTTTCATTGATTACAGGTAAGATTGAACATTTTTGTGTATGCCTACTATTATTTGGTTTTACTCCTTTACTTTCCATATTCTTTGCCCATTTTTCTATTGGGTGGCTTATCTTTTTTCTTATTGGTAGAGGAGTGATTTATAGATTATGGATTTCCTTCAGGACACAATTCACATTGTAGTCTACTTGAATGGCTCCCCCCGGTGGTGTACAGTACACAGCCTGCACAGCCGTAACTGGCAGTCAGCTTTTGTTTGTGATCAATATGTAAATATTTTATCCTTACTCTGTCTCTTGTCTTTACATTTTACTTGTGTTATTTTTCACAGTGTAGAAGTTGTTTTTCTAGTCATATTTATCGGTCTTTTCCTTTGTGTTGTTTGCCTTCTGAGTCTTGTTTAAGATAATCTTTCCCACCCAAAGTAAAACATTTTCCTGTGTGGCCTCTGATTCTTTTGTAGTTTTACTTTTTATGCTCATATATTTAATCTATCTAGAAACGACTGGTGGATGATGTGAGGTAGGGATCTAACATTATCTTTGTCCAAATGGATAACTAATAATACCAACAAATTATTGAATAGACATCCAAAAGACATCTCTTACCTAAAATCCTACCTCTACCACCACGCCTGGCTAATTTGTGTATTTTTAGTAGAGACAGGGTTTCACTATGTTGGCCAGACTCATCTTGAACTCCTGACCTCAGGTGATCCACCTGCCTCAGCCTCCCAAAGTGCTGGGATTACAGACATGAGGCAGGAGAATTGCTTGAACCCAGGAGGCAGAGGTTGCAGTGAGCTGAAATCGTGCCATTGCACTCCAGCCTGGGGGACAAGAGTGAGACTTCGTCTCAAAAAAAAGAAAATTTAAATTAAAAAAATTTTTTAAATTAAAAATTAAGAAAATAAAATAAAATACTACCTCTATCATATGGCATTTTTTCCTATATTCATAGGCCCATTTTGAGGCTCTGCATTCTATTCTTATGATTAAAATTATATTTGGAGAAATTATTCATTTCGCTACAATGGTCATGGGTAATCACGATCTATTAGTAAGTGAGAGGTTTGGTTTAAATAAAGATCTACTCTATATTGAGTTTAATTCATAGTATATAACTTAATGTTATAATAAACTATGTATTATAAATGATATGGAGTTCTCACTTCTGACAGGAGGCTCAGTCTAAATAATGCTTTTGTTATCTTTTAAAGCTCCCACATTGAGGACCTGCATGACTCTTAGACAAAGATCTTGGTGTCCAGTGAAGTGGCCAACTTGTTTTTATTTCTTCCTGAATATTATTATGACTTGAAACTCATAACTTGATTCATAGTATATTAATAACATTAATTCATATATCTTTTAAGTTTAAGTGAACTGATCATTTAGAACAAGAGTTCAAAAATATAAATATGAACTTTTCCATGGGCCCATATGAACCTTAAATGCCATCTGATAGCACAGTTTGACAAGTAGTAGTCTGTGAATAAATATATGCAGAATGAAAGTAGTACTATGCGTAACTTGAAAACTGCCACTCACGCTCTTTTTTCTAGGCACTTCACTGATTTGCTTCATTCAGAGTAGCTGTTTTACTCTTGCTGTTTTAAGACATATGGTATTAGAACTTGGCATGAATCACTTTCTTTGCCAGAAAATTTTGAGTCAATTTAAGCTTTTTTCTTTGACCTTTTTAAAAAAAAACCCAAGACACTTAGTTGTTATTGGCTATCAAATAAACCCCCGAAGCATAAATATTATTCTCCATATTGGCTTTCCATATGGTGCAATTGAATGAAAACTGGACTTACTTTACTCTCCCTTCTCTCTGGAGAGCACAGCCTATGTAGACTAGAATGTGAATGATGACCCCTGGATTGTGCAGTGCACAGTACTGTTCTCCTTCCCGCTTCCATTCTCTATGTTTCTCTATTCAAAAAGATCCTCCTGGCTCTGCCTGTAGATAGATCCGTTGATGCCTATGATTTGCAGCTCTGTGTTCCTTGAAGACATCATCCCACAGACTGCAAAGGTTACTCATGTAATTAGCCTGGAGACTTCTAGCAGTTTCCAGGCCTGAGTTCTTATCAGGGTTTGTCTTACAAGAGTTCAAATGGTCTCCTGTATGACTATTTTAAAAATATGGAGGCCAGGCGCAGTGGCTCATGCCTATAATCCCAGCACTTTGGAAGGCCGAGGTGGGTG
>NW_012101165.1:564100-564696 GCF_000951045.1 Mandrillus leucophaeus | reverse complement strand
TTATAGATTATGGATTTCCTTCAGGACACAATTCCTTTTTTCTTATTGATAGAGGAGTGATTTATAGATTATGGATTTCCTTCAGGACACAATTCACATTGTAGTCTACTTGAATGGCTCCCCCCGGTGGTGTACAGTACACAGCCTGCACAGCCGTAACTGGCAGTCAGCTTTTGTTTGTGATCAATATGTAAATATTTTATCCTTACTCTGTCTCTTGTCTTTACATTTTACTTGTGTTATTTTTCACAGTGTAGAAGTTGTTTTTCTAGTCATATTTATCGGTCTTTTCCTTTGTGTTGTTTGCCTTCTGAGTCTTGTTTAAGATAATCTTTCCCACCCAAAGTAAAACATTTTCCTGTGTGGCCTCTGATTCTTTTGTAGTTTTACTTTTTATGCTCATATATTTAATCTATCTAGAAACGACTGGTGGATGATGTGAGGTAGGGATCTAACATTATCTTTGTCCAAATGGATAACTAATAATACCAACAAATTATTGAATAGACATCCAAAAGACATCTCTTACCTAAAATCCTACCTCTACCACCACGCCTGGCTAATTTGTGTATTTTTAGTAGAGACAGGGTTTCACT
>NW_012101165.1:551122-559370 GCF_000951045.1 Mandrillus leucophaeus | reverse complement strand
AACCAGTTGAGCACAGAGACTCTGTTCAGTATAGCAAACATAGTTTACGTGGGCCCACCCAGAAACTTTCTACAGGTACATTCCACATGCTGAGTGATGCTGGCTGACTCCGACTGTTGTGTGCAACTCTATGCTTCTTTCCTAAAGCCTGTGTGAGAAGATGCAAAGTTAAAGTCAAAATTCCAAGACTTACAGATGGTTAGAACTGCAAATACTTTAGGGACTTTCTTGTTGAACCATCTGATTTTAGAACTGGGATGACTGCCTGTTGACTTTAGTATATTTCATTTATAAATATATAGGCACACACATTTATAACATATATAATCAACCATATTAATCATATTAATAGCAAATGAATGAAAACTTCATATACATTTAAACTTTAAGTGAACTGGTCATTTGGGATATAAGCATGTGAAGTTAGCTCTCCTTTCTTTTAAATATCTGCAGCTCCCATTGGGGTGGGTGTGTGTGTGTGTGTGTGTGTGTGTGTGTTTCCAAGAACATAGCAGTGGAGAAGTTACTAATTGCCACCCATTAGACAGATGGGAATGGTTAAAATGTGGAACAGTTGCCAGCTCCCTGTGGAATTCTGGCTGGCTGTTTCTTTACTCCAAAGTCTGTTTTACTTCGTGAAACAGTTTTATTTTTTAAGTAACATTTACTTTTTATTCCCCAAAGGGATGCTGGGAAGGAGACTCCCCTTATTGCTATTCTCATAGTAACATGTGAGACAACTGCATGTACACAGGGCTTGACAGTCTCTTCCTGGGAACATACACTGCGAATAGCCCAGAGGATCTAGGCAGCCACCTGTCACTCAGCTCAGCACCTACATCTGTACCCTTCCTTCCCAGCCCTAGGCCCCTTTACACTGATGGAAGTGATAGTACATGGCAATTCTCCAAATCAAGGTTGTTTAAAAATTCCTACAGTCCACTGATTAGGCATTTATTCCCCTGTGGCTATTTCTAAAGGTAAAAATAACACCTTGGAGAGTTTGTGGATCTTTCTAGTTGGTGTACTGTGACCCTATATAGACTTCAGCCCCAAAATGCATGACCATCACATTTGTAAAGAACTACTCAGAACAAGTTAAACCTAAGAGCAATGCCCTCTAGCAAACTAGAGTCTAGAATATACTAGTAAGAGACCAATCATTCCACAAATATTTATTGAGGCTCTCTTCTGGGCACTGCAGAGTTCATAAGAAAAAAGCAGATCTACCTTTGTCTTCAAAAGTCTCAAAGTGCAAGGTAGAGACTGAAAAGTCACAGGGTGATTGCAATAGAGGAGACTGAGCACAATTACATTGGAAGTTCACTGTGTCGGGGCTAGGAGGGCTCTTAACTCAGACTTGGGCAGTCATAAAGGTTACCTAGAAAAAGGCCAGAGGGGAGCTAGCTGGACACAGATATGGAGGAACAGTGCTCAAGGCAGAGAGAACAGCATGTGTGAAAACCTGAGGACAAGAGGCAGCAAGGCACATTCAGGACAATGAAAACCAGTTTAATCTGGCTAGAGTGGAGAGTGAGTGTGTGCATGCGAGTGCGGGGGTAAAGGCAGATTTGGGAGGGATGTCCAAGATGCCCCTGGACAGAGGACTGGGAGCTAAATTATTAAGGGCTGGCCTTTTAAGTTCTTTATAGATGACTAACCTTTATCCATGAACCATTCATCCATTAATTTACCTACCATGTGCCAGGATCTAGTGCTGGGGATAAAGCAACAAATAAAACAGACAAAGAATGAGCCCTCAAGGAGCTTCCATTCTCACGAAGGGCGGAAGGAAGTCAATGAACAAATAATCAAATTGAATATATAGTAAGTCAAGCGGCAATAAATGCCAAGAAGAGAAATAACTCAGGGTGGGCGATAAGGAATGTGGCACGATGGTTCTCATTTCGCATAGGGCAATGAGGTCTCACTGATGTGGTGGCATTCAGCAGAGATCTAAGGAAATGCAGGAAGAAGTTATGAAGATTTGTGCAGGGGAAAGTCTGGGCAGAGGAAAGAGCACGGAGGGCTGGATCACCAGGTGCTCAGTGTGTTGTGGGAACACCCAGAGGCTACTCTGGCTGGAGCAAAGGGAGAGAGCACAGAAGCAGTGGGAGATGAAGTCTGAGCAATAGAAGGGCAAGATTGCAGAGGGACTTGTAGGGTTGTATCCTGAGTGTGGTAGGAAATCAAACGTGAGTTTTCAGTAGGGAGGTAGCATAACCCTGCTTGCATAGTTCTAGCTGCAGAAGAACGGATTGAGGGTGGGGTTTGGGGATGGAGTGGCAGAGTAGGCGGGGGAGACCTGCTTATTGCATAAAATCAGATAAGTAATGATGATGACCTAAGCAAGGTAATAGTATTGGAATATGTGACAAATTAGAGGCAGAAGAGAGAGAGAAAATTGAAGGATGCTAAAAGGATCCTGTTCCTTGATTCCAAAATATTTTTTATCACAACTTGCACACTGACTGAAGTTTTTCCTATTATAGTCTCTCTCTCGAGTTTAAAGAATTGAAAGATTCTATTTGGGCACATTGTGTTTTTGTTTTTGGTCGGAAAAACATAGAATTTAGAGAGAAAAATAAGGATGATATATAAAACAATACATTTACATAAATTAAAGATGTATGCATATGAAGCAATACTTATAACTTTGGAAGAAGATGTGCAATATAGAAAGTGCACAGGAAATAGAATAGGATGGTTGCCTACAGTGGGGAGAAGTAAGATAAGAGGATGTTATAAAAATAATCAAACAAAACCAAACCAAAGAACAAAGTTCCAGAATGCACATTTTTTTCTTCTTTCTTCCTTTTTTAAACTTTGTTTTAGGTTTAGAGATATATGTGCAGAATTATTATGTAGGTAAACTGCACATAGGTAGCAAGTATAGTACCCTGTCTTTTCAGACTGATCAAAACAGTAAACCTTGTTGAGCACTAGCAACTCAGTACTGCTTAGTTAGTTGTTCTAGTTTAGAGGAGGTCTCTGAGAGAACAGGTCTCGGGATAGTCAGGCTTTAACAGCGAATGGTGGAAAGGAGAAAGCTAGGCAAATGATGCCCAGAAAGGTGGGTACCATGTGACCAGTCAGAGATAGGTCTTTGGGACATAAGAAGTGAGAAAAACAGAATTCTGAAAACAAATTTTACCTCCTCCACAGTTCCACCTAAAATTAACTCTGCGTGAAGTTTTATTTTTACTTCTCCCTACCCCCAACCCTCTGCTCCAACCCAGTTTTCCAAATGATATCCTGTTCCGACATTTAAGAAAAAACTTTAGTGTTTTCCTCTCTGCGCTCAGTGGAATTTCACCAATTTCTTTGGAATGACAAGTATCAGAAAAAGTTCTGCGGCCGCTGCGGAAACCACTGCTCCATAATCTACTGAGGTTCAAGTTCTCGTAGAAAGAAAATTTGCAGTCGATTAATTTAAAGTTAAAAAAAATAAAACTGGCAGTCAGGAGGTTACTTGGGTTTTATCTCAGTTTTGTGCTGATAACATAGCTAAGTACTTCTTAGTTTACAAAGCATGTTCACATTTCTTAATCTGTTTGATCTTCATATCAACTCTTGTGAGGCAGCTACTTTACAAATGAGAAAACTAAAACTCAGAGAGATTAAATGACTTACCCAAGTTGCTTAACTTGTAATCTGCACTCTTTCTGTGTTAGAACTCTTCCTGTGTCTTGAGGTCAGATTCTAAACCTGTCTTTGCTTCCTGTAAGTGGGAACATTGTAACATTTGCCAATGAACTTCATGAGGATATAGAAAAGAAAAGTGGTGATAGTATGGGTGGCACAACCCGTTGGATGAAAAGCGCCAATAGAGGTTTACCATTGTTTGTATTATTATTATTATTTTTTAAATATTTGCGATCAGGTCTTTGCAGCTTATAAACCATCTTAAAAGGGTAGTATTTAGCAGGAACAGACCGGGGAACCCCCAAATTGGCTCCCTACCATCAGGCAACCTTGTCTGTGAATTTCCCAAGGGAAGAAATATGTGCAGAGGCCAGTACTGGATGAAGGAGCACCATTGACTGGAGCCTTGGCCTCCAAATGCAAGGTATCTTCCAACCGATCTTAGTTGGTCTACAATTGAATCTTCAGTTGAATCTTGGATCTTATCACTCCATTGAGGAAGAGGGCTGGTCCAAAGCCCACCAGCCAGCAAAATGAAGAGGAAGCAGAAAATAGAAATGGCCAGGCACTCTCCTAAGTGAGTGTAGTCCCAGCTCTCCTTGCCACTCCAGCCTGGTAAAGGGAGCATCTGGCCCTAAATAGATATATTCTGTGGCTCTAGGCTCTAGTGCCTAGATAATGTAGAATGGTCTCTTTGAACTTGGGCAGTCTTGAGCATGGGTTTTCTTCATGGGAGGGGAGGAGTGTTAGAGTTCTGGATTGGGAGAGTTGCTAAAAGCCCTCCTAGCTCAGGGTTCTGTATTAGCCCATTCTCACATTACTATAAAGAAATCCCTGAGACTGTGTCATTTATAAAGAAAAGAGGTTTAATTGGCTCATGGTTCCACAGGCTGTACAGGAAGCATGATGCTGACATCTGCTTGGCTTCTGGGGAGGTTTCAGGACACTTACAATCCTGGTGGAAGGCAAAGGGGAAGCAGCCGCATCTTACATGGCTGGAGGAGGAGGGAGCCAGAGCAGGGAGATGCCATACACTTTTAAACAAACAGATCTCATGAGCACTCACTCACTATCACGAGAAGAGCACCAAGGGGGAAATCCACACCCATGATCCAATCACCTCCCACCAGGCCCCACCTCCAACACTGGGGATTACAACTGGATATGAGATTTGGGCCAGGACACAGATCCAAATCATATAGGGTTCTGAAAGTAAGGAGAATCCCCGAATTTGGAAACGAGATCAGGAAGTTAAAATTCTCTAAAATTCATTCATCCCATAACATTTTGTGTGATATTATGCCAGAGGCTGGGATACAGAAATAAGTACTTGCTCAGTTGTATCTAGATCTAGATCTAGGACCATATCTCTAACTATCTATACCTCTATCTATCTATCTATCTATCTATCTATCTATCTATCTATCTATCTATCTATCTATCATCTATCTATCCATCTATCTATCATCTATCTAATCTATTTATTTGTCTATTTATCTATCTAATCAGTCTCTCAGTCGATCTATCTAGAATCCCATATTGTAAATAGTCTACTTAAATAAAAACTTCCCAGATTTTAACTATTCAACAAAGTGATTTCAAGATTTAGAGATAGTCTTTCTAAGGAGATAGATTCCTATAAAACACCAGGAAATATTCCACTAAACATAATACATAAACAGGAGATCCATAATTTGAAAGAAGGCAGTGAAAATGCCTGGCAAAGAGAAGGCAAGTGTTTTAGAGCTTGAGCAAGAACATATGAGTATTCCTCTGGTATTATTTTAGGGAGAAGAAGTTCTTCGAGCAATGGGGTTTAGTTTTTCAGACAGAGATGTCCCTAAAGAGGGGCAGTTTATCAGCCACCACAGATTGCTGGAGCCATCTATCCAGATTGCCAGTCTCTTGGGCTCTCGGTCAGAACTTTCCTTAACACTTCTTTCTCTGTGTCCTGAGAGGGGCTGTCCACTGGACAGAAGACTCATTATAAATGGACACCTGATTTTTCCCTCTCAGAATATATTTCCCACTGGCTGGGCATGGTGGCTCATGCCTGTAATCCCAGCACTTTGGGAGGCCAAGGTGTGTAGATCATGAGGTCAGGAGTTCGAGACCAGCCTGGTCAACATGGTGAAACCCTGTCTCTACTAAAAATACAAAAATTAGCTGGGTATGGTGGCAGGCGCCTGTAATCCCAGCTACTCAGGAGGCTGAGGCACCAGAATTGTTGGAACCTGTGGGGCAGAGGTTGCAGTTAGCTGAGATCGTGCCACTGCACTCCAGCTTGAGTGACAGGGCGAGACTCCATCTCAAAAAAAAATATATATATATATATATTTCCCACTTTAACTTAGCTAATTGGCACTCTAGTTTCTAAATCAACCCTTAGCCACACTTAGGTGTTTGTTATTATTATGGCTATTACTTCTCTACCTTCCAGAAGATACATGTAACAAAGTGTCCCCAAAGTCCATACAAGGGTAGTTCTGTGTGTGGTATGCCTGGCATTCCTGGGCATGTGGGAGGACTGTATCATTAGCTCCCCTTTCCAGACACCTGCACCTCTTAATTAGGGTAGCAACAAACAACCAGACTCCAGGGCTCCTGGCCTGGACCCAAATCCACACTCACCATTCCCCAGGCACCAACTTGCATTCTCAGATTCGGTTCTGGGTTTGTGTACAAGTTGAGTATAAATAATTTTATCAAGGTATCTTCATATTTTGTTTGCATTTTTAAATTCTGGCTCAGAAAGGGAGTAGAGAAAGGAGAAAAAAAGAGAAATATAGGTAGGGATGATATATGGCTGATGATTTTATGATACAGACTCGGTTTTTAAAAATTCTGTTTGCCTCGTTCACCACAATGGCACTAGGACTTAGTAGAGTAACACATAACAGTCACTCAAGAAATATTTGTCAATTATTCATTGATTAATTAGTTATTCATTAGCTATCATTCAACTATTAATTAATTAGTTGTTAATTAATCTAGTTAGGGAAACAGGATGGATATACTTAAATACAATCAAATCAAATCAAGTCAGTAAATGATAAAGAGAAAATGAGAGTCTGACCTCACTTCTTGGATTACAAGTTGTCCGAGAAAGGGCGTGAGCTGGGTGCTGGGATTTTGGAGGCTGCTTTCATGTGGGTCTGGAGCCAGAGTGGGCAAATGTGAAGCAGGAGAAGCACCAAGACTGAAGTCACTGAGGCAGGAGGTGCACTACACGATGTGGAGCTGGTGCCAAGGAGATCAGAGAGGGAGAGAGAAGTTTGTGCAGGGAATTGTAGGAAAGGCAAGCAGAGGGACGATTATCGATTCCCCTAAAATGCTCACCCAAGCCTCAACTTTATTGTACTGGTAGTAAGATGATATTGAAGGTGTCTGAGCAAGTGCATTAATTCGCAATGAAAACAAAGTTCAGGCCGGGCACGATGGCTCACGCCTCTGATCCCAGCACTTTGGGTGGCCAACGTGGGCAGATCACGAGGTCTGGAGTTTGAGAGCAGCCTGGCCAATATGGTGAAACCCCGTCTCTACTAAAAATACAAAAATTAGCTGGGTGTGGTGGCGCACGCCTGCAATCCCAGTTATTTTAGGCAGGATAATTGCTTAAACCCGGGGACAGAGGTTGCAGTGAGCTGAGATTGTGCCACTATACTCCAGCCTGGACGACAGAGCAAGACTCCGTCTCGGAAAAGAAAGAAAAGTTCAGGGTAGAAATATGCATTTTATTTGTTATCACAAGAGCTAATTGTTAACAACATGAGAACAAATGAGACTGTTTTAAAAACCCTAGTAAGATAGGAATGACCTCTTCCTTCTTGGTTGCTTGACATAACCCCCACTGCACAGAATTTTTGTGGGAAACCTGCCCCGTTCTACTGCACTTATGCGATTCCATGTACATCTGCCAGCAAAAGGCAAGCCCCTTTTACAAGAAGGGCAGGTACAGTGTCTTATGCAGTATCAATGTATTCCCAGGTGATATCGTTTGAATATTTGTCCCCACTCAAATCTCATGTTGAATTGTAATCTGCAGTATTGGAGGTAGGGCCTGGTAGGAGGTGATTGGATCATGGGGATGGATTTCTCATGAATGGTTTAGCACCATCTTGTTGGTGCTGTCTTCAAAGGTGATTGGATCGTGGGGATGGATTTCTCATGAATGAGTTAGCATCATCTTCTTGGTGCTGCCCTGAAAGGTGATTGGATCATGAGGATGGATTTCTCATGAATGATTTAGCACCATCTTCTTGGTGCTGTCCTCAGGATAGTGAGTGAGTTCTCACAATATCTGGCTGTTTAAAAGTGTATGGAATCTCTCTCTCTCTCTCTCTTTCTCTCTCTCTCTCTCTAGCTAGTTCCTATTTTCGCCATGTGAAGCACCTACTCCTGCTTTGCCTTCCACCATGATTGAAAGCTTCCTGAAGCTTCACCAGAAGCTGGGCAGGTGCCAGCACCATGCTTCCTACAAAGCCTGCAGAACCATGGGCCCCTTAAACCTCTTTTCTTTTCTTTCTTTTTTTTTTATCTTTTCTTTTTTTTTTTTTTTTTTTGAGAGGGAAGAAAACAGAACCTTTTTTCTTTTCCAAGGAAC
>NW_012101165.1:543112-551042 GCF_000951045.1 Mandrillus leucophaeus | reverse complement strand
ATTCTCCGCCTCAGCCTCCCATGTAGCTGGGACTACAGGCCACCACACCCAGCTAATTCTTGTACTTTTAGTAGAGATGTGGTTTCACCATGTTGACCAGGCTAGTCTCAAACTCCTGACCTCGGGTGATCCACCCACCTCAGCCTCCCAAAGTGCTGGGAGTCATGAACCACCGCACCCAGCCTCCTCTTTTCTTTATAAATTGCCCAGTCTCAAGTATTTTTAGCAATGTTAGAATGGCCTAATACATCAGGACTGAGAAAAGTTTTGGTGCAGAGAAGCGACTTCATAAATGCTTATTGGGTGTGAGTAAATGAGCAGTTAGTTCGCAAAGCAACTTCATACGCATTTTACTTCATTTAATTCTTACTTCTGCCCTGTGAAGTAGGTATTTGTTTCTAGGAGAGAGATCAGGCCTGAACCTGGGAGGATGCCCATATTTAGGGAAAAGAAAGCACAAGTAGAAAACACCAAGAGGCCAGAGAGATAGGATGATAGGCTAGACACTGGTGTCAGGAGCCACCAAAGACAAAGAGAGAAGCAAGAGGAGTTAGGGAGCGTGGCAGGCAGACAGGGAGGGAGGAAGGGAGGCTGGAGACAAAATGGCTGTGGATCAAGAGGTGAGGTCATGGACGAAGAACGGGGAGGAGCTGCTTCATAAACTAATCATTTGGAGAAATTTGACACTAAGAGGAAAGAGAAGAGTGGAGCTAAAAGAAACAAGAGTCAGTCAAAGGTATTTTCACCCCAACCCTTGGACATGTTTATAGACAGAGAGGAGGGAGCAACAGAGAGATGAAAGATCACGAAGCAGCGTGAGGTAAGATGAAGCTAAAAGGCCCAGTGAGGGTTCAGAAAGGGGCGAGACCGTGAAGCTGCAAAGGTATTTCAGTTCTCCCTCGTGCACTCTCTCTCTCTCTCTGTCCCTGTGTGTGTGTGTGTGTGTGCGCGCGTGTGCACGTGTGTGACATAGATCCATCAAACCTCCAGCAGAGCTTGATCAGTGGTTAGATGCATCTATATCACATAGTCAGTTTGCTTAATCCAAACAGTCATTTCTCCCCAGTTATCACCAGAGTCAGCAATCTCTTTAAAAATATTTTTCCGATCTTAAAAATAGTCTATCCCCCAAGAGAAAACTCTAGCTTCTTGCCTCTCAGATGACAGTCAGCTAGGCCAAAGCTACAGAACCTCACCCAAAATAGATCAAATATTTTAAATGTTTTCTTATTTGCACCCCTTACAAGTATGCCTGCAATGCAAAGCCAATTGTAAGATTGGCTTTTTATTTTTTTTTCTGAAATGAGTGAAGGGTGTGTTTTCTGGTTAGGAGGGGAGGCCAGGCCTCACCAAATAGTCTTGGTTGGATTTCAAACAGGCTTCCTTGAGCATGAACGCGAAGAGGAAACGTGCATGGCTGGGTAAGCACATGCAGACGTGCAGAGCCAAATGGTCTCTCTCAGGACTTGCCATCCTGGAGTCCATCTCCTGTGCCTGTCAGAGCTTCCCCATTAGAACAGCAGTTCTCTAGAGGCACACACCATGTCTCTGATTATATCAAAGTGACAGTGACAAGATTATAACAGGGACAGAACCTAACACTAAGCCTTGCAGGTAACAGATGCTCAGATGTTGAGTGAATAAATGAATGAATGAACAAATAACAGCTGAGAAAAATCTAGCCACAGTTTTGCATGACTCAGATACCCATTGGAGACTGGGAGAAATTTCTGGAAACTGGAATCTTTCTCTATGGTTAGAGCAAATCCAACAGCAATGAATATGGGTGGACTGGGAAGGGTGGAACATGGAGACATCCAGTCATCCTCTATAACTCAAGAAATAAGGAGACACAGGCTTCCTATAGGGAGGCTGAGGGGATGGCCAGTCCTGTTTCATGGAAGTGAGAAGCAGTACCATTTATCTCAGGAGCTCCTTCATCCACACTGGGTCTTCTCTGATCATGCCCTCTTTCATTTTGTCAGGTCGTCAGCCTTATCCTGGACCATCAGTGCCTTTCTTCTTCCACCCGCTGCTCCAGGAGACTGGCCCTATCAAAGTGGGTCAGTGCAGGCTCTCATTTCATCTGCACCCTACTCATAAAGCAGGTGGCACTTAGCGCTGAGCAGGTGCTAAGCAGGCTGTGGCTTAAGTTATTACTCCTTAAAGAGTGACTATTGATGTTATGGTGTCAAAGCCTTTGTACAAATGTATGACTAAGCTGAGGACCTCACAGTCAGGGCAGGTTCATTCTCCTGCTAGTTGGGCTGGCCCCAAGTGAGCTGCTCTTTGGCCTGAGGACGAAGAAGCACAGTGGCTTTACCTGATGTCACAGGACCATCCGAGAAGTAATCTAGAGGACCAGATTACCAGTGCTCTGGGGGGAGAATGTCTCATTTATATTGCAATTTTGTTAAAAAAACAAAACAACAAAAAGCTTAAGAATAATACAACAAACACCTGTGTACATGCTCTGCAGGGTTAACAGATGTATTTTTTTTCATAATTGCTTAAGATCCTCTTTTATACATTGCTGATACATTTTAAATTTCTTAATTTCAAGACCAGTACCATTCCCCTCTCTCCCTCCTTACGGCCAACAACTATCTTAAATTTGATGTTTATCTTAAATTTATCTTAAACTATCTAGTCCATTCTCATATGCATTCTTAAATGATACATACAAATGGAATAATTTCAATTGCAACCTGCTTCTTTTTTCCCACCCAATATGCTTTTGAGTTTCAAGTACATTTAGGTCATTCATTTTAGCTATTAGGTATAATACCCCATCCAATACCATATATAATATGGCATTAGCTATTATATATTTTTATAATTATACATATATTTATATAATTAGGTATTTAGCTATTATGTTATAGATCATGGTTTCTGTAGCCTCTCCCCTGACAATTGCTGTTGGAGCATTTTTAACAATGTTTTTAGTGCTGCAGACAATGCTCGAATGAGCTTCCTTTGACATATCTCTTGGCTTAAGAGTGTGAGGGCGTCCCAAGAGGATATACCTAGAAATGGGATTACAGAATATAGATGTGCGTACTGAAGGTCACTAGATATTGTCAAATCACTCAACAAAGTGAATGCACCAATCTACTTTCTTATCCAAATTGTATAATACTTTGTTTCTGTACCTCATCAACAACATTTAGTTTTGCATGATTAAACTTTTTTTCTTTACCAATCTGGTTGTCATTGTTTTAACTTGCATTTTTTGATTACTAATGAAGTTGAACATCATTTCAAGGCTTTTGACCTTTACAGTGTTCTCCTAAGTGGACTGTTTATCCTATGCCTATTTTTTATTGGGTTTTCTCTTACTCTCTCTCTCTCTCTCTCTCTGTGCGTGTGTGTGTGTGTATCAGTTGATTTGTAGGCATTCCCTGATAGTCTACATTTTTTTTTTAAGATGGAGTCTTGCTCTGCTGCCCAGACTGGAGTGTAGAGTGCAGTGGTGTGATCTTGGCTCACTGCAACCTCCGCCTCCTGGGTTCAAGCAATTCTCCTGCCTCAACCTCCTGAGTAGCTGGGATTATAGGCATGCACCAACATGCCTGCTAATGTTTGTGTTTTTAGTAGAGACAGCGTTTCACCATGTTGGCCAGGCTGGTCTCGAACTCCTGACCTCAGGTGATCTGCCTGCCTCAGCCTCCCAAAGTACTGGGATTGCAGGTGTGAGCCACCATACCCGGCCGATAGTCTAGATTCTAAATTCTTTGTTTTAAACATTGAAAATTTTCTCTTGGCTTGTCTTTTCCCTTTGTATATGGTGGCTTTTTTTGAACAGAAATTTTTACATCTTGATGTAACCAAGTTTTTTTCTTTAGTTTAATTCTTACTTAATATTTATAAATATTAGTTAACTTTTTCTTTGTAAAAAGAAAATATGCTCTCAAACCTCGGTGGCTTACAATAGCAAACATTTGTTTCTTGCTCCCGTCACATGAGGCCTGGAAAATAGCAGCTCTGCTGGTGTTGGCTGGACTCACTGGCCCAGCCCAGCTCCCTGTGTCTTCTTATTCTAGAAACCAAACTGCAGAGCAGCCACTATCTGGGGAGGATTCGTTTCCTGTGCTGCTGTTACAAATTACCACAGACCGGGTGACTTAGAACAATACACATTTCTTTTCTCACAGTTCTGGAGGCCAGGAGTACAAAATCAAGGTGTCAACAGGGTCGTTGGCTTTTTCTGGGGCCCTGAGGGAGACTAGACCCCACGCCTCCCTCCTAGCATCTGGGGGTCACTGGCAAGCCTCAGCACTCCTTGGCTTGTAGGTGTGTCGCTTCCATCCCTGCCTCTGTATTCACCTACTCTGCTCCTCCGTGTCTTGTGTATCTCAGATCTCCCTGTCTTTTTCTTATAAGGTCACTTGTGGTTGGATTTCAGGCCCACCTGGACAATCCAGTATGATTTCGTGTTGAGATGCTTAATTATATATCAA
This sequence comes from Mandrillus leucophaeus, assembly GCF_000951045.1. NCBI lineage: Eukaryota > Metazoa > Chordata > Mammalia > Primates > Cercopithecidae > Mandrillus > Mandrillus leucophaeus. The sequence continues at coordinate 546,579 of NW_012101165.1, read as the reverse complement.
AGATCCTATTTGCAAATAAGGTCCTATATGTTTGGATGAACATATTGTTGGGGGGACACTGCTCAACCCACTGCATGGGGTATGCTGTTATCATGGCAAAGGGCAGGTGCTAAAGGCAAAAGTAAACATGTGACACCTCTTTAAGCCTCCGCCAGGGACAAGCACGCCATCACCTCTAGCCACATTGCACTGCTCAAGGCAAACCATATGGTCAAGTCCACCTACTTAGAGTGCTGCAAGGAATTCCATTAAAAGAGGAAGTGAATTGGGTAACAATAACCCAATCTATCACAAGCTATATTGTTTGAAAAGTTAAATAATACTATATGACTTTTAACAAAAGCAGGAGTCCTCCACACCACCCCTTCCTTCAACTGCTTCTTTCCCTAAGCAATGGCTCTCAGCTCCTTCTCAGCCTCCTTTTCTGGGCTGTAAATGTTGGGGTGTTAGCTCCCACATCTCTGCTCTTTTCTGTCTGCACTCCCTCAGGTAACTCACTCCTGGTTTTAAATCCTATCTAAAAACTGAGGATTCGCAAATGTGCATCCCAAGACTCGATCCCTTTTCTGAACACCGGATTTGCATATGATGCTCCCTCCCCTCACTCACACTGGATGCCTGGTGGTCATCTTAACATGCCTGAAATATGTCTAATATGATTTCCACCCCTCCCTGCAAGTGTCCATCTCCCTCAGAGGTGCCCATTCTATTCACTAGCACTCCCATTCACTCCGTTATTCAGACCATAACCAGAGACACTCTTGATTCCTCTCTTTTTCTCACAGCCCTCATCTAAGCCATCAGTGAATCTCCAAGTCTTAGAATTCAACGGCTCTCTCAGCTCCCAACAGCACCTCTCGCCTTGGAGGGGGCAATCACCTCCTGTTTCCGCCTCTGACAATCTTGCCCCTGTTCTAGATAAGGTAGCAACAGTGATTTTTTTTTTCTTTCCTGGCTCAAAATCTTCCAGTGAGCTTCCATCTTAGAACAAGCCCCATAGTCCTTACCATGGCTAGAAGCTTCTGGATGATGGATCTGGCCATTGGCTCTCCCTCCTCCCCAAGTCCCCTGGGCTCATTGCTATTTCTTTAATATGCATTTGCTGTCCTGCCTTCTGGAAGACTTTTCCTTCATGTAGTCTCACGGCTTGTTCTTTCACTTTATTCACGTCTCTGTTGAAAACCTTCTTCAGAAAAGACTTCCCTGTTTCTCTCTATTCCTTTTCTCCTTCTTATTTTTTTATAGCACTTACCACTGCCTGACATTATATATTCATGTATTAGCTAATGTGTTTATCTGCCTCCCTCCATCAAAATGTGTCTTGTTCACAACATCTAGAACAGGCCCTGGCATGTGGTAGAAACTCAGTAAATATTTGTTCAGTGAGTGAATCAAAGAATAAATGAACAATTTTTTTTTTTTTTTTTTGAGATAGGGTCTCACTCAGTCACTCAGGCTGGAGTGCAGTGGTGCAAACATGACTCACTGTAGCTTTGACCTCCCAGGCTCAGGTGATCCTCCCACCTCACCTACCAAGTAGCTGGGAATACAGGCGTGCACCACCACGCCTGGCTAATGTTTTATATTTTTTGTAGAGATGGGGTTTCAGCATGTTTTCCAGGCTGGCCTCAAACTCCTGCCTCAGCCTCCCAAAATACTGGGATTATAGGAGCAAGCCACCGTGCCCAGACTTACTGTTCTTTTAGGCATTTATTTCCACGAGCCTAAATGACATACTAATTCTGCTATTTATTACATCTTCAGTAGTAGACACTATCTATGATTTCTTGCTGAACAAAATGAAGGTTTGGCTCCCTTCCCCACCATCATCCTACTAACATGGTCTTGCCTGCTATCCTCTAAATCTAATGACATCATCTTTGTTTTGGTAAAAATCAATGTGCAATATTTACATTCTTATAACTGTGGTAAATTTTTCTTACAGTTGAACTATATGGTATCCAATGATTACTTTTCCTTTCTTATACAAATGGTTTGTTTTTAAAATTATAATGACCTCAATCTTCCATTTACTTATTTTCTATGTACTTATTGCAAGTGCTTTTGCCAAGAATACACTGAATAATCTATCTACCTCACTTTTTCTTAAAACATTCCTCCTGGCATCCACTGCTCCAATATCTAATGGTTGCTTTCTTAACGAGCCATACAGCTATTGTCCTGGGATTTTCTTTTACCATCATGGGACTCTTTCACCTCTATCCTGGGTTTGCATTCTCTATTTCCTGATTTTTGTCCTCCTCCTTGGCTTCTAATTTTCACTCCAAAGTATTATTCCCCCTTTGGGTGAAGCATATAACCTTGGAACGTGATAATTTCAGAATGAAATATGTTTTCATTCACTGTATTGGCCCATTGGGCCCTTTGGATCTGGAAACTTGTGTCCTTTGGTTTTCAGAAGTCTTATTTTGTTATTTCCTTTGATAATTTTCTTCTTACTATTTTTTTCTGTCCTCTTTTTTATGTACACTCAGGTGTAATTATGTACTGTTTTTATCTTTTATCTTTTCTAATCCAGCTTGCGTTTTTCTTCATTTTTCTGTAAGATTTTTCTGAACTTTTTTTTTTAAGACAAGATCTACCTCTGTTGCCCAAGCTGGGGTGCATGGCACAATCATGGCTCACTGCAGCCTCCACCTCCTGGGCTTAAGCTATCTTCCCACCTCAGCCTCCCTAGGACTGGGACTACAGGTATGTGTCACCATGCTCAGCTAATTTTTGTATTTTTCATAGAGACAGGGTTTCGCCCTGTTGCCCAGGCTGGTCTTGAACTCCTAGGCTGCTGCTTCTCAGCCTCCCAAAGGGCTGGGATTACAGGCATGAACCACCATGCCCAGTTAATTTTTCTAAACCTTATCTTGCATTTCTTGAGTTGAATTTTTGTAAATTTCTACCATCATACTTTTCATATACAAGTGTTCTTTCCTGTTCTCTGAAAGTGCCTTTTAAAAGCATGATTTTCTTGTTTCATGGATACAATATCTTCTCTCATCTCACTGAGAACTGTAATTGTAGTTTTCTCCAAGTTTTCTTCCATTTCCTACCCAACCTTTCTTCTGTGTGTGTGTGTGTGTGTGTGTGTGTGTATTTCTGTTTGTTATAATCTCTCTTTCCTCTTTCCTTAATGTGATGCTCATATTTAAGAGTGAGGTAGGCCGGGTGTGGTGGCTCACGCCTGTAACCCAGCACTTTGGGAGACCCAGGTAGGTAGATCATGAGGTCAGGAGATTGAGACCAGCCTGGCCAACATGGGGAAAACCCGTCTCTACTAAAAAAATACAAAAATTAGCCGGGTGTGGTGGTGGGTGACTGTAATCCCAGCTACTCGGGAGGCTGAGGCAGGAGAATTGGTTGAAACCAGGAGACGGAGGTTGCAGTGAGCTGACATGGTGCCACTGCACTCCAGCCTGGGTGACAGAGTGAGACTCTCTCAAAAAAAAAAAAAA
>NW_012101165.1:537754-543062 GCF_000951045.1 Mandrillus leucophaeus | reverse complement strand
AAAAAAAAAAAAAAAAAAAAAGATCCTAAGTAGCCAATAGGAAGTTGCTGCAAATGGGTTACTAAAGGGCACTGGACAATGTTTCTCAAATATCTGTGAGTTTAGGTCTTTTTTCCATGAGCATGCCAGTTTCTCTGGAATGGAATCCTTCAATTTCCTGTCTGTGGGATACAAACCTGATTGTTGGTGTCCTGGGAGCCCTGCAGGGTGAGGCGATTGGAGATGTTCAGTGTTCAACGAGTTGGCTTTCATTTAAACATTTATTTTCAGCATTCAGCCTCTTCCCTGTTCACTGCTTCACCTGGTTCCTCTGAGTCCAGCACTTCAAAGAAGAATCAGAATAAACTTCCAGTTCTTTGTCTGGTTGAGAGAGAGATGCTCACCTGGTTGTGTGGGGTAGAGGACGCTATCTGGACTTCTGACTATTCCTTACCCAGACTATCAACAAATCTATTTTCTGTTCTACCGCCTGTCCTCAGAGGTTCCCAGGGCTTCCACATCCCGAGTTTTTCCTCATTCTGAGGCTTGAATCAGTGTCTTTCTTGCTGGTATCCTAATTCACTGGACCAGATTTCAATTTCTCAGCTCTGTTGAGTCAATTTCCAGCCATCAGTCCACTTTCCATAGTCCAAAATTTGGCTGACATCTGGACTCACACTGATACATTTCAGGTACTCTTTGTCTTGTAGGATTTATTTATGATTTTTTATTTCTTTACTGTCATTCTGGAGAGGTTTGGGGAAGCAGAAATAAATGAGTGTTCTTATTTGATCTGCCGTGTTTAACCATATGCTCAAATTTATCAGTCTTTTCATTTGTTAATTCTGTTTTTTTTTTATGTTACATAACCTATGATAAAAAAATTCACCTTCAGTTTTTTCTAATCATTTCTAAGTTTGTTTTTTATGTAACCTAGTTTATCATAGTGTGTAGTAGAAACTTTGAATCTAAATTTTCTGTTTCCACAAAATTGATTGTAACCCTTACCATTAATAGAGTAATCCACCCTTTTCTTCCTTATTTGTAATACCTCCTCTATTATTAAAAAACAATCATATATGCTTGGGTCTATTTCTAGGCTTTCTGCTTTATTCTATTGATCTACTTGTTTAGTCTTGTATGAATAGCACTTATCTTAATTAGAATTTCTCTATAAAAAACCTCTTTGCCTATTTTTAGGTCTTTACTTTTAAAATTTTACTATTGTTTTGTCAAGTTCTACAACATATGTCATTTGGAGATTTTAATCAGAATAATGAATGCATGGATTACTTCGAGGAGAATGTATATCTTTACAACTTCCAGGTTTTCCACTCATGAAGATGATATATTTCACCATTTGGTCAGGTTTTTCATGCCCTTAACTCAAGTTTTATAACTTTCTTGCACATATTTTATTACATTTATTCCCAGGTAATGAACACTTTTTGTTATTATGAATAGCATCTTTTTCCATTATATTTAAAAATTAGAGATGGCTGATTACAGAAACTCTAGGTTTTTGCATCTTGACCTTAATTCCAACAATCTTGCCAAGCTCTTCTATTACTTCCAATGTATTTGTAGATCCTCTCGAATTCTCTACACAGATAATCATATAGCAGATAAAGACATTTATTTCTCTTTCTAATCCCAGTGGCTATTTTTTTCTATTTGTTTGTCTTGGTTAGGTATCTAACACATTTTTTTAGTTGTAGAAGAGATAGTAGTTACTTTATATACTTTCCATTATAATCAATGAGAATGCTTTTAACATTTTATCATTAAGCATGACGTTTGCTACAGACTTCTGGTAAATGCCTCTCGTTATGTTTAAAAAGATTCTGTTTCTAGTTTTCCTAGAGATTTTTTTTCTAAAGTGATTACTAAGTTTACCAAGTATCATTCACCTATTAAGACAATCTTTCTCTTTTCTTTTTTCTACTTCTCTTATTTATTTTATTTTACTTTTAAACGGCTAATGTTGTACATTATATCAGTGGATTTTCAGATTTTAAACCATCTCCGGATTGGTCTTATCTATTTTTTCCACACTGTTGGATTCAATTACTGATTTTTTCATCTGCATTCATAAGTGCACTTAATCCAAATTCTCTATTATGTTGGGTACTTCTGTGTCCAATTTTGATATCAAGATTCTACCAGTCTGCTTTTATCGTTTGATAAACCTGGGTGTTGGCAAAGGTTTTATTTGACTGAAAGAATCTGGCAAGGGGTGTTCTGCTGCCTTTTAAAATTTTCAAATCTTCTTTTCTATTGAATGAAGTAGACATTTTAAGCTGGAAGGAGGTATATTTTTCATGACTAAATGACGTAACTAATTTTGAATTAAAAAATGGCCTGTTTTTACTTTTCCCAAGTTGACATGCAAGCAAAATATAATTTCTTGCTACTGATCTACATGATAGCAAACCCTCAGTTGTAACTAAAAAAATACAAAGAATTGTCCAGATATTTTCAAATGTCTTTTTAGATGTATTACGGTTTGATTAGGTAGATCTAGCCTATGATAGACAAGCGGTCCTGTATCTGGGATGATCCAATTGGGAAATATATTTCACAGAAATTTCCTATATAAATCTCGTGTATTTTTAGGGCTGTTTACAAATGACCTCTGGAAAAAGTAAACACTATGAAAGTAAAGTTTCCCATGGCAGAGATTCAGCAACATGTATCTTTTTTTTTTTCTTTTTATTCCCCTTCCTTTCTTTTTAAATTCTTGATTGTTTAAAAAAAAGTAGAAGGCAAAGAAAGAAGAATTTTTCAATATCATGGTATACACTACATGAAATTTGTTAAATTTTTCTTCAAACTGTATAGTTCCTCCATGATAAGTGTATTTCAAATACATAAAATAGGTTGTGTGGTCACTCATCCACTATACCCTATATATGAGATATCCAGAATTTATCTAGGGAAACATACTATTTTTTTAATCAAAAGACATAACCCAAAAATACTAAGCCATTTATCTTCTAAAAACCATGCAAAATGCAGGTCCCTGCTGTGTTTCCTGTTGATAATATTTTCCCCATTTGTAGCACAACTTTTCTTTCCTCTGGGAAGCTGGTATTTATTTTATTCATAGATTGCAAAATTATACCCTGATGCTGTTCCACCAAAGAGCATTATTTATACAAGCAGGGAGAGTGTGGTTTAGGATATAATCAGCAGCAGTAATGGAAAATAGCACTTTCAAACAGGCCTCACTGAGTTATGGAGGATACCACCTGGAGACCATGCACCCGGAACTTCTCTGGACACAGGTCGTATCTTTGCACAGACATCACTGATTTTGCTGTTTTCTGAACTCCCTGATGTCGTCCTACAATATGTTCAAGCCCAGCAGTTTGCCAGACTATGTAGTATTCTATCTTTCCTCCCTGTCTAGATATGGGATGTCCCCATCAACAAAACTGGCTGTGTTCCGAAAATTTATTTCTAAATCATTTATCTGGGATCAGAAGACATTTTCCCACAGGAACAATTTTATAAACAGTGATGTTCCACAAATGCCTGCTTGTGCCACAGTGTACCTGAAATGCAACATTGACTGTACGATTCCTACCAACCATTATTTATTCTTTTCTCTGGGAACGTGCATTCCTAGTTCTATGTTGGGATGCCTGAGGCTTATCTCTCCCTCTGCCTGGGAGTCTCGGCTATAGCTTTTTTGGGCTGTGCAGCAGTAGCAGTCAGGAAGAGGCGAGGGAAGCAACCTTCCCAAGAAAGAGATGAGTGTACAGAGTTGATATGGATGCCTCTGGGTAACTCGTTAATTCTGGAAGGCTGAAGAAGGAAACCTACAGTGTGAATTAGTTACTTCCCAACTGTTCTAAAAGAGGCACAAAGGGCAGGGACATTTTTGTAAACAGAGATCATTTCTAAGTCACATCTTCATAAATAGGGAAAGGCATATAGTAAAACCTCACATTTTTAAAGACTAACCTCCGGACTTGTAATTAACCAGGAAAAATACTGTGAAACTTCTTGGTCAGTGATGAAACAGTCTCCAAACATACAACAATGAGACATAGATCTTGCACCTATATCCAGGCCTGACAAATAGTAAGTGCTCCAAAAAAGGGATTTTCACTTTTAATTAAGTACTAATTGAGTGAATTCTATATTGAAAAGGACAAGACTATGTGTGGGCCAGTTACCTTCATTCTCTTTAGCATCTCCTAATTCTGATCCTCTTACAGCACATGTCCTAACAATGAAGGGTTGGTGAGAGCACTTTCAAGAAGCCACCTGAACATTATGTCACCTCTGTGGGATATATGCATCTGTCTACCCCAGCCCAAAGCAGGTGGTGCATCTCTTCATGCCCTCTCTGATGTGCATCAATTTCTAGGAATTTCTAGTACTATCTCCACATTGCCAAATCTGAGGAAACAAAAGAGATAAGGAGAGGAAAGTGAAGTCAGTGAGGATATCCAAGCCTGTAGGACCTTAGGTTTATTCTGGCCAGTATTACCTGCTAAAAAAGACTTAAGTTTTTGGTTTCCCTTCGGTCACTTGTTTTTATAACACATGCCGACATATTTTGGGGAGTTGTGCCTCTTTCAGGCTAGAATTTAGTCTGCACAGCAGACCCAGGTCCTGTCTCCTTCAGGTTTTAGAATTGCATAACAATTTAAACTCATTTTGTACGTACAAGTACTTTGAAAAGAAATATACTATTAAGACTCTCTCTGGTAAGAAGCCTTCCCCACCCCCACGCCCAATAAACTGATCTGTTAACTTTTTGTTTCAGAGACTGTGCTTTCTTTTTATTGCTGCATTTGTGTTCTACAAGACAGCCTCTCCAAGATTAACATTTCTTATGATTGTTCCTGACAATGGATTCACTTCCAGAGGCCCTGCTAAGGATAACCAAAAAAGGGCATGGAGCGGGCTGGTTTTGGCAGCCTGCACGCAGTTTCAGAGCTTTTTAGGTCTTGGGTTTTCTGATGAGTGATTTCCTGAGCATGCCTAGGGAATGACAGGCATCTCCACAGGCAGGCTGCATCCACCTTGGCTGGGGTGTCGTCATTGGCTGCCTATTAGAAAAACGACAGGACAATGCATACCACCGCCTGCCGACTGTAAACATAGGGGATATGTGTTCACTTAGCATGGACTTCTGGGAGGGGCCAAGGAAGGGCGGTCTGGAGTTCTATTGAATAGAGCAGTGTGTATTCGGCTGCCTGCCTGCCTGCTTGCTCTCTGGCTGTGCTCCTGCTTAAAGAAATCAGTCCTTCCTTTCCGACTTAGTCCTCGGGAAGAAGTTTCAGCCTACGAGGTAAGGCACAGAAGGCTTTCT
>NW_012101165.1:524237-537704 GCF_000951045.1 Mandrillus leucophaeus | reverse complement strand
GCCTCTGGGTAACTCGTTAATTCTGGAAGGCTGAAGAAGGAAACCTACAGTGTGAATTAGTTACTTCCCAACTGTTCTAAAAGAGGCACAAAGGGCAGGGACATTTTTGTAAACAGAGATCATTTCTAAGTCACATCTTCATAAATAGGGAAAGGCATATAGTAAAACCTCACATTTTTAAAGACTAACCTCCGGACTTGTAATTAACCAGGAAAAATACTGTGAAACTTCTTGGTCAGTGATGAAACAGTCTCCAAACATACAACAATGAGACATAGATCTTGCACCTATATCCAGGCCTGACAAATAGTAAGTGCTCCAAAAAAGGGATTTTCACTTTTAATTAAGTACTAATTGAGTGAATTCTATATTGAAAAGGACAAGACTATGTGTGGGCCGGTTACCTTCATTCTCTTTAGCATCTCCTAATTCTGATCCTCTTACAGCACATGTCCTAACAATGAAGGGTTGGTGAGAGCACTTTCAAGAAGCCACCTGAACATTATGTCACCTCTGTGGGATATATGCATCTGTCTACCCCAGCCCAAAGCAGGTGGTGCATCTCTTCATGCCCTCTCTGATGTGCATCAATTTCTAGGAATTTCTAGTACTATCTCCACATTGCCAAATCTGAGGAAACAAAAGAGATAAGGAGAGGAAAGTGAAGTCAGTGAGGATATCCAAGCCTGTAGGACCTTAGGTTTATTCTGGCCAGTATTACCTGCTAAAAAAGACTTAAGTTTTTGGTTTCCCTTCGGTCACTTGTTTTTATAACACATGCCGACATATTTTGGGGAGTTGTGCCTCTTTCAGGCTAGAATTTAGTCTGCACAGCAGACCCAGGTCCTGTCTCCTTCAGGTTTTAGAATTGCATAACAATTTAAACTCATTTTGTACGTACAAGTACTTTGAAAAGAAATATACTATTAAGACTCTCTCTGGTAAGAAGCCTTCCCCACCCCCACGCCCAATAAACTGATCTGTTAACTTTTTGTTTCAGAGACTGTGCTTTCTTTTTATTGCTGCATTTGTGTTCTACAAGACAGCCTCTCCAAGATTAACATTTCTTATGATTGTTCCTGACAATGGATTCACTTCCAGAGGCCCTGCTAAGGATAACCAAAAAAGGGCATGGAGCGGGCTGGTTTTGGCAGCCTGCACGCAGTTTCAGAGCTTTTCAGGTCTTGGGTTTTCTGATGAGTGATTTCCTGAGCATGCCTAGGGAATGACAGGCATCTCCACAGGCAGGCTGCATCCACCTTGGCTGGGGTGTCGTCATTGGCTGCCTATTAGAAAAACGACAGGACAATGCATACCACCGCCTGCCGACTGTAAACATAGGGGATATGTGTTCACTTAGCATGGACTTCTGGGAGGGGCCAAGGAAGGGCGGTCTGGAGTTCTATTGAATAGAGCAGTGTGTATTCGGCTGCCTGCCTGCCTGCTTGCTCTCTGGCTGTGCTCCTGCTTAAAGAAATCAGTCCTTCCTTTCCGACTTAGTCCTCGGGAAGAAGTTTCAGCCTACGAGGTAAGGCACAGAAGGCTTTCTTTTTTTCCTTCTAGAGAGAATCTGGGGACTTTCTCCGGTTTTCAGTCAACATTCTTGGCTAAGGTAGCTGGAGATGCAAGAATGTTCGAGGCAATAAACCATGCAAACTCCGGAGCCTGACTGGGCTTCCCTGCCATACGGATATTCCCGGAAGGCAAACAGGATGAGATTTCAAGTTTTGTTTTTAGAGTTGGGACAAGAAGAGCGACCATATAGAGACTTACATTTAGGGAGCACTGGCAACTTTGATTAGGATAGCCTTTTGTTTAGGACAGCCATATGAGATTATACCTGATATCCAAAGGCCACTGTTAGCCAGCCTACTGCACCAGACTGCTCACACAGTCTCTTCTGCATCTTTTATTGCCAAAGATTTAACGTGGTTTTGCTTTAAAAACAAAACCAACAATTCTTTAGGTTGATGAGAAGCCAAAAAGGAATGATTTTTTAACCAAAGGCATTTGCGTTATAGTCTGCTGCCAGTATTTAAAACTAGACTTCCAGAGTTGCAAGGAAATAAAGTCAGAGATGGAGAGATCACTAGCACCTAGCACTGGTTGGGTTAATGTCACTGATGGGATATTTGCTAAGACAGAAGATGCCTAGGCTGGTCTGTTTCCTATAAAACCTAATAACAAGAGAATGCATGCGCTAGTGGGTGTGTTTTGAGAAAGCACATTTAACGTCCTACCAAACTATTTTTTTAAGAAATCTTATTTTCTGTTTGAAAGGGTGCCCGAGTGTGTCTAGATAATCTGAAGAGATGTCGATTGGAAATGTGGTTTAGAAAGGGAGGAGGCAGTCTTTCATATCGAGATAGACATATTTGGGTGTCTGAAACAGTAGTACAAGGCAGTTAGTTGGTAGTAGCCTGGAATTCCTTTTAGAAAGAGCTGATTGTAAGGGGTGGGGGAATTTTAGTGCTGTGGCAATACATGGTCAAAAAAAGTGGATGAGAACAAAGTGCTTGGTATTTATAGATCCCTTCTGTTAACAGGACTATGCAGATGGACTTGTAAACTGAAAATCCTTCTAATGTGTTTGCCAAAACCAGACGTATACAGCTAGAACTTGAGTGAAGACTAGATGCTATATGGCAAGCAGGGTAAATCTGATGATTTTTTAATAGTGCTGGCTATGAAAGACTACCAGCTGCAAATCACTGATTCAACTGGATTTTATTCCATGGAATGCGGTGGTTTGGGGTTGAGATTCATTAAATAACATTTTCCCTTTGTATTTAGAAGTTTGGGGATAATTTTCTTGGGAATGCCTCTTTCTCCTTCTAGAAGTGATATATGAGAACAAAATTCCCTGTGAATTTCCTTCCCTGGAACAGTTCTGAGTAAGTGTGAGAGAAAAGCTGCAGGCGAAAGCTATAGTTTAATTACTGTCCTTCCCTCGAAGAGATCAAGTTCCAAACTATTTTCACAGTGTTTTTAATGTCAATCAAAATATGGAGAGCAATTTTTCTTTTAACTGCTCTCTAAACCATGAAGGGAATGCAGTTTGGAAGGAAATCTATAATCTTGGGATTTGAGGATAAATTCCATTTTGAAACCAACATCTCAGAATCCCTGAAAGTTCAAAATGCGCTATGACCACTCTCTCCGGATCCCCCATCCCCCTCCTCTTGGGCTCCCCACCCCCAACAACCATAAAGACACTTTAGGTTTTTCAGAGTAACAGTTTAGGTGTTCTGCTGTATAGGTAGAGATAGAGAGAGAGGATTTGAGTTTATGCTGAATTTTAGGCAGTTCTTTGTGCTACTTCCTTCCTGTTGAATGTTACCTAGAACATATTTCGCCACATAGTGAGGTCAAAGGAACACAATGAAAGCACAGTAACTTTCATTTCAGAAATATAATCGCAAAATTTCAGAACAAAAAGTCACTAAGAGTTGAGCCTAGGACACACAAGGAATGTATGTACAATGGGTTGATCCATAAGTAAAGTGCAGGGTTGTTTCAAGAATTTGAAGCAAAAAGAATGTGTAATTTCAATCATTCCAATCAAAATATTTCCTTAAGTAAATACACAATTCTTATATTAAAGTTAGGAGAAGAAGAACCAGGCTCAAACTGCAACTTAAAGGATTTTACATGAGATACAAGAAAGCATTTCCTGACAGTAAGGCAACTGTCTTGTTATTAGCATTATTAACATTTCTAATTGGCTTCTGTGACTGGTCTGAGAATCTCCTCCTCTTAGGTAGATAGAATAAGTTTGTCCTATGGCCAGCCATGGAGAGTTCCAGAATCTAGCCCAGGTATTCTCTGTTCTGATAATTAAAATGCACCTCAGCAGGTATTTTTGTAGAAACACCTGTAATTTTCTCCATTTGCCATTTTCATGATAGCGTGATTACTAGTTAGTCATTCCTTAGCAAGACACAAAAGTGACTTAGAGATGGGCATGAAAAGAGATTTGCTAGTTTCCCATTTCTTGTAGTCTATCACATGTCTCAGAAATGTGGTCGGGGGACAGGAAAAATGCTGATAGAGTGGTATGCAAATAGCATGGTAGGACTAAGGAGGAGGTTAGAAAGATGCTGCCAAAGAATTTTCAGACTTCAACAGGGGATTTTCTGCGTAAGTTCTCTTAGAGCCTGAGAAGATACCATTAGCTCCTTACTGAAAGTTCTTCATCTGTCAGGCTAATCCAAGTTTGCTATTGGAGAGATGTCCATAAGTCCTGAGTAGAAGGGTAGCTTAAATAGATACTTTTGGCATAGGCTTAACTTATGAGAACCGCTACAAAATCTCAGTTCTAGTATTGGTTCCTCTACTTAAGTAACCCTGACCTTTGAGGAAATCATCAGCTTTTGACTTCATCTTGGAGTGCAGAATGGACATTGGTCATGCTTCTCCTATGTCCCATAGTGGTTAAGATGTCCAAATGAGATGAAGCTCTTTGCCCCCTCTTCCTTGTAGATTCTATACCTTGAACTGCCTATCATTTGAGTCCTCTGGACATTATGCTCCTCTTGGCTGGGATCCTCCACTTCTTACCTAGTATCCCTAATGATCTCTTCCTTTCTCATATTTGAGGACCCTTGAGTGGTATCTTCTCGCTCCTAGTTCTTTCTAGAGCCCTGAGCCATGTCCAGTGAATACTGGTCTGTCCCAATGTTGTCTGAATTTTTACTCTGATGATCACAGACCAAGAGGACACAAATATAAGGAAGTGGAATAAGATGGGCCATCAGTGGTACCAGGCAATATTCAGGAATCAGGAAATCCAAAGATCCACTTGAGCAGAAGACCAGTGAGAAAGTGCTGACAACATAAAGGCCTTAGTAAATGAGGCAGCTTCTCTCCCTCTAGCCAAAAGCATGGAATGAATCCCAGCACGTCATGCCTGGGCCTGGTAGGAAGGGCAAGGAAGGCAGGAACACCTGGCTGTGGTTTCTGTTGGTATTGAAACCAGACTGCTCCTCGGAGCTCGCCTCTCACCTCTTTGCCTCTGTCTTTAGTGCTCCCAGCTGTAACGGACCCCGGTTGTATCCCTAACTTCCTTACCCCCAGGCCTCCACCTCTAGCCTCTTCCCCAGCTCCCCCATCCCCGTGCCGGATAGGGAGCTTTCTTGATCCAACATTGACAATTTGCAGGGACCAGCTCTAAGATTAGGCCCAGAGCACAGAAGAACACTCTAGCACAGATGCGTTCTAGCTAGGGAAAGCCACTTGCACAAACAGAGGAGATGTCAGAGCATGTTTTGTGGTAAGGACCCACTCTGCTTCTCACCCCAAACTCACAATTGGCAGGCTGTGGGTAAGGCTGTGGGAAGGGGGCAGGGGGGGAAAGTATGACCTGGGCTGTGAGGGAAGGGTGATGAGGTTGTTCCCTGTGTTGTTCTTCCCTGTGTTGTTGCTATGGAAACCTTTGAGAATCTGATAAAAACTGTGAACCCTTAAGGTCCCTTTGTAAACCCACCCTTCATGATTGACAGGTGAGAGATCTTTGAGCTGTGGCATGTAAGATGGGGAGTGGGGTCAGGTGTGGATTCCCATAGAAGACAAGGGTGGATGGGATCAGAACACAAGTGGAGGTGTCCGTTTTTGTTTCCCAGATCTGGAAGGAAAGAAAGAGGGGGTAAATACACAGATGTATCGGTGGAGATTGCCTCATATGGCCTCCATTTCAAAGAAAAGAAGGTCATTTCTAGAAAAGAAGCAGTTTTCTATGGGGAGCTCTTGGGGGCTAGAGAAATCCAGGAATGGCTGCTATTAAGTGTACGTGAAAAGAACACCAAGAAGTTAATAAAAGGCTTGCTAAGTAGCAGTGAGGGAATAGTTGAAGGAAAATACATTTTTAAAACATTTTAGTAAATTGGTCACTCACTTTAGTACGTGGCTTTTCTTTGAAAATATATGTATATGTATAAATGATGTATAACTTGAACACAAATTGCTTTGTGATGGTATCCTGAGGCTTCTGGCATTGTTTTGTGAATACTCCATGAAAGCACTTGACTAAAAGGGAACAACCTCACTTGGAGATAAACATATTAAGTAGGAATATATAATTAGTTCCTTGTGACACCCACATATAACATTCCTCATCACTTGTCTCAAGATGTATTGCTGAGGAACCAGGCTGACTTCACTTTGTGCTAAAGACGGGCAGGACCAAGGCAAAGTGCCCAAGGCCCAAGGACCAATTGGCATCAAAGATACTAGTTCCACTGGGGTCAGGAGGAGCAGTCTAAGCCAGAATGGATATAAGTTACAAAAATGGGCTAAGTGGTGCACGACAGCCAGGTGAGTCAAGAAGAAACAGCAACAATCAGAAGTCAGGCAGAGCTTAGCGAAGCAGTGTATGGATGAATAAGGTGAAGTCTGGGAGAGCACGTGGCCCAGTGTTAAGAAGAAATAGACCTCTGTGTGAGCAAACTTTGGTAGCTCAAGTAAAGGGCCAGGATTGTAAGACATAGATTAACGAAGGGATGGGATCACAGGGGTATCCAAGAGCAGAAGCCCAAATAGGACCAGGGCCCAAAGAGAGTAGAGTTAGAGTCAAGGTGGGTGAGAGGATCCCAGCAGCGGTCCATGGATGTTTACTCCATCCCTTTCCACTAGTGTGACTCAGCTCAGTGCACGTGTCTGCCCCTTTCTGTTGTTCTATCAACTGGAAAATTTCTTCTGTGCTTCCAGGTCCAGTCCTGAGAGAGGAAGTCTGACTGGTTCAGGCAAAGACTATTGTCTATGGCAAATCCTTTAGTAGGAGGAGGACATCAAAGGCACAGGCATGCCTACGGATGAATGACTCTAATCCAGGCAGTGGTCACCCCTGGGCAAAGAAGAGCTCAATGGGTAATTTTAGTTAGAAGAGAAATTGAGCATGGAAGGCAAATTAGCTGAAATGTCCAACAGCTCTCAATGGGAATCATTTGAATTTTCAGGTGAATAAATTCCTAGAGAGGCAAACACCCAATGAATGATTACACAGTTCTTGATGATCACTGTGACATGACCCAGTGAGCCAGTGTTAAGGGAGATTAATCTGGAAGTTTGCGCCACTGACAACTGAAAGGATAAGAATCATCCATCTCAGAAAGATGTTGGGAAAAAACATTCTGGATATTATTGTTGGCAAGAAACTTCATATAAACCTTCAATGTGATATGGCTCCCTTCAAATGAAAGCAGTCTTGAAGATTTAATGTGTAATGATTTAACAATTTTAATAAATAAAAACAAGCACAACTCAATGTAAACCACAATACATAGTAAGGTGAATGCATAAAAGCTGGTGCACTCTTAATCACTGGAAGTTTCAGATCTAAGCAATATTTGCAATGTAATTTTTAATCCATTGAGCACCCATCATGGTGTTTTGTCAAGTAGAGTAAAAAAATCCCCTGAGTTCTGCACAGTTCAGATCCCAAATGGGACTCCGTGCTCTGTTCTGGGCTCATTTTTCAGAAAGACATGGACACATATGCATTCTAGGGTGAGCATCAAAGGCTGGAGGGAGTCAGGAGGCAAAATATATGCAGAACAGATAAAGGATCTAGAGCTGTTTTTCCCAAAGAAAAGAAAATGAGGAGGCCACATAAATACCTTCTAATATTTGGGATACTTTTATATGAACATGGGAGAAGGCATTTGTGTTCCTCAAGGCAGCAGAACAGCATTGAATATATAAATTCATAGAATGTTTAAGCTGGGCAAGACCTTAGGAGCTCATTTAGTCCGAGGAGTACGTATAATTTTTCATCTGTATGTCAGCTCCAACCAACTGGCATGTTAAGAAGGATTCTGAGGATGAGTCTAAGCTCAGAGGGGAGGGGAAAATGTGGTCACTGATAGTGTTATCTGTTGTGGAAGAAAAGGGCCATGTCTACTCAAGTACCACGTTTTAGTCTTCATTAATGTGGTCTGTAGGTTTTTAACCTCTAGGTGGTGGATCCCTGGGAGGTCACAAAGTCATTGCAAGAGGTAAACAAATCTGTATATGCAGCAAGTGCTTTTGGCAAGCTGCTCTGAGTAAATAATACATCTTACAGCATATGTGCTACTATTTTTTTAATTATATACCTACATTATAATGATAAAATGCTAATTTATTTAAAAGAGTTTTTGAATTCATAGTAGCTTTTGGTTTTGTGTTTTATAAATGAGTGGACTTAAAACATATAATTATGTTATGCGTGGGAAGATTGGGACAGGAAATTTGGGATCTTAAGTAGAAATTCTTTTTAAAGGAGGAACGAGTGATCTACTTTTTATTCTCCAAAGCCTAGCCACACCAAGTAAAATTATATATGTATTTGTAGGTTTCTTTGATTAATATCTGCCCTGTCTTATTGATCTGTCAGATACATAAGGGCAGAGAACCTCTATTTCTTCTTCGTTCATATATACCCAGTGCGTGGCACAAGGCAGAATTGGAATAAATATTTGTTGAATGAAAGAACTAACCAAGTAACTTGACCAAAGTCATCCAGTTAATTCGTGGTAAGATAGTTCCAAAACACACAGCTCCTAAGTTCCAAGCAGTTAACCTTTTCAATATACCACATTACTTCCCCTGATAGTAAGAGAGCATATTTTCACAGTTAGCAAATTTAGGTTATACAATGCAGCCCAATCTGCCTATAGACCCATGGATCTTAACCAGTATCTTAATCAGAATCAACTGTCGAGCCTTTTGAAAATACACATCCCTGAGACCTATCCTCTGGAGACCCTGATTCAGTAGGTCTAGAAGGGGGTCCAGGAATCTGTAGTTTGTAAAAGCTCCCTGATGACTCTGATAAAACATCCTGGCTCAGACACAGTTCTGTGTACCTATCGTTAAAATAATTGATAGTAGATGTATGTAGTTTCTTATTCCTCAGAAGCCTATGTCTTTAGTTTTGAATAATTTCTTTCTAAAAATTATAGTTGCATATGCCAAATCATCGGTTTGGCCAGAAAAGCAAAACCTTAATTTTGCTTTTTTTTTCAGTTTAAGCACAAAGTTATCAACCCCATAAGGTCAAACTTTTCTGATGAGATTTCCAGCGTTTGCTTTTGTAAAGCACTGGAAATGTGGCAAGAATAAAATTTGTCATGCTATTTCCCACTTCCTTTTCCAGCCATCATTACTAAGGGAAATTTAGGCTTAGGGGGAGGGGTGAATCTAGGAGGAAAGAAATTTAAGCATTTCTGTTCTTAGGAGGTTTTGAGCACATATTTCGCTTCCTAGGAAAAGCTGAAGATGTTTTTCTCTGTTTCCACTTTGTGGTGAGGATGCGCAAATCCTGAAGAGGGGAGAAGCTTGCTCCACCTCCACCCTCACCCCTACATCTTCTCTAGGGCCAGAGTCATCACAGCCCCTGGTTTAGATGCTTCCCTGGGTGGCCCTTTTGAATGTATGTGGACCCTAAGAGACAGGAGACTTTGAGTGCATGGATGGGGGATAATTTGCTTTTGCAGAAGGACAGAAAATTTATCTCTAGGTTCTTCCTTTATTCAGCAGTAAGGAATTACATACTCCGTATTGCACAGAAGAATCTACCATATTCAGAGCACTGACTGCATGAATTATATTCACTAAAGATTGGAGAGCCAAGAGTTTCTCTGTAAGAGTGACCTGATCTAGTAAGAATGTCAAAATTGTTACTATATTTGTACCCATGCTCTTTGGTTTAGAGGGCAGGTGCTTCCGTGTGTACATGGAAGCAGAGCTTGTTGGAGAAGAGCAGCTAAAAAGAGCAGCTAAATCCACCTCTGTACAATGACGTCATCTGGACTGGGTCTCCTTCATCTCTAACACTGTCCCCACTTTCTCTGCACCCCAAACTCATACTGGCTTCCAAAAGCTGATTGTTAAACTTTCGAGAATATTGAGAGCCAGTTGTAAAACACAGCCATTATAAAAACTAAATCATATAAGCTTACAATTAAACACATCATATGAAAAGCCAAGATAATAAATACTCAAAACTCTTCCTAATTATTTTACTATGTTTCACTATTATCTATTCTCTTGAGGTTAGTTACATCTATTGTGGCTATATGGTGGAAATACTGTATAAAATGCTGTGCAACTGAGCTTTTCTTCCCAATTCTTCATTCAGTGATGTCATATTCAGAACTTGAAATTGACCATGATGGAAGTAATTACACCACAGAAATCAGCCCATGCTACAAAGCAGACTCCCCTCCCCCTCACCCAAGAACTTGTTGCTAAACATTGACTAGCACGGCACTGATCCTAAGGGATGCAGTGGTAAAATTAGCTCTGCTTTGGAGAGCCCATCGGAATACCTCTGTCGTTCAGTTACATGCATATTCATAATGTATGCTTATGATTGCATATTTGCTTGTTTGCTTGCTTATTTATTTCTTATGCTCCCAGAACATAAGCGCTATGAAAGCAGAGACTTTGTCTGCCTTTTTCAGTGCTGTGATTTGAGCCTAAAAATATGCTGTTTCCTGCACCTACTATTAATAAATGAGTTAAATGAGTGAAAGAAATAAACGTCAGGTTGGTAGTGGTGGCTCACGCCTGTAGTCCCAGCACTTTGGGTGGCCAAAGCAGGCAGATTGCTTGAGTGCAAGGGTTCGAGACCAGCCTAAGTGAAATGGTGAAACCCTGTCTCTACAAAAAATACAAACATTAGCCAGGCATGGTGGTGTGCACCTGCAGTCCCAGCTACGTGGGAGGCTAAGGTGAGAGGATCACATGAACTTGGGAGGTTAAGGCTGCAGTGAGTTGAGATTGCACCAATGCACTCCACCCTGGATGACAGAGTGAGACCCTGTCTCAGAAAAAAATAAAAAGTAAAAAGAAAGAAAGTCTATAATTTCTTCCTTAAAGATACCTGAAGCCAATGCTCATGTTGGAGCTCATTAATTTCTAGTGAATTGTATCATTGCTCAGTGTTTAGAACAGTGCCTGGCACATGCTAAGTAGTGTATAGATTTTTATTAGGAAAAATAAAATAAGTTATCTTCGTAACAGCTAATTTTACAGATGAAGAAACTGAGTTACAATTAGATTAAGTAATACAGGTAAGGTCCCACAGCTAGTAAGTAGCTGGGTCAGGATCTAAACCCGGGATAATCTGGAGGCATTGCCCACCTTCTTCACCACCGTGCTATGCTGCCTCTTGCTAATTACTCCACGTGACTGAGACTCCTCTTTCATTTGTAGTTCTAGAAAGAATTGCGATCTATTTGAGAACAAACTTTGGAGTCAGGAGAACTTGAGTTTGAATCTCAAATTCACCACTTTGCAAAATGGGGATGATTTCTCCTCCATTTTGTAGTTGTCACAACTACTAGAAGTAATATCTCAAAACTGCTTTGCACGTACGTGATAGACACTAAATTACAAATGGTCAGTTATTGGTTGTGATTTCCTGTGGAGGCTATCTGTAAGCGTGGGGCTTAGCCACACACTGTCCCCTGTTGCCTCCTCTAGGCCATCCTGTAGACAGATTGAAAAGGGCCGACTGCTTCTATATTTGGGGTCTCCAGGAGGTAAGACTAGGACCAATAGATACAAGTTCTAGGAAGTCCTATTTCAGATCAGCTTACGCACTTTCTAAATAGATATTTCTATCTCTGAAGCATGAACCTTGCTGCTCTGCAGAAAGCAGACAACTTCCACTGTCCTCTTCAACCAGAAGGTTTACCCGCTTGCCCTTATCAACAAATGTGTGCTATCTTTAACATTTTAAGTCATTTTATCTAGTATAGCTAAAGAGTTGTATTATTCCTGAGATTGGGTTGTTTTGGAGGTTTTCAGTGTTTAGACCTGGAATGAGTGGGAGTAAGAAAAGAGGGAGGGAGGGGAAAAGAGAAAAAGAAACGAGAGAGAGAGAGAGAGAGAGAGAAAGGAGAGGAGAGAGAGGGAGGAAGGGAGAAGGGGGTAGAGGAGGGAGGGAAGAAGGAAAGTGGAATTTATCTGGAGAAAAAGTACTGAACTTGGGAGAGAGACTGAATAGCAATGGATTGATAGTTATCTGAAGTCCTCACAGGTTAAGGATGGTTGAGAAGATAAGCTAGCTCATTCAGCTACCTTGCTGGCATACTAGCTGTATGTCAGGCACTGCTCTGGTTGAGGACTGCTCTCTCAAAGCAGTAAAGTAAATCAAATAACTTGCCCAAAGTCACACTGCTGGAAAATGCCAGAGCTGTTCAAAGCCGCTCCCTAACGCCAACCCTCACCATTTCTCTACAGCTATCTGCTCTGTGTCTTCCCCCAAGAAAGCGATGGAAACCAGAGCAGGAGGTTTCCGTAACCAGTCATTATAATTTGTCAGGGAGCCATGCTGCAGTTCAACTAGACAAGCACATTGTCATTCTCTGCCATATAAGGAAACAGAGCTAAACACCATTCCTTTCACTATTGACTGGAGAGATTGCTCAAGTTAGAGTTAGACAAGATGAGGATCTAGACCTAGAGCAGTTAAATTAAATTTAAAAAAAAAAAAAAAAAACAGAAAAAAGAAAGAAAGTCAGACAAGTAGTTTTTTGTTTTCTTTTTCTGGTACCAGAGATAGTTTAACAAGCAGTTTCCATCCTTCTCCCTGACTCAACGAGAGATTTTCTCTGACATTAGGCACTAAAGGATTCAACTACACGTACAAATACTTCAAGCTGTTTTGGTGTTTGATTATGTAAAATGTTTTTAAAAGGCAGAGGATCAGTTGAGGTATTCAAAAAGCCAACATAGCCAAAAGGTACTCAAAAGGCCAAGACAGAGCTGCTTCTGTGTGGGTCAGGTAGAAAGTCAAGGACTGTATTTCTCTGTCCAAGGATTTACAAAAGAAGTTAGTGTCCACTCACCTTCCAGCCACTCTCAGAAAGAGCACTTATTAAGAAGACTTTACATTTAAGTTTGACCTTCTTGTCCAAAGCTGAGAATATTCACGGGATCACTCTTTGCCTTAAGACTCAGACACAGTGGGCACTTTGTTTTTCTTCTGTGAGATGAAGTCTCATTCTGTCACCCAGGCGGGAGTGCAGTGGCGCGATCTTGGCTCACTGCAACCTCTGCTTCCTAGGTTCAAGCGATTCTCCCACCTCAGCCTCCTGAGTAGCTGGGATTACAGGCACACGCCACCATGGCCGGTTAATTTTTTGTATTTTTAGTAGAGATGGGGTTTCACTATGTTGGCCAGGCTGGTCTTGAACTCCTGACCTCAAGAGATCTGCCTGCTATTGCCTGTCAAAGTTGCTGGGGTTACAGGGACCATGCCCGGCCACAATGGGCACTTCAGAATGCAGGCTCAGTAACCAACTTTATAAAGGGAGAAACAGAGGCATGAACAGTTGAAACCATTTCCTCAAAGACAGCCAGTTCCATCTTGCCATACAGAGAGCCCACACTTTCTTTTTTTTTTTTTTTTGAGACGGAGTCTCGCTTTGTCGCCCAGGCTGGAGTGCAGTGGCGCCATCTCGGCTCACTGCAAGCTCC
>NW_012101165.1:427030-523247 GCF_000951045.1 Mandrillus leucophaeus | reverse complement strand
TTGGGCAAGCTGGTCTTGAACTCTTGCCCTCAGGTGATCTGCCTGCCTCGGCCTCCCAAAGTGCTGGGATTACAGGCGTGAGCCACCGAGCCTGGCCTCCTCTTCTTATAAAGACACCAGTTGTATTGGATTAGGGGCCACCTTCATGACCTCGTTTTAACTTAATTACCTCTGTAAAGACCCTATCTCCAAATAAGGTCACATTCTGAGGTCTTAGGCATTAGGACTGCTTCAACATATGAATACTTGGGGGAGATACAGTTCAACCCATAGTATGACCCAACTCAAAATGGTGGTAGAAATCCATATGGCACATTTTCTGGAGCTCAAGTGCCAAAGACCCTACTGCCGCTGGTGTTCTATCTTTCCACTGGGTCTAAGGGAATGCTTTGCTAGAAATCCCTTGGCCTTTTGAACTTGCCTTTGACATTTACTTTCCACCTTTCTCAATATGAAATTCTGATCCTGTTAAAAGTCAAAAGAGGTTTTCGAAATGACGCACTGAAGTACGGCTTCACATACTGTGGCCTATCTGTGGACAGCTATGAAACCACGGAGGCAGACCATCTGGTATGAGGCCTTTGGGAGCCAAGGAGGGGGCTCAGTGGGAAGGCTTGGCCAGGGTAGCCTGCAAGCCAGGGAGGCAGGCGCTGAGTGGGGAGCAGCTTCAGGGTAGCTGGCCGGGCCAGGGAGGCAGCCACAGAGGGACCTTGTGCGTGCCTGAGCAGGGCCCAAAGAGGGTGGCCCTTTTCCGTCATTTTTATATATGCTGATCACAACCACAAATCCCCAGACACAAGGAAAAATATTTGAAGCCTACACGTATTTGTGCTCTGAATCATTTGTCTCTTGTCTTTGTTTTCCTCTTGCTCCTCTCTATCCCTCCTTAAATTTTTATACTTTTTCTCTCAACAGCCCTTCTCACTTTATCTGTCTTTGCTCTAATTGGTTATAAGTGCCCCTACATTGTGTCTTGTCTCCATTTTCCATGTTCTTTTTTTAAAGTATTTTATTTTAGCCATTATTTCTCTTTGTCCTTTCCCTAAAGCTCTTCTTGGTGCCCATTTCCCAGCTTAGGTCCTGCTCATGGCTTCTCTGTCTTAGGCCAGAGGTAGTCTATAGACAGGATGACCATGTATCATCAAACTGGGACATTTGAAGAGGGAAAGAAGGAGCTGTTAATAAATTCCCGAAAACGCAGTCCTGAAGTGGGACTGTCCCGGGCATGCTGGAGTGGATGCTTATTCTATCATGGTGTGGTTTTCTGCTTTCTGTAAATTTCTCTTTACCTATCAACCACTCCCTCTATTTATATACCTTTCTTTTGAAAAAAAAAGAATTTTTTTAATAAAAAAGGTATTTATATACCTTTCTTTTTTCTTTTTTAAAAAAGCTTTAAACCTTTTATCTTCTGGTCCTTCTTTTTTATTTCAACCCCAAGAACCTTTGAGTTTTTGTATTTCTGTCTTCCGTTATCTCCTCCTCATTCCCTAACTTCTGTCTTCCGTTATCTCCTCCTCATTCCCTCACTTTCCTCTACTCTGCTCTCTATTTTGTCTCACCACTTCAATTCTTCTTCTCCTTTGATTTCCTTCTTTTGGGTACAGACTGGACTGCAGCTCACAGCGGCCACGCCTGTCTGCCAGGATACACGCAGAACATAGTCCCTGCATTTCGGAAACAAATCAAGGCACAGCTGAGCACATACACTGTACACACTTCAAAATAAGCCACCAAATGTTACAAGCTGCTTTGGGTCTCAGAGGAGCCCTGAGTAGACTGTTCACCCCTTCAGCATCTCTACCCAGAAACTAGAAGAATCCCTACAGCACGCAAGCAGCCATGCCTGTTACTGTTATGGAGACATGTTCTGTGTATGTGTCTAGGCTCTCACGGGATGCATTTCCTATATGTGTGCCTATGTACACTAGAATTGAAAATGATGAAAGTATATGACCCGAAAAACAAAAAGAAAGTGACAGGTGAAGCTAACTGTGCATTGCCTTTGTTATGACTTCAGTAATCTGGACCATCTTATCTTCTAAAGAAATGTATACCAAAGGCCTAGCAATGGCTGCTATAGGTGTTTTTTTGTTGTTGTTGTTGTTCTCAATTGAGTCAGAGTCTCACTCTGTTGCCCAAGCTGGAATGCAGTGGTGCGATCTCAGCTCACTACAACTTCCACCTCCTGGGTTCAAGCGATTCTCCTGCCTCAGTCTCCCGAGTAGCTGGGATTACAGGTGTGTGCCACCACGCCCAGCTAATTTTTGTATTTTTAGTAGAAATGGGGTTTCACCATGGTGGCCAGGCTGGTCTTGAACTCCTGACCTCAAGTGATCTGCCCGCCTCAGCCTCCCAAAGTGCTAGGATTACGCCGTGCCCGGCCTGCTATAGGTCTAACATAATTAACAATAAACTTTTAGGCAACAAGATAGAATAAATATTTATTTCAGTTCTTTTTAAATGTTCTCATGACACAGTCATCTGCAACTTACGGTTCATTCTGAAAAATCACTTCAATTTTCCAGATATTCCTTGGACTTAAGGTTGTGCAAGGAAGGCCTGAAACTCCTTCCCAACTTGAAAATGAGAAAGGAAGAGTGTTTTCCTCTTGTAAGTCTCTGGAAGCCAGTCCACAGATACCTGAAATACTTGATAGAATGGCACTGTGTCAGCTGTCAGGAGCTGCTCTCGTCTTTTCTATTTATTTATTTACTTATTTGGGGATTTTGACCATAATTTTCTTTCTCTTTTTTTTTTTTTCAAATACTCTAAAAATTAATGAATGAGGAAAGAAGACAGTTGGCTGTGTCCCCACCCAAATCTTATCTTGAATTCGAGCTCCCATAATTTCCACGTGTGGTGGGAGGGACCCAGCAGGAGGTAATTGAATCATGGGGGTGGGTCTCTCCCATGCTGTCCTCATGGTAGTGAATAAGTCTCGTGAGATCTGATGGTTTTATACAGGGGAGTTCCCCTGCACATGTTCTCTTGCCTGCCACCATGTACGACATGACTTTGTTCCTCATTTGCCTTCCACTATGATTGTGATGCTTCCCCAGGAACTGTGAGTCAATTAAACCTCCTTCGTTTATAAATTACCCAGTCCTAGATATGTCGTTATTACCAGAGTGAGAACAGACTAATACAACAGTATACAAGATATTTTATGAACGGAAATACGGGTTTTGTTCAAGTTCTCTCCTTCCTTCCTCTCTCTTTCCCTTCCTTCCCCCTCGTCCTTTTCTTTCTTTCTCTTTCTCCTCATTCTTTACATTCTTCTAGTTTTTGTTTCTTCTCTCACTGAGACAGATATGGCTGGAAATGTGCTATTACTATGGGGCAGCCTTGTGCTTTATCCATGGTGGCCTATAGCTCTCTTGCTTATATATATATCTTTTTATGAAGATTGATGGTAACAAAAAATACTTCACCCACACTCTGCTGGGTAGGTATATGGTTATGCGATGGTGGAACGGAAATATCTATCCAGAGAGCTCCCTACTGCCCTAAGACTTGATAGAGTCAACCCCAGCCAGCCTGGAGCCACTGACCCACCTGTGTCTGAGTAACTAGGAAACAAGGAGTATAGGAGTTTGACAGTTACTTTTGTTTTTTATTTTTTTAAACTTTCGTGCCTTTCCCTATTTCTGCTCTTAGATATTCTAGTAAAATAAAACAATTGCTCTTTCTGTGGGAGTCATTTCTAGCTTGCTAATTCTTTTTTGAGAGAGTGTTTGCATGAGGTTTTCAGTTTTTAAAGTCTTGGCTCTTACATTTTGTAGGAGGCCTCGACTCCAGATAGTGGTCTAATAGGAAAGTAGCCCTGGCTCCTGTCTCATGTCCACAGCTGATACTCTGTGTGACTTTGAATGGCCTCCTGGTACCTCAGGCTTCTTAATTATAAACTGCCAACAGCCTTTTCCCTTCTCCATGATGCCAAGGTAGGGAGCAATGTGATCTTTAATACAAAAGGACATTAGGCAGTAAAGTGTCTTAAAACATAGACATGGATTTCCTCTCTTCTTCCTTTGAAATATGAAGACTTTTGCTGATTGGTTTTTGGGGGAAGATAGAAATCATATATTTATAAAGGAAACATCCCATATTCAAAGTTCAGAATTTGGGGTTTCCAATAATCATCTCATGCACGAGAGCTGACTCCCTCTGCTGGGGCTGCCCCACTCCCAGTTCCAGCCTTTCCTTCTTTTGTTTTTATTTTTATTTTAATTTTAGAGATAGATGGAGTCTCACTCTGTCACTCAGGCTGGAGTACAGTGGTGCAGTCATAGCTCACTGCAACCTTGAACTCCTGGACTCAAGCAATCATCCTGCCCCAGCCTCCTGAATAGCTAAAACCACAGACACAGCACCATCACGCCAGGCTAATTTTGTACTTTTTTGTAGAGAAGGGGTCTCCCTGTGTTGCCCAGGTTGGTCTTGAACTCCTGGCCCCAAGTGATCCTCTGCCTCAGCTTCCCACAGTGCTGGGATCACAGGCATGAGCCACCACACTGGCCCCATCCTCATCTTTAAAAGCAATATTGAGAATCATCTTGTTTGGAGAAACTCTGATAATTTCCCCAAGTGCTGAAAAGGGAGGATTGAAACAGATTGCCATTCAATTGAAGCTTTTCCTCTAATGGAGTGAGAATTTTTTTTCTTTTTTTCATTTTTTTTTTTTTTTGAGACAGAGCCTTGCTGTGTCGCCCAGGCTGGAATGCAGTGGCGTAATCATAGCTCACTGTAGCCTCAGCCTCCCAAGTAGCTTGGGGCTACCACACTTGGCTAGTTTAAAAACTTTATTTTTCGTACAGACGAGGTTTCACAATATTACTCAAACTGGTTTCGAACTCTAGGGCTCAAGTAATCCTCCCACCTTGGCCTCCCAATGTGCTGAGATTACAGGCCTGAGCCACTGCACCCAACCCAGAAAACTTTTTTAAAAGCTTTATCTGAAACCAAAGCACATAGTGCACAAAGGCAGAATCTTAGAATCTTGTTGCCCTCATATTTTCTAAAACTGTCTTTTATCAGCATTTAAGTTTCTAACACACGAGATCACGTATGTGAAAGAGCTTGTACTTTGTAATATCTGTGATTTTACTATCTATAGCAGAATATATTAAAGTGTAAAAGTGCTCCAGGAATATAAGAAGAGTAGAAGAAAAGCATGTTTGACCCCAGCAACTGTGCTTGCAGCCAGGCTCGAACGAGCAATCATGTGGATGGGTTAAATTGTTTATTATTTATTTATTTGTTTGTTTGTTTATTTTGAGACGGAGTCTCTCTCTGTGGCCAGGCTGGAGTGCAGTGGCACAATCTGGGCTCACTGCAGCCTCCGCCTCCTGGGTTCAAGCAATTGTCCTGCCTCAGCCTCCTGAGTAGCTGGGACTACAGGCGTGCGCCACCACACGGGCTAATTTTTGTATTTTTAGCAGAGACGAGATTTCACCATGTTGGCCAGGATGGACTCGATCTCCTGATCTCAGGTCATCCATCTGCCTCGGCCTCCCAAAGTGTTGGGATTACAGGCGTGAGCCACCGTGGCTGGCCAAATTGTTTATTTTTGTTGTTCTTTAAATAAAAGTTTATTTTAGAACACTTTCAGATTTACAGAAAAGCAGCAAGAATATTCCGGAGTTCTCATATGCCCCACACCCAGTTTCCCCTATTGTTAACATTAAGGTGCATTTGTCACAAATAATAAAACAATATTGATTCATTATTACTAATGAAAGTCCAGCCTTGATTTGGATTGCTTTAGGTTTTACCTAAGGTCCTTTATTTACCTTTTAAGCCCCTTAAAATAGAACAGTGTTTCATATGGGGAAAATGTAATGTTCACATTGTAGCTATATTGATGGAACTCTAATACATGAGTGAAAATGGTATAAGCTAGCTCTTTTCTTGAACATATGCTTACTGGACTGACAATCTCTTGAGGACTTTCCACCTGTAATACCTTAGGCCTTTTCTGGTCTCTGGTTTGTTTCCCTTGAGACCATTAGCAGATTGCGCAGCCTGACCCACCCTGGTGCCAGATGTTGGAACCCTCTTGCTGCTGCCAATCTGACTAGTCATTCCAAACAGATGGTAATATCCAGCATCACACCCCTCCCACAATTTCACAGTTTTAGGCAGAAGCCTTAGAGTGAAAACGTTTACCTGGCTGTTGAATTGCTGAAACTCTGTTCTTAAAGCTGCTTCATACCACAGTGACTTGTGAGAGCTTTGACATTAATAGAAGGTCCAAAAGAAGACCTGAACCATGCTCCTCCAAATCTTGAGATCTAAAGACTTTGGCCAGTTTAAAAACACTACAATCTGTGGAAAACACCTGTTAGTAACAAATAGAGAAATTATGAAGGAGATTGCTTTCTAGACATCAGCCTTCCACTGATGTCTAGAAAGTCTTCCACATACTGAGCTTCCAAGCTTTCTTTCAAATACGAGTTACCAGCAGACACTAGCAGAAAGAGTCTTTTTGATTCATTTTCTGCCTTTGAGCAACTTGCTGACTGACATCTGGAGGCATCTCAGTCTTCTGGGGTGGCAACTTATGGGGAAAGGGCTGGAATAGATGTGGTCTCTCCTAGTTTTAAAGCTGCTTGGATTGGGGCTTTATAACGTTCCCTCAGAAGGCTCGTTGGTGTCCTTTCTATCAAATTTCTTTTTCTACTGTTTCACTTTCATTAACAAATTGCTTCACGGGAAAAAATGCTAGATGTGGTTCAAGTACTAGTTACACATTTGTTGCCTTCAAGATAACTAGTTATTTGATTGATCACAGTTGGTTTGTTTTTAAAGTTGATTTTGTGTAGAGTTATAATCAAACACGTCCAAGTGAATCAATCAAGTTGAAAATATATCACGATGAGGAAATGTAGGTATCTTCTTTGGTATCTTCATATCAAAAAATTAATTGAGAGGAACCCTTAATAATGAGTGAAACTAATATTCTTGACTCAGAGAGTGTCCTTAAAACCTCAAAATAGCAACAATATCTGCACGTTGAACTGATTATCTAAGTATAAATAAAGTTGGTAAGAGACACCTTTCATGAAAGGAATGGCTGAACTAAGTCTCAAATAGGAAGACATCAAAGTCAAGGAAGAAAGTAAGAGCTCAAGGCCTGGGGTGGAAATGGTTACTAGGTTTAGCCATCTGCTTTGGTCTTTCCTGTTGCACATGTAGCTGTATAGTTTACATAGAAGTATCTCTCCAGAGGATCAGAAAGAACAGATTTATGGAACCAGATGTGAGTTAGCATTTCTACAGGTGTGGCTCCGCAGCTGAAAGAACATGTTGTACCAGGGATGAAGTTTCTTATTATGTAATCAATATAAATTACCACTAGACTTTTACAGAGGTTGATAAAGCAAACATGTGTCATTTGGATTGGCCTTCTGGTATATAGAGAGACGCTGCTTCACAACGTGAAAAAATGCACCATTTGACACTCATGAAAGACTTGGTAGAAAATACCATGACAGTAATCAGGCAAGGTTGTTCCCCCTTGCACACAGAGCGGATAGCTGGTGACTAGATGGAAATTGTGTTCATATGTTTTTCTTCATCAAGAAAAACAAGGAACATTTCAAAAATATTTTTAAAGTCTCTCAGAATCTGATAAGAAAGGGCCAAGAGGATAAAAATTAGAGGACTGGAGAAAAAATAACAGAATGCGAGAGAAAAGATGAAAAAAGGTAGAATTAGTTAACCTACAGAAGAAAATATCCTTAGGTGGTACAGAAAATCAGGGTCAAAAAAAAAGATTGGTAAATTGCAGATCATTTAAAAATTGCACACAGAAAGAGAACTTTAAAATTCTAGACAGTAAAAGTAAAAATGTTGCTGATAAATTAATTTGTGTCAAAGTATTTAATACAAATGTTTTGATTTTTTAAAGCTGAGTGTTTTATGCTAGATTTTACAATGAAACGAAAATAAAAACTTCTACTTTTGGGCTTCTAATTTGCTTAAACTTTTTCAATTTAGTTTAAATGTATTGCTCAAATCTCTGATATTCTTACTAATTAAAATTTTTTTCTTAATCAATTCATTTCCAAGACAGCAGTGTCAATTTCCCACAATGATTGTGGATCTATGACAGTCTCCTTATAAAATTTCTCCTTATAAAATTTGCCATAATTACTGTTCATGATTCTGACTATGTTGCTTGATACAAAGAAGTTTATGATTTTTACATCTTAAAGCGTATTTTGTCTGCTATTAATATTGCTACAACATTTTTCTTTTGTTATTTACTTATTACATAAATTTAAAACCTTTTATTTTTAATATTTCTGTCTAATTATTTTAAAGTGGGTCTCATTAATAGCATATAGATACATTTCAAAATCTAGTCAGAGAGAGTTCTATCATTTAATGTATGAGATAAATCCATTGTATTTGTTATTATGGATTATATACAGGATGTCTGAAAATCTGAAAATAGCACAAACTTAATTTTAAACAATATATTAGTCACATTTTAAAAATATTTGCTCAATATGTTTTCTTCAAGCTTCAGTCAACATTTCAAGTAAAGTATCTTTAAATTTAAAGCAATGTCCAATTTTTTAACACTAAAAAGTATAATAAATACACTATTTTCCCTGAATTTCCAGATTTTTTTAGACCCTATGTAATGTATTTATTGTACAAAACCTATGAGCATATTATTTGAAATGTATCTAATCTACAGTGTAAGTGCTTACCCTATATTTTCTGATTTTTTTGGACTCAAGGTAATTTAGTCTTATTTTTAACATCATATTTTGTATTTCTTCTTTTCCATGTGTATTCTTCACGTCTTTATTTTCTCCCTTCATAGTGTTTTATTATGTTTATTGATTCCCTTTTTGTCTTTACTGTTTTGGCTATATACATCCCTATTCTAGAGAATATTTCTACTAAAACTTAATATGCATATATTACAAAGTATAAATTTTATTTTCCCTCCAAACTATCTGTGTTCATCCTATAAGCTATTATTGTTTAACAATCTGTTTCATTTTTAAACCCTGAAAAATTCATTTTTTTTTTCAAGAGTCAATTCTTACAATAATCTACCAATATATTTTGTTGATT
This sequence comes from Mandrillus leucophaeus, assembly GCF_000951045.1. Taxonomy (NCBI): domain Eukaryota; kingdom Metazoa; phylum Chordata; class Mammalia; order Primates; family Cercopithecidae; genus Mandrillus; species Mandrillus leucophaeus. Next base: position 514,151 of record NW_012101165.1, on the reverse strand, counting down.
TCTTTGCTCGCCCTTGTTTCTGGTATCTCACTCCCCCTTTCTGGGTTCAAATTCCTATTTGCTGAACTTATTCTTTAGTAGTTTCTTTAGAGAGTGACTTTGGGTTGTAAGTTCTTAGACTTTGTAAAAATACACTTTTTGCTTTTACTTTTACTTTAGACCTCACTCTTGGATATTCGCTTAGCTGAGTATAGAATATTTTTGCTTGGTACATTGAAGAGATCACATTTTCTTTTCTCTCTCTCTCTCTCTCTCTTTTTTTGAAACAGGGTCTCACACTGTCACCCAGGCTCCAGTGCAGTAGCACAATCATGGCTCACTGCAGCATTGACCTCTGGGGTCATGGGATTCTCCCACCTTAGCCTCCCGTGTAGCTGGGACTATAGGCACACACCACTATGCCTGCTAAATTTTGTATTTTTTTTAAAAGATGGTATTTTCCCATGATGGCCAGGCTGGTCTCAAACTCCTGGGTTCAAGCCATCCTACCATCTCAGCCTCCCAAAGTGCTGGGATTACAGGTATAAGCCACCACACCCAGTCAAGATATTATTACATTTTCTTCTCACATCTATTTAGGAGAAGTTGGCTGTCAGTCTTGCTGTCCTTTTTTCTGCCAATATAATTCATGTTTCCTCTCTGGTCATTTTTGTAACTGAAGTAAAAAAGCAAAATTTTCACACAGAGAAATATTCAGATTTTAAGTGTAATATATGTGTATGTGTGCAGTATATATACATATATATGTCTATGTATAGGGTATATATGTTTGCCATATATATGTCAATATATATGTGTGTGTGCATGTCTATGTCATATATATATGTCTGTCTATACATGTCAGTTTCTGTTACCACATTGCCTACCTTAGACATCTACTGTTCTGATTTCTATCACCATAGATGACATGTGTCTAGTCTTGGAATTCATATAAATGGAATCAAATAGTATATATTTTTTGCCTGGTTTGTTTTGTGCAACATAATGTTTTTGTGATTCATCCATGTTGTTGCATGTGTAAGTAGTTCAATTTTAAAACTTAATGAATAATATTTCATAGAATTAATATACATAACTTGTTTTCCATTGTCCTGTTAATGGTCATTTGAGTCGTTCCCAGTTTGGGATTTTATGAATAAAGATACAAGAGACGCTCCTCAACTTATGATGGGGTTATATCCTGATAAAGCTATTGTAAGTTGAAAATATTTTAAGTTGAAAATGCACTTAATACACCTAACCTACTGAAACATCACAGCTTATCCTAGCTTACCTTAAATGTGCTCAGAGCACAGTTGGGCTAAATTATCTAACACGAAGCCTATTTTATAATAAAATGTTGAATCTTATGTTCTACATATTGCTAGCCAAAGAAAAGATCAAAATTTGAAATTTGAAGTACACTGAAATTGCAACAGTTCCATACTATTGTAAAGTCAAATCATCTTAAGTCAAGGACCATCTGTGTAACATTCAAGTACCTTTTTCCGTGTTTGTGTGTGTAAGCACAAGTTTTTATTTCTTTTGGCTAAAATTCAGAAGTGGAATTGCTGAGTCTAATGTACATGTTTGTCTTTACAAGAAATTGCCAAACTGTTCACTGTGGTGATGCTGTTTTTAACACTTACAAGCAATAAATTAGCATTCCAGTGGCTCCCTATCTTTAACAACATTTGGAGTAGTCAGTCTTTTTAATTTAAACAATTCTAGTAGTTGTTTGGTGATATCTCATTGTGGTCTTATTTTGCATTTGTCTAATGACGAATGACATTCAGCATATTTTTTGTCCTTATTGAACATACGTTTATCAAGTTTCTTGCCTAATCTTTAAACTGTTTATTATTATTTTGTAGAGCTCATTATACTTTCTGGATACAAGTTAGATATATGTATTATACGAATACATATTTTCTCCCAGTCAGTGGCTCACCTTTTCATTTCCTTGATGCTGTATCTTGATAAACAAAAGTTTTATATTTTAATGAAGTCCAATTTATCATTCTTGAAAATTTTATGGCTAGTTCTTTTTCTTTTCTCTTTAAGAAATGTTTGCATACTCTAGGTTGCAAGGATCTTCTATTTTTAAAAAATTTAGTTTTTGTTTTTATGTTTAGATCTGGTCCATGTGCATGGTTTCAGATAGCAGTTGAGTTTCATTTTTCCCATTCATTTATCCAATTGTTCCAGAACAATTTGTCAAAAAACCTTTTCTTTATGAATTGCATTGACTCCTTGTTGAAAATCAATCATCTCCTGCATAGGCGTAGTTCTAATTTTTTTTTTCTTTTTTTTTTTTTTGAGACAGTCTCACTCTGTTGCCGCAGGCTGGAGTGCAATGGCACAATCTTGGCTCACTGCAACTTCCGCCTCCTGGGTTCAAGCGATTCTCCTGCCTCAGCCTCCTGAATAGCTGGGATTACAGGCACGGGCCACCACACCTGGCTAATTTTTGCATTTTTAGTAGAGATGGGGTTTCGCCATGTTGACCGGGCTGGTCTTGAACTACTGACCTCAGGTGATCTGCCTACCTCGGTCTCCCAAAGTGCTGGGATTACAGGCGTGAGCCATCGCACCCGGCCAGACATGGTTCTATTTCTGTAGGTTCTTTTCTGTTCTACAGATCTATTTGTCTATTCTTACATAAATGCCAAACTGTCTTGATTACTGTGGCTTCATTAATGTTAGACATTGCTTGTTACCTTTCTACTGTTGGAGATAAGGATTTTTACATTCATGAAATCTTCCCCTTCAATACAGCATCTTCCCCATTCTTTTGATATTATAATAACTGTATGAATACTTCATAGCTGACCACATAGTATACTACGATTACATTTTCTTTCTTTATTACCACTTTCCTTCCTACTACCCACCATGATTTAATAATGACTTCATTTCTTTTACCTGTTTGTTTTCGATTATTAATGCCTGCTCCAGGGTATCTGACAGGAGTGTCAAATCCTTTTCAATACAGTCAAACACATCGGTAATTTGTCAATTATTTTTCTTTTAAGGGATTCTTCTGGAAACTTCTTGGCATTTTCTAGGTTTGGTGCACAGTTTGCTGTTCTAAATCTTTACTTCACAATCATCTTAGGCATTTCCTTCCTAGGACTGAAAGGAATTTCCTTTGTATGTGAGCTGAAATTTGAATCCTTCATTTCCTGGTTTCCATTATTCCTCCTTCTTTATACTCTTGTTTTGATGAAGATGATTATCTAACAGCATCTTGAACAAGGGCCTAGGGAAGACAACATTTCTGAAAACTTAATTGTTTTTAGTATCTTTGGTTTAAGTCATACTTGATTAATTTATTGACTGGGCATAGAATTCTAGGCTGGAAATCATTTTTCCTAAAACTTCCCCAAACATACCTGCATTATAACCGCCCAACAGGTTCTCCTTGCCTGCTTCCTAGACAGAGCTGATTTATCAAGCTGGGGAATTGCAATAGAGGAAGAGTAATTCACTCAAAACCGGCTGTAGGGGAGACCGAAGTTTTATTACTGCTAAAACCAGCTTTTCTGATAATTCGGGATGGGAATTTTTAAGGGTGATTTGGTGGATAGGAGACCAGTGAGTTGGGAGTGCCGATTGGTTGGGTCGGAGATGAAATCATAGGAAGTAGAAGCCGTCCTCTTGAGCTTGGTCAGCTCCTGGCTGGGGGCCACAAGCCCAGATGAGACAGTTTTTGGATTTCTATTCATTCTGACCACTATGGGCCTGTTCAATCCAGAAAAACACATCTTTTAGTTAGAAATTTTCTTATATAATTTTGGTGATAATTTCCTTCTCCTCATTTCCCATGTTCCGATATACACACACGCTCTCTCCTCTGTCATTGAATTATTGAGAGCTTGAACCTCCTAAACCAACTCTCTGATTTTATATTTTCTTAACTGTATTCTACTTTTCTGTATCTTATTCTAATTTTTGAGAGTTTCCTTAACTTTGGCTATATATTGTTTTTAGCCATATTATTTTTAATTTCTAAGGGGTCTTTGTTGTTGTTGTTGTTGTTGAACATTTCTTTTTATAATATCCTGATCCTATTTCATAGATACAGTACTTCTCTATGTCCCTGGAAATATGATTTATATTTTAAGTGCCTTTCTGCCCCTGCCTTATCTGAGTTTTCTCTGTGTTCCTGTTTTCTATTATTTGTGCTAGTCTCTGTCTTTCATCCTTCCCTCAGAATCCTGGTGATCCTTGGCTGTCTGTCCACATAAAGGAGCAAGGCAATAAAAAGCTGATCAAAAGCTGTAGGTTCGGGAGTGCTGGCTGGCAGAAAATGGGCCAGTTATTTTTCTTCCCATGGCAATCTCCAAATACCCATATCTCTAGATCCTTTTTCTTGAACAAGTTTATCAAAGATTTTCTTTTTGCTCTGTTACCCAGGTTGGAGTGTAGTGGTGTGATCTCGGCTCACTGCAACCTCTGCCTCTTGGGTTCAAGTGATTCTCCTGCCTCAGCCTGTTGAGTAGTTGGGAGTATAGACACGTGCCACCACACCTGGCTAATTTTTGTATTTTTAGTAGAGATAGGGTTTCCCCATGTTGGCCAGGCTGGTCTTGAACTCCTGACCTCAAGTGATCCACCCCCTTGGTCTCCCAAAGTACTGGGATAACAGGTGTGAGCCACTACGCCCTGCCCCAAAGAAGATTTTCCAAAACTCTTCCTCTGAGTTGTAAGCAAAGGGTCGACATTCTGAGAAGTCTTAGGGCATTACCTGCATTGCGGAGCCATCCCCATGGGATAGTTCCCCCATTTGCCTTCGGTAGGCCCTGTCAGTTTGACTGGTTCTAGGCCATGTTTCACATCAGTGTCTTGGCTGGAATTCCTAAGCAGATAGTTCATATTTGTTTACCATTCCCTCACACAAAAAGTGTTTTTTCTCCCCTCAGCCCACGGTTTAGCTTCCTCATTAGTAGGCTGTTATGGGTAGAGTGTTTCCATTTGTGTTCACAGATGAAATGCCGCCTTTCTAGCTTGTGGCCTTACACAGGCGCTCAGTTCCAGTTTTCTGCCACGTTACCAATGAATGCTATCACACCCTTAACTCAGGCCAGCTTGTCTGTCTTTGAGTTTCCTCTGTATTCTGCAACCTGGAGACATTCTCTTGCTTACAAGCTCATTTAAATGTTGTGTGTAAATGTTTTGCTTATTTTTCCTGCAACATTTATGCATTTGAAGCAGAGTAGAAATGCTTCTTGGATCTGCTTAGTCCATATTGACCAAAAGTCTCAAGTTATTGATTCAGAATTCTGGACTCTCAGAGCAATCAGTAAATTATAGTGCCTTGGTTTGCTTATATGTATGTTATCAATCCTTCGCCAACAATTTTGTCTGTTAAAAAAAATTCCTGTTAGTATTTTTATAATACTTATTTTCCTATATCTGTCCATGAGTGTTACATGGTGGTAAAAGGAGATTTTTTTCTGGTAGTTTTTCCTGTCACAGCATGGCTCCCAAAGAGTGGATCTAGTACATGAAACAGGTTGCCTTGGACTATCTTAATAACCAAGATATTAATAACCAAATATAATTAATAACCAAAATAATTGCCATCATTTTTCCCCCAAATTTCACCTATTTATTCATTCAGCCTGCATTATTAATTGAGGAAAATTAAATTATCTAGTGGAGATTTAGCCTTGAAGGTAATTTCAGACATGACAGCTGTGGTGGGAGGAAGATTCTCATTTTGTGTGCAAGTGGAGAAGAATCATGATGGGCAGAAGACTTAGTCCCTGGTCCTAATTTCTATTTTTTTCCTGCTCAACCTTTTAAATAGAAATGAGTCTCTTAATGGGAACAATGGAAATATTGCTCCTTGAGGACTTGAAGAATATGAGACCTGAAGACCTCAGATTTTATATCTATTAAAACATTAGCGCAACCATGCAACATTCTTTCCATGATACCATGACTGGTTTATTGAGGAGTCTCAATTCATTGGGGGTATAAAGAAGAACTGATTTATATTTTTCCCTATCAGTACTGTTCTGTGTCAAACTTCCTTTTATTACTAGCTACAGGGGGCCTTTAATTACATCTCTGACCAGTTTCTAAGCTCAAAAAGGATAAATGTTTGTTTTAAAACTTAAATTTCATCTCATATCTGATTCAAAGCATTGCTCCCACCCTCACCCCACTGCCCCCAGGCTAGAGTCTAGTGGCTTAGAATTGTAGGGTTCTGACTCTTATACAGCTTCTTTTCCTTCATTCCAGTGAACAACCCTGGAATATGAGGGAGCATGAAGAGGGTGGAGGAAGAAGAGGTCTGCACTAAACTTCTCATAATAACTGGTGTTGTGAAATGACCTAAGCCAATCTGCCTCTTCACAGTTGTCTGGAGTAGAGTGGTGCGATCTCAGCTCACTGCAACCTCCGCCTCCCTCGTTCAAGCGATTCTCCTGCCTCAGCCTACTGAGTAGCTGGGATTACAGATGCCCGCCATCACGCCCAGCTAATTTTTTTACTTTTATTAGAGACGGGGTTTCGCCATGTTGGCCAGGCTGGTCTCAAACTCCTGACCTCAAGTGATCCACCCGCCTTGGCCTCCCAAAGTGCTGGGATTACAGGCGTGAGCCACAGCACCCAGCTGATTATCTCCAGTTTTTAGATGTAGGCACCATTTCCTCCCAGATAACCTCAATGCCAGGTGATATGTTACAATGGAAACAAGTCTCAGAGACTAAATTCTGCCACACATGAAACAAATAGGCGTAAAAACAATTACAAAGCCTGTTCCATACATTTGGTAAAGTCCCCATTCTACCTTTTTTTTTTTTTTTTGAGACAGGGTCTAACTTTGTTGCCCATGCTTGAGTACAGTGGTGCAATCATGTTTCACTGCAGGCCCAAACTCCTGGGCGCAAGCAATCCTCCCACCTCAGCCTCCCAAGTAGCTGGGACCTCGGGCATGTGCTCTCACGGTGGGCTAATTTTTTTTTTTAATTACTCTTTGTAGAGACAAGGTCTCACTATGTTGCCCAGGCTGGTCTCGAACTCCTGGGCTCAAGTGATCCTCCCAACTCGGCTTGCCAAAGTGCTGAGTTTATAGGCGAGAGCCACTACCTGGCCCCCATTCTATTTTTTTAAGTGCTCTGACAAGTGCTTTTGCATTTTAAGCAAAAGATCCACTCCCTGGCAAATGTCACAATATTCTAACGGCAGAGCCAGCTCGTGTTCTAGCCAGGCCAGAAACTTTCAGTAAATGGGCACAGGCCCGAATAGAATCCTAGATCTATGGCACGCCTCTGAATGCTGGGTTTGTCAGATTTCTTAATCCCTGTACACACAAGGCTGGAGATGCCTAAATAAGTCTTTCTATCCCACCCAGTCACATATATTGAACACCCACTCTTTTGTCTGGTGAAGCATTATTTCTCTGTCCTTTATGCCAGTTTGTAGACCTTCAGGTGTGGATTTAGAGAATGATATTGAAAACATCAGTCTTAGGCTTTCTGGAGTATGTACTCTTGACTAGAGTCCTTCATATGCTTACAGTTCCTAGGGTGCAGATTAGAGTTAATTTACTATATTGTCTGCACTGAAATATTTTAAAACACATTTTCAACAATATAACATTGGTGACAATGCTGAGCTAACTCTTTTAGGCGATGAGGGGCTCATTGCCAAGGGATAAAAAAGTAGTTGAATGTTTTAGGATGAAAATAAACTAATGTTAAGAAAATAGTACAACCAGGGGAAAGACGATCTCATAGAAAATCTATATTTACTAAGGAAAGAGTATGAAGGCTAGAATCCATGAGGATTTTATATTCCTCCCAGCACCCTACTTTTAAGCTGAAATTATCAATAAAAGTTCATGAGAGACATTGTGGTATGATACCGGGGACACAGGTAGTATACCTACTACAGTCCTGCTCATGGGCTCTTGCTAATGAATCATGGTTTTAAATTCTTTTAAATTTTTATGGTTTTAAAATTCTTTTTAATGTAGTATTTTGGGCAGCTGAAGCTGATGGGTCAGAATTGATGCATAAGAGAGATCTTCATTGTAATACAAAAGGCACTGGGTCTGTCCTATCTGTGAGAACTTAGATAAAAGATTGAACCCTTTGAGCTTGCATTTCCTCATCCATTAAAAAATAGGGGTGAGGGGTGGGAGTTATAAGAACTAAATGAAATAATATAAATAATTTAGCCACTGCCTGTTGAGGCTGGATAAATATCAGTTCCCTCCTCTTGTAGCCACAAAGTTTTAACCAAGCTGATATGTTACATTCTGCTCATGTCTTTTCCAGGAGAACTCCATCTAGAACAAAATATACATTCAACAAGGTATAATTGTGTATGTTTTTACTGTCAGTTTTAGTCATATCTGTCATTTTTTATTTTCCAACATGAAAAGAGAGGTTTAGGGTAGTCACATTGGAAAACAAAGAAAATAAGATTAAAATTCCCTCAAATCAACTTTGGAGCCCTAAAATATTAATGCCTTGACAGCTTACTCACAATCACAAAAGGCTGTGAGCCAACATTCGGCTTTGCATTGCAGAGGTGATGAGAACATATTTTCATTGCTAGAAAAAAAGTAAGCTATACAGACAGAAATGGGACATGGGAGCCAAATTCCACAAGAACACCCTCGAGTTTAAGGGTTTTCCCCCCATCTTTTGACAATATTTAGAAAACCAAAGACTATAAACTTTTAAAAGGAATCTTGGATGACTTACAGAAATGGTAAGGTCACCAAAACACTTTGCAGATATTGAATTTTTATAAAAGTATTTAAATTGATTAATATTATTCTCAGAGGTAGCATAAACTTAAGGATCATAAATGCTTACTAAAAGTGAACATATGGGGACTAGCTGCCAATTGCTGTCTAATCAACCCAATTGGTCCAATCCTGCACTTTCAGTGAATTGACTTAAATCCTACTCATATGAAATAAATCAGTGGTCGGAGATAGCAAATCTGCCAATAGGTTACTCTCAGCTGTCTTAATTAGTGTTTCCTACATTTTTCCAGTTTCTGGTACACCTTTGAACTGCCAGATTACACCTGATGGAGGATCTATTTGCCCTTTATTTAGTTATGTCATAATTTATGTATAAGAATATGTATACTGAGCTCACCATTAGTAGGGTATATGCATGCTGTTTTTTAAATAGTCAATATCCTCCTGCCCTGCACCCTGGGACAAGAGTGCGCCCTGTGTGATGGCTCCCTGAGGAGAGAGCTACAACAACCATTGAACTGGCCATCAGAGGATCAAACCGTTGACTTTATCTTTAGGGTTCCTCCCATGATAGCTGAAGATCTTCTCTTTTTCTGCCACAACATGACCACACGAGTGTGGGCCAATTTTTGAAATGGCAGCAGTTTCATAAAACCCAAAGTTTACCTGTGAGGCTTGCTCAAGCCTTCATTCTGTGCTCAACCTTTGCATTCTCATTCTGAGAACGCTTCCCATCCTCTTTTAGCTGACCATGCAGCAGCTAGGTGTGTGGGAGTTAGCCTCTTGGCAACTCCTGGGCCACGGAGGAATGGCCAACCACCCAAGTTGCCTACAGATTTTCCCAAGCACATGTCTATCAACATGTGCTGTCAGCCAGGCAGATTGTTTCATTGGTCTTGGATGCTTTTCCATTCACTCCGTACTGATTGAAAATTAATCCATAATTCAAGGTTCAGCTCATATACCTCCACCTCCTTATTGCCCCGGTGAGAATAAATGGTTCTCCTCTTGGGTTCCCACATCACAAACCTCTGTGTATTATATCTGACCAATAGGGTTTACTACTGCCATCTCCCTACTTCATTAAAAGGCAGGAACGATTTTTATTGATCCTTGTATATCCTGCCGTCAATTCTAATGCCAAGCACAGCATCAGACAGAAAGCAGAGGCTCAACAAATGCTGAATTGGACTGAATTCAATTAATTGAAGAAAGGATTGTTTACTGACACTGTACTAATACTTCTAATATTATCCTGCCTCGCTGGGGAATCTTCACTGGGGGCAGAGGTCTGGAGTACAATCAGAATCAACTGGACAGTTTTCCAAACTCTACAGGCTAATGTTAGCAGATTGTGTTAAAAAGCTATTCAGGATACTCTGAAATTATCCCTGCTCGCATCTCACCAATCCTTTTGCTGGTAGAGAACCTTCAAAGAAGGCTCCCTGTCCAGCATACATCATTCAGAATCTTCTGTTTAGCTTTCTTCATTTTAATGAAAGCCTCCTAAAACTAGTCCTGGATGTGTTTTCATCACACTTGAAGTTTAATTAACTGGTAACTCAGGCACAATGGAAATTCTTAGATGCTCTTAAATTACATTTAAACAAAACCATTTACAAGTGATCTAGTAAAAATCTGTTCCTTTAATGGGCTATTTTTAATGTTTCCTAAACAAGTTATTGTAGGTGGGCCAATTTTCCCTCTTTACTTGTTACTTAGAAGTCCATCTGGACATGTTCTATCCCGATCTTGTTCTCTCACCCCACTGGCTACAGAATAGTGCGTTTTTGTTTGAAAGGGTCAAAACATTAAGAATCTGACATCCAAAATATGTGCTATTTTTTTTTCTGGAGTCAAAACCCCTAAAGTATAAATCCTTTTTAAATGAAGAAAGCAGTGCCAAAAGAAATGAAACATTTTTGGTCCCTCTCCAAAACAGAGAGATAGCACTGAAACAGGAAGTGGATGATTTAAATATCCACTCGGCATCTTGGCAACATTTATGTTTAAGAGACTTAAGGTTAAAAGGTTTTTGTCTGGCCTGGGAACACTCTATCTTCCCTAGGGTTTGGAGGTTTGGGGAAAACTTTTAAAAACTTATCAAGTATTTGCAATTAGCCATTTTTTGGAGACCAATTTGTTACTGGGAATGTCACAGGAAACGTTCCCTATATGCTGCATGCTACCATTACTCTCCTACTTCTTATGTTAACCTCTTTAGCCACCTAGTTTCATGTGGTAGAAAGTTATTGTTTTATTTTCTATAAAGAAAGAAGAATGCGGTTCCAGTTCTTGTAACTACTTCTCCCGAAGTTGGAGCTACACAGAATGACTGAATAAGCAGAATGCAAAACTGGGGTTCAATTGATTTTGTGTGTGCTGTTTCCGAGGACCAGTTAGTGGCCCCATTCTTATAGCTAGAAATCGACAGTACTGGGAGGGTTTACACAAGGAAGTCAGGCCTTCTCCTACTTTCCACCTTTCAGAGATGAGAAACCACTATTATCTATTTATCAGCATAACACTGGAAAAAAAAATAAGCTCAAGGTTTTTGGTCTAAAAGACTGGAATAATGGTGTTTTCATTTACCAAACCTAGGAAGAACATAGAAGGAGGAGCTATGGGAGTGCAAATCAGTAGTTCAGCTTTGAACATTTTATATTTGACATGACAAAACATTAGGCATTTGATTGGAATTGTTAATAAGCAGTTGGATAAACAAGTCTGGGGTTCAGGGAAGAGGTCCTGAATATATTTATTTGGGAGTCATGCATTTGCATGGTATTCAATGCCAACAGACAAGGTGAGACCAAGCCAGTGAGTTATTAGATAGAGGAGCGCAGTCCCAGGATAATTTTTAGGGTCTTCCAACATTTAAAGATCAGAGTAAAGACCAGAAACCAGCAGAGGAGACCGAGAAGAGTGGCCAATGAGGCAGAAAGAGAACCAGAAGGGTGAGGTGTGCTAGAAGCCAAATGAAGAAAGGACTTCCAAAAGAAGGAAGTGATCATCTGTGTCAAATGCTCATATATTAAGATGAGAATTGAGAACTGATCATTAGCTTTGGCAATGTAGAAATATCGATGATCTTGAAAAACGTCAAGGATGGTAGAGAAAAAGCCTGATTGGCATGGGTTCAAGAGAAGATGGGAGGAAAAGAACTCGGAGCAGTGAATAGAGACAAGATTTTCAGAATTTTTGTTGAAAGAGGGGCAGAGGATTGGAACAGTAGCTGGAGAGTTGTGTGGGTTTTAATGAATATTTCTTTTTTTCTCTTAGCTTAAGATGAGATATATTTTGACATGCTTGTATGATGATGAGAATAATCTAGTAGACAGAGATCACTGATGATGCATAAGAGAGGTGACAATTGCTACAGCAATGTCCTTGGGTAGATAAAGAGAGCATGAAATCTAGAGCTAAGTGGAAGGGTTGACCTTCAGTAGGAGCATGGACAAATCAGGCATCATTGCAGGAGTAGACAAACTATCTGGATTCAGCTATAGTAGATTGGAAAATATGATGGTAGAAGCCTGTGATGCTCTTATCGGATTGCCTCCATTATCTCAGTGAAATAAGGAAGCAAATTCTTCAACTAAGACGAAGTTAAGGAAGCAGGAGGTTTGGGAGACTTTAAGGCAACAGAGGATGCTTGGACTTGGGAAACAGCAGACTTGCCACGTAGCACTAAGGACCCAGTTAACATTACTGGTAACAAATTTTAAGTAAAAGCAGTTAGCTTAGCTGCGTGTTTTCCTCCAGCTGGATTTAGCTGCCTGCCTGCTTGCTACATGGAGAGCAGTGTTTAGAGTGATGAATCAGGGGATGTCAGCTGGTAAAGGAGGGTGGGTGGCTGAGGCATGTGGGAAGACACGATCATTGGAGGAGAGAAGCCCAAGGAACTAAGAGACCAGGGAATTAGAATGATCACAGACAAGAATATTGAAATCACTGAGAATTATGGCAGAAGTAGCATTGGAAAGAGTTAAAACCAGCTAACATCTAGAAATGAAGGAAAGTAATGCAGGGATCAGGAAATGACTGCAACAAGGAGGGGTAGAGGATAATATTTTCAGGAAGGAAAATAGCTGTGGAGCAAGGAGACCATTGAGTCTACTTCCAGGCTCTGTGATACAAAGGGTATGGAAGCTGTCAGAAGAGCTATAAATCATGAGAGGAAGTATAAAGCATGAAGTTGCAGGGAACATTCAAAGAAGAGTTTGAGATACAGGGTCTTGGCTAATGACTTATTTGGAGTTACAGAGAAATCAGAAAGGGGAATGACATTGGATCAGAGCAGGAGATGCATAGAGCCAGTTGGCTGTTGGAGTAGGGGTTCCACAAGGATCTGGAAGTCCTGGGGGTCTTGCAGAATGTAAGGCATCATGCAGTCCGTCCCAGTGGTCTGTCATGAAGAGTGTAGTGGTGAGACTGGGACTGCTGTGGAGGGATTTCCTTTCAGCAACACACAGAATTCTGGGGCTCCCTTTCCCTTCCTACTGAGGTTGATTGGAGGCTTGGGAAGGCGTTGGTTACTAAGAGTACACAAAGCCCTGGGAACCACCTTAACTCCTCTAACCCTACAGAAGATGCTATTTGTTCCACACCTTGTTTAATGCTTCAGTACAGCTGGTCCATAAGTCTTTGCTGTATCCAGAAGAAGGTCAGATAAAGAGTGAAGGCACACCCCCGTTGGAAAAAAAGCAACAGTCTCTCTGTGATTGTTGATTCACTATTTGCCTGTTGACTCCTGGAATTAACACTCAACAGAGTCAAGAAACCTGGGTATTGGTCTTGACTGAGTGTCCTTGGATAAATGCCTCCCCCAATTTGGTTTTGAATGTCTTCCTCTGTAAAATAAGGGAGCTGGATCACATGACATGTATGTTCCCTTTAAGCCCTGAATCTGAGTCTTTAACTGTGGCTTCCTAGCTTTTGGGTTTGGCCTACATTAGCCCCTGGTTCCTACCCTTTATTCTCAGTTTTGCCATAGTCTAGCTTTTCATTTCTTATGTCAGGAGCATGGACCAGCCACAGTACTTTTGACTAGGTTGCTTGCTGTCCCTTAGGTGACTGTGTCTTCATCATGTCCAGACAAGTGATGCCAAGGATTGCTGCAACTCTATCTTGCCTTTGGGGATGAAGTGGGTTAGAACCCAACACACAATAATATGGTTGGAATTTAGGCTGTGCATACTGTCTGAGAAGCAACTATCACATTGCTTGTATGTCTATGGCACAAAGAACAAAAAGAGATGAAAGGAGAACATATACTCCATGTTGTCTCTCCAGCTGGTCCTTAAGTTATAGAATTTCTGCCTCTTTTTTCCCCAGTGCTAGTGGGACTTCCCAGTCCCAGTTCCTCCTGGAGAAGTTTCCTGTCATTGTTCCTGGATAAGGAACACTCTGCTTGGGGTTTTAGTACATGTCAGTCTTGCTTTGTGAATATTAACTAAACATGGTTTTGGCTGTATAACACTGATGCACTGTAATGATATCATTCACCTATCTGAAGTCTTACTGTTTAGAGGGGTGACCCTCTAAACCATTTCTTGTGGTTTTTAAGGTTGAAGGAATGTTTAACTGAGCCTATGAGGTCCTATACCAAAATTTTACCTGTCTTCCAGAAGCTAGCAAGGCCTAGGATTTTTACTAAACTAAAAAATGCAATGAATTGGTAGAACTGAGAAATTTGGTGTTTGAACCAAATGCATGAAGAAAATGAAAATAGAGACAGAATACTTACCATCATTTACAAATATATAATATTCTCAAAAGAACCAATTATCAAATAAAACATTTTAAGATATCTATCCTTTGAAAAACAAAGCCTAATAATTTTTTTAAAAAACTACCCTTGAACTGGCATATATTCCCTTTGTAAAATACCAATTCCTTAAGAATCCTTCTTTTAAAATAACAATTGTGATAACCAGGGTCATTCACTTGTGAACTTGTCTTGCCTCCTCTTAACTAGATCCAGAACATTTGTTTTGCTCAGTGCTGTCCTGCTTTCCCTCAGCCTAGCTAAAGTTCTACTAATTTAGTTCAGTTGTATAACTTCCTTCTAGTGGGAGTCGTCTCCAGCTTTAAAATTTTATTTTTCTGGAATCATGCAAGAGTTTGTTATGCACAAATATGGACTATAGGCTTTAAAAATAGAGCCAAATTTTACATGCAATCGCAGTTTATCTCAGTGTCTAATTATACAATGTGATGCTGCAAATCAGTAGACGTGTCCCTAGCACTGCATCAGGTAAGGATGAGGAACACAGGGGCCATGTCGATCCAAGAGCTTTACAGTTTGTCTACTGGCAGCCATTTATTGAAGGAAATTGCTAGAGTTCTTGGATTTTCCACTTATTAATTTTTGCATGCTGGAAAAGGTGAGAATTTGACTAGTTCCATTTAGTTTGCAATTTAAAAGCTACCCCAAAATATTTGAAAGAGCTTATGACATCATTCTTAGATCATGTGTACATGCTCAGAAACCAAACCTATTCCTGAATAGCCCCTTTCTCTTCAGTCAATTTAAGCAATCAGTAGACTGTTTTGTATATGCAACATTAATTCGTTTGGAAGATTTATGCTTATGTTGTTGCGCTGACTGAGCTGGTCAGAGGATTTTAGAAGTTTCCAGACGAATGGGTAAAATGTAGGGAGTAAGCACACTTTGAAGTGAACTGTGCAGTCATAGGGTCACTGTATTCAGCCAGACACTGGAGAAGACATTTCCACTGTTTCCCATACTAGTTACATTTCATTGACAATCCCATGGCTTCAATAGGTGAGACTCTACTGTGTCAGAAGGTACAACAATGAGTTTCAGTCTCCTTGAACTTCTCTTGTGGCACCTGTTTCCTCCTTGGCTTTATTAAAAAGTTATGTCTTCTGTTTTTGGAAAAGTAGCTGTCAGAGGATTAGAGACAATTCGTTGAATTGGATTATTTGTTGTCACAAATTTTATAATAGTATTGTAGATCACAGACCAATGGAGAGCTGTTCACATTTGCTAGGATGTTATTACTACTTTGGTTTTATTTTTATTTAAATTTTTTATCTCTACTATTCTCCTTTATGGTCAAAACTATAAAGAGTGCATCTTTGGAGGAATGCAAGGTAGGTAAGCTTGCTAAGAGCTTCCTCAAGACTACTTTAAAAGAAGACTTATATTTAACAAACAGAATCTCAACATATGGACATAGACCCTCTTGAGCTGGTTAGAAAGGAGTTTTTTCTTTATTTGCTCTTTTTGACCACTGACATTTATTTTAAATTTTTTCTTTTTAAAACATTTTTATTCTGAAATAAAGTAAAAGATTAACAGGAAATTACAAAATAGTACAGAAAGGTCCCAAGTACCCTTCACCCAGTTTTCCCCAGTAGTAACATCTTGCATAACTACAGTACAATACCAAAACCCAAGAAATTGACATTTGTGTGATTCACAACGTTATTCAGATAAGAAGGTCTTTTTTTAAAACAAGAAATAATTCATTACAACCACAGGTTTCCTCTAAAAACTGTCCCTTTGACTGAAAAATGCCTGATTGTTTGTTGTTTATTCAGTACTTCTCCACATTTTGCAGAGGCAAACAAAATCATTTTTATAAATCCCAACCTATGAAGGACAGAACAGAGTCATTGTTCTATTTTTCAAAGTATACAAAAGCTAAATGAGAAAAAAATCATCTGGGAAGGCAGAAATCCATTGGTGCAAAGTTTTTAGAAAGCTAAGTGAAGTAGTAATTATCTTACTCATTCCATTATTGAAGAATTCTTCAAAATTTTATTCATTTACAATAAAATTTCAATAAATTCAATTCCATTCTATTACAATAAAATTTTATTTACTTACAATAACATTTTCCCATATATTTCTGAAAAGTCACAGTTTTGTGGCAACAAGATTAGAATTTTCAAACGATACTTTTTGTCACACTTATCTTCAACCCATTTTGTTATAACCTCATCTGTAATAAACCCAAAAGAGTTTACTCTTTTTCTTTATTTCTTAGTTAACTGTTTTTGAGCTTTATATACACAGAGAACATTCCTTGAAGAAACAGGCAAGGTATACATACACACAGTTTGGTTGCTATTTTTTTCTTACAATGTATTTATACTGTTCTCAATTTAAAGATCAAATAATCTCAGGAAAATACAATATTTTACTTTTTAAGGTTCATATTTTATGAGTAATAAATTTAGTTTTGAGGGATATGATGGAAAACCATAAATATGAAAGCACTCTCTTAAGGTCAACATTAAATCTGATAATATGTAGAATAGATTTAAGACTATTTTGAAGTTTCAACTAGAGTTTCACCCAGTGTGCTTTCTTCTTAGGTTTTAATGCTGGTTTACCAAAGGAAAAGTAAATTGCTTTCTGGTAACAAATTATTGCAGAAGATCTTCTACTTAAAGCACAGATGCATTTTTTTTTTCATTTACTTCTCTGTTTTTGAAGGGTTCGATGTTTATTTGGGGGAGGTTTATGTCAATTATTTAATCAGAAGCAGGCCCCAGAGTTTGCCAGTGATATTTTGGAATGTAGGGTGTACTTCAAAGAAAGGTTCCATGTCTCTTGACCCAGATGAAGCCAATTTTTCATAGTGAAGAGCAAGGTAATTAGATTTTCTTTTTCAGAGCAACAATTACTTTTAGACTGAATTTGATGGGTCATATTTCTCTGCTCAGTAAATCTTGAATTATCACTCCACACTGGAAAATGTAACTCAATGACCCACCGTTGCGCCAGAGCTTCTGTGGGCAGCTGAGCTCCAAGAGGCAGCTGGACATGATGTGAATTTGGTGTCTATGACAAACTCCAAGATGGCAACCGAGCAGTAAACCAGTGGCAGTAGTTCATATGCCAACATTTTTGTTTATTTGTAATGGAAAACTTTAGGAGGAAAACACAGGAGACTGGGTGCCAGGGGTGTGAGGTAGAGATTTCAATCCTGTTCAGTCACTTGGGAAAATCCAAACTGACCACGCTAAACCAGATCCAAAATCCCAGACTAATTTCCTCTCCTCTTTCCTCTGTGAGTGCTTCTGATTTCACACACGGCAAGAGCAACTGAGAACAGGGAGTCTGACTAGATGAATTAGGAACCTTCGGGGAGGCCGAGGAGCAAGAACAAAAGGCCTGGAGTTGTAGAACATGCTAGAACATGAATGACAGTCTCTAGGGAATTAAGAAGCATTCTCCACTCTATTCCACGGCCTTTTGCTGACTTAACTCCTAGTCTTCCTTCACGTCTCAGCTTAGGATACCACTTCTCAAGGAAAGCTTAACAGACTCAAGTTTGACTTATTACCTTTCTCTGTGCCCTGACAATTCTTGATACCCTCTCCAGAGCAGGGTTATCACACTGCATTGTAATATTTAATATTGACATCCCTACTGGACTGCAAGCCTAATTGAACTGGGGCCATACCACTCATGTTTACAATTGTATGCTTTTTGCTTAGCACTGTGTCTAGCACACAGGAAATGCTTAATATGTATGTGTTGTTTATGTCAGCCATGCCCTTAATGTTTGGGATGCTCCAGATGGCTTAATAAAGTGTTTAAATGTCTTTACAACCTCAGCCCAGTCCCATGGTATTGAAATAATCTCTACCAAGCTTTGGAAAATTCAATCAGCATCTAAGAAGCGCTTGTAAAAAGCATTTTAGCACCCAATGATGACTACACATAAACCCTCTAGATCCTGAGCCAGATGTGATGGCACCTGCCTGTGGTCCCAGCTACTTGGGAGGTTGAGGCAGGAGGATTGCTTGAGTCTAGAAGTTCAAAGCTGCAGTGAACTATGGTTGTACCACTGCACTCCATCCTAGGCAACATAGTGACATCCCATCTCAAAACAAAACAAACAAACAAACAAACAAAAAACCCTGGTTTTAAGAAAACAATGAAGATAACCATGAAAATACACACTAGCCTATAAATGTATATGCTAAAAGAGAATGGAAACTGAAACAATGGATCTAATGAAAATCAGGTATGGTTTTGAAATTTTGTTAATGTTCTTCTTTTTTCACCAGTCTATTCACTTCAGTTTGATTTTCATGGAAATTCAGATCTAAGAGAGAATTTTGAGTTCTTGTCTACACAGATGGTAACCAGAAACTTCTAAGACATATTCTCAGTGTAATTTTCAGCCCGTAATGATGAGGGTGGTCTGTCTACATTGTAAGAAGATTAAACTGACAGATCTATGATCTTGTATGTATAGATGGACAATGACCTAAAAGCTATGCTTAAAATTGCCCCTGGAGCCATTTTACTCCTGAATCTGTTGGTTTCTGTGGTAAAATATTCAGTTCTATGTTGTCAAAAAGGTGAACAATAAAATCTAGGAGAAATCTGTCATGGGTAGAAGTGGGTGGAACACATTTAATCCACCAGATAAAATGCTTCCGGTCTAAAGGCTGCTGAAAGATACTTGAAAGTCTAGATGTTGGGTGATCTTCTCCAGATAGCATTGTAAGATACACAAAATATTTGAAGTCAAGTCATATTACCAGGAGAAAAATCATTTTCACTGTTCCTGGAAGAAGTCTTTCTGTCTACACTTTACCCACTACGAATGTTGAGACGTTCTGAAGGACTATCTTGCACCTTTAGTAATGAATGTCATTTAAAAATTAATCTCTTTTAAAATGAGATTTTCCATAAATGCTAGATGTCCATCGTTGCCCAGTTTCAAAGGAAAAATCTACGTGATACTCTGACATATTGGTCAAATATTTTATTCTGGGGGATATGGTGGGTAGCAAGGGGTGGTCGTGGACTGTAGGGAGTGTTGACTTCAAAGTATGTATTAGCATTTCCATTATTTTAAAAGACTTTTTAAAAGACTAACAATATAACATATGGACAAAGGGATACATTCCTTAGAAAAATTTTAATGGTAACATGAAACCACAGTAAGCAGTGAAGGAGAGGAGAGGAGAAAAAAGATGTAAACTATTTACTTCCCCTTAGAGGCTAGAATGCAGTTGTTTTCTGTTAAACTTAGAATATGTTTATGTGTAACTGACTCAATTATAAAATGAAAGCTAAGCAACTGTTGGAATTTGTGATTACACCATGTAAATGTTACATACCTTGGCCATGTAAAATAATAATAACATAATTTTTTAAATACAGAAGAGACTGTAAGAAAAAAAAGTAAGTATGCAAATTTCCCTATGCTTTATAACAGGGATTCAGATAATATCTAGTGATAATATCTGTAGTTAAAACAACAACAAGCCCAGCCTTTTAGTTTTTTTTCATAATTTTAACTTTTAAAAACCCGTATCTCATTGTAAAGAAACATTTATCTAGTTCATCAACTTCTATCATTGAAGCTGTTTCTCTTTGTTAAATTATTGTAAGTAATATTTCCAAATATTAGACTATATTTATAAAACTATTTATGCGTATCCATCTATCTATTCTTATATTTTTAGAGATATCCAGAATTTTGTTCACCAAATGTTAACAATTTATTTCTGAGTGCTAGATACAGGTGATTTTTAAAAAATGTTCTTTATACTTTTTTATGTTTAACTTTTTAAAAGAGTCAATGACATTTTAAAAAAATTATTATTATTATTTTTTGAGATGGAGTCTCACTCTGTCACCCAGGCTGGAGTGCAACAGCGCAATCTCAGCTCACTGCAACCTCTGCCTCCCAGGTTCAAGTGATTCTCCTGCCTCAGCCTCCTAAGTAGCTGGGATTACAGGTGTGCACCACCACCCCTGGCTAATTTTTGTATTTTTAGTAGAGATGGGGTTTCACCATGTTGGCCAAGCTGGTCTCCAATTCCTGACCTCATGATCTGCCCAGCTCAGCCTCCCAAAGTGCTAGGATTACAGGCGTGAGCCACTGCACCCGGCCAAGAGTCAACAACATTTTAATAAAAGAGATAGATGTTTATAGAGAGAGCTAGTTGAACCTCTCTCTCTTTATTTCTATCTATGATTTCCTTTTTTTCTTTCAAAGGTTTAACAATTAATTCTTTAAAACATTGGTTCAATTGTGGCACATTGACCTCTCTTGTTGGCCAGAAACTTATAGGGGGAAGTCTCAATAAAATTATTCAGTCTAAAATCACAAACAACTGACAACTTTGTGGCACATCGTCCAATTCTTGGAGACAGTGCCAACCCTTGGACAGATCTATATTATCTTGGGCACAAGACTGCTTGCTAAGTTAAAGTTATATATTGAAGAGAAATCAGATATTTTTATTTCTAGAATTTTCTGTTTGATGAGGTACTGTTGGCTATCTTTTATTTATCTTTTATTTGGGCCAATGCCTAGGCCCAAAAGAGGTTGTTTGGTGAATGATAATGGGTAAATGGCATGAAGGGAAACTTTCTAGAATTTCTAGAATCATATCTTGTCTGAACAAGATATGAATTGATCAGTTCACTTGTCAAACAAGAAAGACATTTGTGTCTATCCACAAATTTTATTCTTCAGCTGAATTCAGAATATAGTGATTTTTCATAAGAAATGACAAAATTTAATAAGTTATGCATTTGTTAAAAAAATACTAACTTGTATAGCATAATCCTGAAATGTCAAACATATTCTATAATTGTTTTATGAGTGAATGCTAACACTCACTGTAAATGAGGCATTGATACTTCCTTGTATAAAAATATTTTAAATTTCTAAAATTTCTCATCTTACCATCTCCTTTTCAAACTTCCTCCCCAAATCTTCAAACAACTTTTTCTACTTCATTTGAAGAGAATTAGGTATGGTTTTCATTCATTGCATTTTTCTATTATATTTCTACACTCTACGTTCTATTTGGCAATATAGTTAGTTGCTTCTATCTCCCTGGCTAAATCATGTGTTCTTTGAAAGCAGAAACTATGCTTTAATTTATCCCTGCCTCTCCACTGTAACTGGTTTAGTACTTTACATGTAGAAGCTCAGTACTCAAGTCAATAATGTGGAATTGCCTTAAGATGAATTGGTGAATAGGTCTGCAGAAAAATGATTTCTCTGTGGGTCACCCTGCCCACCCCAACTGTACCTTCACATGTCTACTTAAAATGCAAAATTACTGGAAGCTTGGGAAAGATGTATGCTTCTATATGTACTTACATATCATCTCAAAAAGAAAATTTCTGTAATTTTTATCTAAAAGATGCCTATGAGAACAAAGCCAAACAAGTAGCTAAGGCCCTAAGCACTCAATGGGAAGAATAAAATATCTCGATATTTACATGGTTCATTTTGACTGTACCCACAGGGCAGCGAACATCTGCATGAAAAGTAAAAAATTCAGCTTGTTAGATGACTGGTTGTGAAGAGCCAAACATTGGGTATCATGTCATCCACATGTCTGGTTGATTGAATATGAATTGCCCCCTTTATATCCAGATGGCTTCAGCAATAGATAAAGCATGGAGACTTTTCCACATTTTACATGGTGCTTGGTGTTGTAGAATTCAGCCTTTGTGTGTTCTTTTTCCCCTGTCTTGCTATTGCCTGGATCTCATTAGGAACCATTAGTGATGTAATACTAAACCTATGGAATCTTAAACACGCTTTTAAAATCCTGTGGAATAAAGATGTCTCCTACCAAACCAAAAATGCAGTGGGAATAGACAAAGTTACATTTCTTTAAGAAAAAATGACTCATTTCATAGTTCCCAAACTGTTTTGACTGAAGCTTCTCAAAATAAACTTTCTGGAATATAGAGCCTTTGATGTCTGACTTTGAAAAAAATATCATTTCTCAAAGATACAATTCAATCCTTTTGGGGTGTTCATGTATTTTTGCAGATTAACTTACTTTTATTTCAACAAGTGAATGACACAATATTGAATAGTCATCTGACAAAGAAAGAAAAGTATATTTGAAGTGGTCTTAACTCCTACACAAACCAAATATAAAGAATATGCCGTATGATTTTTTAAATTGTCACAAAAATAGAATTTTCAGAACATTACCAGAAGGGGGATTTGGTCCATTAAGAATAACAAAACAGTTTAGATGTCATGAAAGTAGAAGATTAGGAGTGCCGTTAAGCTTACTAATGAGATTTTTGATTCATATGCTATTTCCTAGGCTAGGCAACATTTTTAATTTTTCACAGTCTTGAACCTTAATCCTTGAAGGGTAATTCAAGTTTCAGAACTTATATACTGCAATTTGTTTGGGGTGGCAATTTGCCATTCATTTGCCTCTGGGTTCTTTTGTTCTCTTTCAGTTGGGGAACTCAAAGGTGGTCATTTATTAAGTCCAGGTCTACACATGACCACTGAAACAACTGGATTTCAATCAAATCTTCTAAAAAATCCAAACAACCATTTTTGTGCAGTTGATCAGATTGATTTAAGACATCAGTTGCTCTATTCAAATAACAGTGAATGAAATAATTGTGTAACTGGACAATCCTTCTCCTTCTTTTCTTCTTCTTCTTCTCCTTCTCCTTCTCCTTCTCCTTCTCTTTCTCCTTCTCCTTCTCTTTCTCCTTCTCCTTCTCTTTCTCCTTCTCCTTCTCCTTCTCCTTCCTCTTCCTCTTCCTCTTCCTCTTCCTCTTCTGTTTCTCTTTGGAGTGGTGGAAGGATTGGTTAACATCTGCATTCTAGCTTCAACTCTTCCACCTCTATCTGATGCTTGAAAAGTTTCTCTTAACCTTTCAAGCCCCATTTTTCTTATCTATAAATGGAGAGAACAAACGCTCACCTTGTGCTGTGTTTGGGATGTTAAATAGATGCTGTGGCATTTGATACACGATTGGCCTACAATAAATGTAATTTTTTCCCAATTTCCCCTCAATTGTACATATGGAGTTTTCTGCCTTTATTCATTTTCCACTGTGATGATAACTTCTCAACAGAGGGTTAAAAGAATATTTGACACTCATTATATTACACTGTTAAAAAATATTAGAACTAGAGATATACCTCACTTGGTCAGATCTGAGCTCCAGGGCCTGATGTCTCCGAAGATAGCAAGAAAAGACTGTTGTTGGAATTTGTGTTATTCTCTGAGGCTTTAAAAATACTACCTTTCCTTCAGAGGCTTTTAAATATCTATTATGCAGTAACATCTCTACACTACTCTTGAACCTATGCACATTTTTAGCCTGGTACCAGTATTGAAAGTAATATATTCCAAGTATTTAATACTTACAATGCAAAGAGGTTTTTCTATTATTCGACCTAAAATGATCACTTCAAAGCTTTAAGATTTAGATAAAGTGGGGAGAAATGGGGATAGAAAAAGGAGCATGAGAAAAGGGGTAAAGTAATTAACATTTATAAGATGATGGCCAAGTTTATTAGAAAATAGATGGGGTCATACATTTCGGTAGACCTGAACTTCACTTCCAGCTCTGTCTCATTCTAGGGCATGGAGTTGTTAAGAGAATGTAATGTACCCGCTTTAAAATAAATTTGCTTTGTTAACTATAAATTTAAGTTTGGATTTCCTCTTTCCAAGCATGTATTTTTAAAAGTGATTAGGGTAATTTAAGGTCTTTAAATTGCTATGAAATATCTGAGCATTAAAGGGGGGTGAGAAAAATTAGCATTTTAAAATTCTCTATATAAGGATAATTTTATAGTCTAACTTTTGGATTTATAGATATCTTGTGTATATTCTCCTAGAAAAAACGTGAAGATTTCCCTTCTGGTGAAGTCATTTAGAGTTCATTGTTGGTTGGTATAATCTACAAAATTATATTCAATTATGCAATTAATTTAAAATATTGCATCACATAATAACCCAAGGTCATTTTATATATTTACAATAAAAAATTGTTTTGACCCTTCCTATAGATTAACCTTCCAAATGATTTATTGATCATTAATAGCTCAATTTTTAGACCCAGGGGTCAGAGTTCAGGGCATGGCAACTGAGAACAGATCCCTGTACAGACTGACCAGAGGAGCCTCGGGTATGCCGGGGAGAAATACATGCACGTTTCTCAATGTCTCAGGCTATCTTTTCCTTCAGTTTCACAAACACCATCTTAATTCAGGTTGCAAGAATCTCCAAACTTACCTACACACTCTAGTTTAGCCCTTTCAAGTATCATTCTATCCTATAAACTGATTTTAAATCTTCCCAAACTACTGTTTATATAAAAAAAATCTTAGTCTCAAAAATCTTCCCAAAGTACTATTTACTTTAAAAATTTTAAATTAAAGAGAGATGAACAAAACTAGCATTTTAAAATTCTCTGTATAAGGATAATTTTATTACTCTATTGTCTGCTCCAAAGAATAAAGTGCAAAACTGATATTCAAGGACCTGGTCAATATTCCTGCTTTCTCCCACCCTCCCAGGCAGGCTTTTGAGTGTACTCTCCCACGACCACAGCTGCCCATGACCACAACTGATGTATTTCTGTTCTGCTGACGTTGCTCCTTCCTCATGTTTGAAATATTCTCACACCTCCTTTCTAGTTATCCAAATCTTAACTCTTTAAGTGCCAATCATCTTTCTGAAGCATCTCCTAAGTACTCCAACCCACCTAATCAACACACACCCGAGCTTTTCTAGTCTATCCTTCAACATTTTACAGTTTAGAAGATCCAACCTGCAGAGTTTGTGACTTGCCAGAGGTCACAAAGGAAGTTAGTAGTGTCACCATGACTTAAAATTGAGGTCTTTTACCACCAATACTGTTGCCTGGATTCCCTAAACTAATCAGGATAACAGGCATTTTACTGATAATATTGGTTTTGTATTGTTGGTTCATTGTTCCTAAGTATGAAACCTGGATATGCCCAAATTGTTCCTGGATTATTCTTTCATTTCAGATCCAAATAAAATAATTGGGGCCTCCATCTCAATATTTCAGAGACTCCCCAAGAAAGAGATAAGGTGGAGGGATGCTTTATATTTTTGTCATCTCCTGCTCCAAATTCCGGTCACACATTTACAGCCTCAGTCCAACCTCTACCGGCTTAAGTCTGAGCATGGAAAAGTTCTTTTTTTCTTCATTCCCACAAAGCTGCTGCATTTAACAGAGTTTGATGAATGGTTTATGGTGATAGAAGGGCATTAAAGTGCAGCCCACAGTGGATCACAGCTCAAAATTAAATATTTTAATTTGAGAAAAAAAATTAGCTCTTTAGTTCTTTGCCTTAATTCTCTCCCATGTGATTTTGGGGTGGACAGGACCATTCAACTTTTACAACCGCAAAGCAAGGTCAGGATATTTACGTAAACAAAATATAATAGTTATCTACCCTGGGCTTATGCCTTTAGTAACTCTAAGAAGCAACAGAAGTTTTGACATTAGTTTTTCTTTAACTTGGCCCAGGTTGAAATCTTAGGCAGATCTCCCTATCTCAATGGATCAGGACAATGGCAGGAGTCAATGGGTATTCATTTGCTACATTCTTAGTTGGGAAAATGAATCCAGCACTATTTTCCAGAATGTAGTGAGATCAGGAAGAGAGTAAAAGCAGAAAATGGGCATTTTTTTTTTTTTTTTTTGCCATTTGCTGAGCTTTTTCTCCATACCAGGTTCTATACTGTTATACACATTACCCCATTTCATTCTCACAACAACCATGCAAGGTAGGCGTTCTCCACTTTTCAGTGGAGCAAATAAACAATTTGCCAAAGTCATCCAGCAAGAAAGTGGCACAATCCAGAATTCAAACCCAGATCTGCCTGGCTTTAAAAGCCTTTCAGGACTTGGCCAGATGACAACGGCAATGACCCAGGCACAGGAAACAGTGAGGACCATATCAGATCACATGATATTCCAAATTTATCAGAGTGCTGGGAGTCAGAATAAATAGAAATGTCAGTC
Organism: Mandrillus leucophaeus; assembly: GCF_000951045.1. Lineage (NCBI taxonomy): Eukaryota > Metazoa > Chordata > Mammalia > Primates > Cercopithecidae > Mandrillus > Mandrillus leucophaeus. The sequence goes on along the minus strand of NW_012101165.1, from coordinate 487,635 downwards.
AAAGGTGTTATTTGGGGAAGGCGATGGAAGGTCCATGATGGACTGAGGTTCAGATAGAGGAGAAGACTTTCCTTTCATTCATTCTTCTGTTTAAAGCTACCGGATTTAACACAAACTCTGAGGACCTTCTACAGAATCTGAATTGGGCATCCCCAGGTCACTTAGTTTTTATAACCCAACAAGGGCAACATATTTAATAGACTATCACCAAAAGCCTTTCCGAGAAGCTTGTATTTATTCATCTTGCCTGAGACTGGGCAAAGGGGGCAGGTATCTGGTTTTTGTTACTGCATAGAAATACAACTTTGGTTTCGTTGATGTGAACAGATAAGCACTGCATGTGAACTGAAATCACACTATGTCTAAACAGAGGACTCTGTGGCACTTTTCTTACTAAAAAGTTGTTAAGTTTGGCAATCCTCACTCTGTTCCAGTCAAACATTTTCTTAACCATATTAGGTTATATGGAAATAAGCCAATGTCGTGGCTGGTGTATGAGTAGGTCTTCTGCACTGAGGCAGTTTTCTTGAGAGCATTTTCTCGCTGGTTTAAAAGGAATAGAGACAAATGTGGCTCAGAGTATATTTTTAAATATGGCTGGAAAGAAAAATAAAAATTCACTGATCCAAAAAGAATTCAGAATTGCAGCTAGACCAAAGTCAGATTTTTAAGCTAGAAGACTTGGAGAGATTTGGGTATTTGCTTGCTTCTTATTGAAAGACTCTATCTATTTTTAAAAAGCCCAGCCAACCTTAACACAGATATAAGGGAGGAAATCAGAACAAAATTGCATCATCTGTTCCATAATTGTCCAATGTTGTTCTCGTTGCTTAATCTCGTGGGTTAGAAAACCAGCATTTGAGCTCTGGATTCACTACATTCTGAGTAATCCTAGACACTGGGCTTAATTTCATTGTTTGTCAAATGGGGGATGATATACTACCTCTATCATAGGATTCTTAGGAAAATCCAATGAGATAATGCATGATTCAACTATTACCAAAAAAGCGTATTATGAGCCTTCTGTCTTTCAAACTACAACAGTTGGAGAAAAGTAGCAGCAGAAAAAATAGCTTTTAGGTCTGCCCCTGGTTGCTCTGATACAGTTATCTGCTTTTCATTTAGATGTATCATATTCTGCTTTGACAGCTAATGATTATTCATTCATATATCTATTCCTTTATTCAGAATATTGAGCACTTAGCAAGTGCCAAGCTCTTAATTCTCATCGTTGCAAATAGATGATAAATCAATAAAGCTCCCCCCATCTTATCGTTAGATACTCTTTTGAAATATTTTTATTTCAAGATACATGTTGGCCATTCATTCATTCCATGTATATTTATTGAGTGACTACTAAATGGCAGGCAACTGCAAAGTGCTGAGGAATCATTAGTAAACACAATAGATACATCTTCATGGAGATTTCAGTCTAGTAGAAAAGATAGATATTAAATACATAAGTACTCAAACATAAATATCATCGTGAATTGTGATTGTACATGAAGACAAAGAGCAGAGACTTAGAGAATGACATGGAAGTAAAATCTTAAAAATCTGTATGTCTAATGCAACAAATTTTAATTTACAATACCTTGGCAATAAATGGATAGGATATTTGAAAACGTTATCATCTAATTGTACTGTAACACAAAAACTGGTGTTTTCAGGGTGTCGCAATTATTTAATACTATTCCAGTTTTGACTTTGTGGGTTTAAGAAAGGCTAAGAATTATCCAAGTAAGAAGTATGCCTTTGTCATTAGCTAATGGTGAGGGGCTAATTTCTGGTCTCTGTGGCCAGTAAGCTCTAGATCCATGCAAGAAATTGAAAGCAAGCTTGTGTGACTGGATCACAAGAGAGAGGCACAAGAGGAAGCTAGAGAGGCAGACTGGGCTAGATCATACATGACATTGTAGGCCATGGGAAGAGTTGGATCTGTATTCTAGATGCACTATAAAGCTACTCAAATGTTTTAAGCAGGGCAGTGACATGATTAGATTTATGTTTTTAAAAAGGTAATTGTTTGCAGATGGCTGGAAGATTAGAACAGAAAGACCAGTTGGGAGGCTCTTGGAAGGGTCCAGATGAAATGATGGTGGCTTGGATTTGAGTGACAGCAACAATAATGAAGATAAATGGACCATTTTCGGCAAATATCCTGAAGGGAGAATCACCTGGATTTAGTAATTTACTGTAGAGGGAGTAATGGTAGATGAAGAACGAGGAAGTGTAGGAAATGATTCCCAAGTCCAGAGCTTAAGCAACCAGGTAAATATTGGTGTCATTTGCTAAGATGGGAAAAACTTGGGAAACAAAAGACTGTGTTCAGTTCTATCCTGTTTGCTGAGGGAAAAAAACAAAAACAAAAAACGGGGGAGAGTAGTGGTGGAACTTTTTGTGAGTTATAGAGAGGAAACAAAATTATAAAGCTTAACACCGGTCTTCAGAATGCTTACAGCCTAAGCATTAAATCCACTGTTGATATTTCCTTAACAGACTTTCTCAAACCACCAGAGGCTCTACTATGATGTGGGTTATCTCACTCCTAGAATTTATTCTCTCTTCACCCTTCCTCTGTGTGTGTCCACATATAATGCAATTGATTTTAATAATTTAATTTGCTACACCTTTGGATTATCTCATTTATCAAGGCATCAGTCGATCTTAAAAACTAGATCTTCAATTTCTTTAATTTTTTAAGTTCAAGGGTACGTGTGCAGGATGTGCAGGTTTGTTACACAGGTAAATGTGTGTCATGTGGGTTTGTTACACAGATTATTTCATCACCCAGGTATTAAGCCTAGTACCCATTAGTTGTTTTTCCTAATCCTTTCTCCCCTCCCACCCTCAACCCTCCAATAGGCCCCAGTGTGTGTTGTTTCCCCTCTATGTGTCCATGTGTTCTCATCATTTAGCTCCCACTTATAAGTGAGAACAAGCAGTCTTTAGTTTTCTGTTCCTGCGTTAGTTTGCTAAGGATAATGGCCACCAACTCCATCCATGTCCCTGCGAAGGATATGATCTCAAACCAGATCTTTAAAGGCAATATATATGTATATTTTTTTGGTGCTTCTATAATATTGGCAGTGAATAATGACAATAGAAGTCTTTACCGTTTTGTCTTCCTGTTATTTGCTGTAACTCAACTACAAATATTCCAACTTCTCCAGTGGTGTATGTGGAAACAAGAAGAATTCACAGAAAGAAAGTGTGATCAATTTGATTCCCCTGAGAGCTGTTGGTAGAGTACTAAGCTCTACATTACTTAGTAATGCAAAAACAAAGTGATATTTAGTGATCAAGATTTATGTACAAGAATGTCCATCACAGCACTACTTATAATAGCCCAAACCTGAAATACTCTCAATGTCCAGTGATAAGGGAATGATTACATATAACTGTAAAGTTATCAATCATGTTTTAAAAATTGTGTAAAAAATACGTATAATACAATAAGTGAAAAAATTGAGTGCATAACATCACATTTGTTTTTAAAATAAATCTTATGTTTGTTGAAAAAAAAGACTGGAAGGAAATATATTGAAACTTTAAAGTAATCTCATGGTGGGAAGGATGAAAAAGAGACTTTATAATTATTTTCTGCATAATTTCTTTCTTTCTTTTTTTTTGAGACGGAGTCTCGCTCTGTTGCCCGGGCTGGAGTGCAGTGGCATGATCTCGGCTCACTGCAACCTCCGCCTCCTAGGTTCAAGCAATTCTCTGCCTCAGCCTCCTGAGTAGCTGGGATTACAGGTGCCCATCACCAAGCCTGGCTAATTTTTTTTGTATTTTTAGTAGAAACAGGGGTTTCACCATCTTGGCCAGGCTGGTCTTGAACTCCTGACCTTGTGATTCACCTGCCTCGGCCTCCCAAAGTGTTGCGATTACAGGCATGAGCCACCGCACCCGGCTTCTGCATAATTTCTGTATTTTCTATAATAAAATGCATATTTGCATACTTTCTATAATAAAATGTATATCTATATAGCACTCAGAGATGGCATAACTTCTACCGATTTGATGATTTTTGTTAGTGGAAGACATCTGAGTTATCTGCGAGTTACTGGCGGCGAATCCGTAGGGGTCCACAGCAACTTCAGTCCTTGCCTCCTCAAAAGAAAGAATTCAACTAAGGGGCATGTAAAGCAGAAAAAGAGATAGAGGCAAGTTTCAGAGCAAGAGTGGAAGTTTATTTTAAAAAGCTTTAGAACAGGAAAGAAAGGTGTGCTTGGAAGAGATTCAAGCAGGCACGTGAGTGTTAAAGAGAGAAGGTCAAGTGTCCTGTTTAACCGTGATCCCAGGACTTTTATAAGCTCTCCTTTTCCCCATGATCTTCCTTAGGGTGGGCATGCGCAGAGCCCTTCTTACTTTTGAGAAATGCGCACATGCAGTGTTTTTAGGGAGTTAGACACATGCCCATCTGAGGTTTTCTTCCTTCTTCCGGTAGAGAGTACCCAGGAGATCTTACTTCGTCATTTTTGTCTCCTAATATGCATTTCCAGGAAGCTGTTTCTCTCTGGGGTCTGCATTCAGTTAACACTTTAAATATTAACAGGTATGGACCATCAGGAGATTGTCTCTTTCTGGCTGCTGTGAATTATCACTTTTAGAGAGGCAAAGGGATAATTGCCAAACATCACCTGACGTTTCTAGTGGGTGGTGGGAGAGCCCTCTCCTGCTCCCTGCTCATAACTGACTACATGTAACAATTTGGGACCTTTTTCAGGAGAATGAAATAGAAATAAAAGCAGTCCTGAAAACCAGCAATGAATCATTGTGAAGTCCTGCCTGAGATACTCTGGGGTATAAAGTGGTGTGAAAATGTGATTGCTCATTCATGGATCTTATGATCAAGTTCCCACACTCCTGGATTTCTCTTGTTTGGATTCAAACAGTCTAAGAACATAATAAGGGCAGTTTTGATTTTCGTCTCTGAGGTTTTTCTTTTAAGCCACATCAGGAAATGAAGGAACACAGACAGACAGTGGTAGAAATACACTCGCAAAACAACCTAAGTATCTGTGCAGCCTCAATATCATTTAAATTCTGGCTAAGTTTAAGGTTTTTCCTTTTTTTGTTTCCTCCTTCGCTCTTCTAGTGTATTCCACATAATGTAGTTATAGCTCTGCTCAAGGTTCTGGAATGGCGTTTGTATGTAAGCTTAGTTATTTTAAGTCATTCACAGTTATTTGTTTTTTAACCCTTTAAAAGTAATTTGTCACAATCACCTCTTTATGTGCCAGATATATAAGAATTATTGTCTTGTCTGTGGACAGTATGTTTTAGAACTTTTCCTTATGAAGCTGTAAGGCATGTTTTATACTTAAGCTTATCAGCTCTATTTAGCCTATAATTGTGTCTGCATAATGCCAGAATTGTCATTTCAACAGAGACTGAGAACTCCCCAACAGTTATTTGGTGGCAACTGCCAAAAATTTTTATTGAATTAATTTATCTTTTTCACTTAATTCAATCCACTTAGCTATAAATGTTGAACCCAGTGAAACTTCTGGTTTTTGGGGGATTTTTTTGGCATATGAATGGAAGCATTGCTATGTTTAAAAATACTATCCTTTGGAGATAAACATTACGGGATGTTCAATATGAAATATTTTATCAATGTGGAAATGGGTTTCCTTAACCCATCTGTATCTGCACGTCATCCTTCGTCTGGTTAAAATTCCACATTTTAAAAAAGATAGCAGCTTGGGTTGAATTTTGTGGCCATTTAAGACTGAAGTTTCATACTGTCCATATTACCATCAACCAGCTAATGTATTACCAATAAAAACATCAGTACTATTCTTCAGTGAGATTCTCATTGTCCACCTTGTATGAGTTTTCAGCGTAGCCCTGGGAAGAAGGGCACTGGAGAATGATGTTTTCATCAAGATTTAGAAGTGAAAGAGATTGAGCTTCTGGAGACCTCATTTATTCACTTAACCCACATTTATTGAGAAACTGCTATGTGCTCAGAGCTATGCTAGATACTGGGGATACAGAAATGAATATGACATAAGTAATTTAATATTTATTTGCCCACTAGAGTGATAGTCCTCTGAGGGCAGTGATCTTGTCTGTCTCCATCTCTGCTGTCTCCTTAGCAACTCCCATTTAATAACTGGAAATAGAATCCCAAGGTGGGCCTAACTTTTTGTCTCATGAGATACGAATAGTAGAAGAGAAAATCTCAAACTTTTCCCCCATATGAGAAATGATATTCACAAAAAAACCCACTTAGAGGAAGACAAATAGGCCCTTTTCTTCCACTGGAGAAAGATGCCTAGAATCCAATTGAATGAGTTTATATGGATAGCTTTGAATCCTTCCTAATATTTTAAAAAGTAAATCACGTGAAACCTTACATTTCTGATGTCACATCGGAGTAGCAACAATACTGTGATCAGAACCCCACACAGAAAGCCGCTGTGGTGGCCACCATACCTGACGGAAGATCTACTTTGATGTTCAAATGCTTTGAGATGAGGACGGTTGCCTGAAGTATTTATCACTTGTTATACTTTCTCTGCTGTGTAATTACTGCAAAGACAGGCCAGATTGCAAGGGCCACAAAGGATCAGTTCTTGAGATAATTATTTGAAAACTGTTTAGCCCATGATAGCAGTTAGAAATCAAGCAGTAAACTGGGCGCGGTGGCTCACGCCTGTAATCCCAGCACTTTGGGAGGCCGAGACGGGCGGATCACGAGGTCAGGAGATCGAGACCATCCTGGCTAACACAGTGAAACCCCATCTTTACTAAAAATACAAACAGTTAGCCGAGCGTGGTGGCGGGCGCCTGTAGTCCCAGCTGCTCAGGAGGCTGAGGCAGAAGAATGGTGTGAACCCGGGAGGCGGAGCTTGCAGTGAGCCGAGATGGCGCCACTGCACTCCAGCCTGGGTGACCGAGCGAGACTCCGTCTCAAAAAAAAAAAAAAAAAAATCAAGCAATAGATTCTTCCGATGTCTAAAAGCAGATGTAGTGATTGATTTGTCCTAAAATAAAAAATAACCAGCTCCTGCTTCATGAACTCGGTTGTTAACTAATCAAACACAGGCAGAATGCTGTTCTACAGAAAGAACAGATTTGGGGACTCAGCTCCTCCCATAACTAGCTAAGAAGCCTTGGGTAAACCATTTAACCTCTCTAGGCCTTTCTAGGTCTTATTTATAAAATGTTGCCGATAATACTTGTCTTACTGACCTCCAGGGTTGCTATGAAAATCATTTAAGAATAGGGATATGAAAGCCCTGTTTACTGTAAAAGTGCCATGTATTTGTATTCTTAACCCATTTGTGATGTCACTAGGCACTTGGAAATCAGCCCACAAATGGCTGATCTGATTGATGAGAGAAGCATAATTGCCCTGTGACCAACCCACTTCATCCCTACCAAGCATTCCAGACATTTCAGTGCAGGAATAAGGTCTATGGGAAAAAGTCAAAAGGAGACTGATCAGAGGAATTCCACTGGCCCTTCCCAGGGCCCTGTGCACAAAACGGTCCCCTGTGCATTGTTATTTTGCTGTGTTTGCCGATGTCCACAACTTCCTAGACATTAGCAGATGGATATCTGGGTGATGATGAACAGACAGAGTGAGTGTGATATTTTACCAGTTTTCTAGTGCAAAGGCCTCTGTATCTAATCTATGGGCTTGCAGCCTTCACTAGTTACTCTTTCAGTTCAATGTGCAAAGGGATAAAGTACTGCCTGCCTTTCTTTAAAATGCTGAGGAATGACATCTAGTGAATTTTTTCAAGGCTACAGATACTGATGGTTTTGCTTTTGGTTGCAACGGTAGACAAGGTGATTCTAGATCCTGACCTGAGCCCTGTGTCCTGCTGCTGCCCAGATTCTCTTTGTCAGCGTTTCATGCTTGCCACTGACTGAGCTCAAGGCTCTGGATTAGGTCTTACCACACAGCTCTGTGGCAGAGAGGAGAGGTGGGCAATGCCAGTTGGTTAGAATGTGGGAAGGAGGAACAGGATATTTCCACTTAGGGTGTTATTTTGCTTTGTTTTTTGCTTACCTTAAGCAATTGGCCATAAAGGAAATATATGGCCCTGTCCTTAGGTAGTTAAATTTCAATCAGTAGTTAAAACTAACACTAGAAAAAGTTTTAAGCATACTTTAAACAAACAAGAACATATTAGAAATAGGAACATGAAATGTATTTATTACATCAATAAAGTGTGCCTAAATTTTTCAGAGTTGACTTAACTGCTTAATAGATAATCGGATCGCTTTGATGACGTGTAGCCTGAACTAGAAGGTATTGACTTCAGACACTCCTTCTTTGTGAATATCAAAAATTTCTAAGTACAACCTTTATTGATGAGATTGTCAAAAATTGAGTCTAATAGAATTAAAGAGGTTCAATTTTGTCAAACTGGAAATTATTAAATTTATCCTATATGCTGGAGGCTGTGCCAAATTCTACAGATAACAGATAAATGAGGCTGGGCGAGGTGGCTCACACCTGTAATCCCAGAAATTTGGGAGTCCGAGTCGGGCGGATCACCTGAGTTAGGAGTTCGAGACCAGCCTGGCCAACATGGTGAAACCCCGTCTCTACTAAAAATACAAAAATTAGCTAGGTGTGGTGGTGGGCGCCTGTAATCCCAGCTACTCAGGAAGCTGAAGCAGGAGAATCACTTGAACCTGGGAGGCAGAGGTTGAATCGGTGAGCTGAGATCATGCCACTGCACTCCGGCCTGGTGACAGAGTGAGACTTCATCTCAAAAAAATAGAAGATAAATGATATGACTCTTACCCTTGCACAGATGTCCATACTGTTTCCTCAGCTTTGCCTCCTCAACTATGAGGGTTCTAATCTTCATAGTTGCTTCTCTTCAATAAGTTCTATTTATTTAGGAAGCCACACACAGGCACATAGGCAGACGAAGAGAACTGGAAGACTGCATCCACTGGAAAATTTAATATACATAAAAATTTAGTGGACCATTTCTTATCACTTGCTGAAACCTAGGTGACTTCACATCACGCCTCACAAACAACAGTCAGTGCTTGTTGATAATGATGACAGTGGTAGTTGCAGTGGTGATGATTACGATGATGAAGACAAGAGAAACAACTGCCACTGCCTTTCCACAAACTTTGGACTTTTTATTATCTACACTGGGTCTTTCGTGATGACTGGTAGTTATACCCAGTTTAAACTTCAGGTACACCATGACTCTGTGAAGAGAAAGATACATTTTTCTCAGTGTCTCTTATGCCTGTAGCCACGGGAAACTTATCAAACACTGACGTCAGCTACTTTCCCATGAGAAGTTCAGAAATTTCATAAGACCACAAATGACTTTCTCTTTCCTATTTGCTTCAGACAAGTACAGAACTCTTCATGAAGCTTAAAAATAAACATCTGACCTTCATGGATACATTCTCAATGCTTCTCCAATCAGAAATCATCTTGCCTATAAAAATCCACCCTCATTCATCTATTAACAATTGAAAGATCTCGGATGATGCAAATAGCATCACAGATTACTCTTCATTAAATGATTGTCCAAGAGAAAGGAGAAAAGGCACCTGTGATTAGGCACCATTTTAAGATATCAAAGCCCATCTTTTGTACTATTATAGAACAGGATAAGATCTGGTGTTTTTTTTTCATAGTTTTACAAAATTGGCTCCTCTGAGAACATACATCTAAGCTATATCCTTTGCACTCCATAAAATTTTAAGAAGAACTCAGCAAAATTTTCCTGGGTAGCTTCCTAGTCTTGAGACCTGATGGTATAGAAATAAGCTAAGAATTGAGTCATTCTACTTTCTAGATGCAGGATAACAAAGAAGAAGGCAGAGAAAGGAGCTGATAATATTCATGAAGGGTCAACAATACGCTAGGTTCAATACCAGGCACTTTATGTGTTATCTCAATCATCACTCAACAACAGACTTTTTTCTTTCGTTCTTTTCTTTTTTCTGAGACTGAGTCTCGCTCTGTCTCCCAAGCTGGAGTGCAATGGTGTGATCTTGGCTCACTGCAACCTCTGTCTCCCGGGTTCACACGATTCTCCTGCCTCAGCCTCCCGAGTAGATGGGATTACAGGAGCACACCACCACACCGGCTAATTTATTTATTTTTTTTGTATTCTTAGTAGAGACGGGGTTTCACTGTGTTGGCCAGACTGGTCTCAAACTCCTGATCTTGTGATCTGCCTGCCTTGGCCTCCCAAAGTGCTAGGATTATGGGCGTGAGCCAATGCACCCGGCCAATAACAGACTTTTATGAAGCATATGATATATGCCAGAGAACATGCTAAATGCTTGCTATGGAGTGATTGATAAGACCATGCCCTTACCATTGGGAAGCCCATGCAATGCTACCATAGAGGCATTAACCAGTACAATGGAAGAAGGAAAAAATCCTTCAAGGTAGTTATTACTATCCTCATTTTAAAACTGAAGTAGCTGATACCTGTTAGGTATCTTTTTTAAAGAGCTTCTCTTAGGTTATTAAGTGTAGAGTTCTATGTGACCCCATAGTCAGTCTTACAACTCCATGCTGTTTTAATGGGAAAGATCTATTTTCAATCCAACTGAATGATTTAAAGCTTTGTCTGCAATCCAATAAATCTGTTTGCTACAGAATGCCACAAGAATTCTGACTTTCACTGAATAATTGACTTTTTCTTTAATTATAAGAACAATTTCCTTAATTTCCCACTTTAGCCTGTTTGGTAGCTAAATTCCTAACATATTATCATATTAATATACCTCGTCCCTCTTATCTACTCATTTATACAAATATCTGTATACATTTCCATATGCATAAGTCCTTAATAACACAGAAAACATATCCCATAAAAATCAAGAGAGTCTCATACAGACATAAACCTATACACTAAAATACAAGCATACTGTAAATGAATTTGTTCAAGATACATAGGCAAAATCTGAAATGGAAACATACAATTTTAAGAAATAAAGAGGCAACATTGTTCAAGGGCTTGATGCACAAAAGAGCTACAAGAAATAATTTGGGGAAGGTGGGTGGTTAAAAGTGAGGAGGAGAAACAGTGGATACTAAGCAAGGGGTTGGATGGATGGTGAAATTTCATGGCATTCTTAAGATGATAAGTAGTCCCTGTATTTGGATTGCCTTGGTATGGGCCACTTGCAAAAACATTCAATATTTCCCTTCTAAGATATGGTAAGCCAAAAAATATATATGGAAAGTTCACTAAGTCATTGGTAAATAATCCAGTGTTGACTTTTAATTTAGAAATAACTGACCAAATTGATCCCAGCCTTCCCAACTACAATTCTCCCCCTGCAGAGTACATTGATTTGTATTATCTTATTGTTTTCTCTCATTGTTTGTCTTTCTTTTTACTATTTTATTTTCTTACTGGTACAATATATGACCAGAGATAGTGAACCTTCATGATTTTATATATTTTGAGCTCATAAATTCCCTTGAGTTGTCATCTTTCCAGACTAAAGCTTCATCTTTTTCTATTCACATATTCTAAAAATAATCTTTTTAATGATGTGTGACATATAGAGAAGTGCACAATTTATAATTGTACAGAATGATGCACTTTCACAGAATGAACGCAACTGAGTAGTCAGCATCCAGATCACAAAACAGAATACTACTTGTACTCAAAAGCCCCCCAAATGTTCCTTCAGTCATGCCTTCCCCCACCCAGCCACTACCTCATGATAACCATTATTCTGATTTCTAACATGAAATATTAATTTTGTCTGGGTTTTGGTTTTTATATTAATGAAATCATACAGTAATTTTTTGTTGTGTTGTTTACATTATGATTCTGAGATTGATTGCCTGAGCAACACTTAGATCATTCTAATTGCTATATAGGGTTTCATTGTTTACCTCCCACGATTTATCCATTTTGCTGTTGATAGACATTGAGGTTATTTCCATTTCGTGGCTATTACTAATAGTACTGCTATGAACGTTCAAGTTCATGTCTTCTGGTGAATATATGCATGGATTTTTGTTGTATATATGCCTATGAGTAAGATCTCTGGGTCACAGGGTATACAAATATTCAGCTTTAGCACGTGCTGCCAAATCTTTTTCCCAAGTGATTTTGCCAATTTATATTCCCACAGCAGTGCATGAGCATTTCAGTTGCTCACTAACATTTTGATTTATGTCTTTTAAATTTTAGCTATTCTAGTGGCATGTAGCTTTAGTTCATCATAAGTTTCAATTTGAATTTTTCTAATGATTAATGAGATTCAGCACTTTTTCATATGCTTGTTGACCTTTTTGTCTTTTTCTTTTTGTTTTTGTTTTGAGACAAGGTCACTCTCTGTCCCCAGGCTGGAGTGCACTGTCACGATCATTGCATACTGTGGCCTTGACCTCCCTGGCTCAAGAGATCCTCCCACCTCAGCTTCCCAGGTAGCTGAGACTACAGGCATGCACCACCACACCTGGCTAATTTATTTTTTAGTTGTTGGCAATTTTAAATATCTTCTTTTGTGAAATGCCTGTTGAAATCATTACTTATTTCTCTACTAGATCATCCATCTTTTTCTTTTTGATGTGTGGAAATTTTTTATATATTCCGGATCCAACTCTTTGTCATCCATATTGCTAATATTATTTTCTCAATCTATGGCTTTCATCGTCACTCTTTTTATGGTTTTTAGATTTAATGCAACACAAGTTTTTTATTTTTATGTCCTGTTTACAAAATCTTTGCCTATCCCAAAATCATGGAGATTTTTTTTTTTTTCTGAAAGTCCGAATGTGTAAGTTTTCACATTTAGATCTACAATCAATCTGAAAGAATTTGAGGGAATGATGCTAAATAGAGGTCAAGTTTTGATTTTCCTTTTTCCATATAGATATTCATTTAGGTGTGGGATGATGTTACTTTCCTACAGATAGGGATTGTCTTACCTTCTGGTTGTTTCGATGGAGTTGGGAAAGTTCTCTTCAGTGAAACGGGGCTGAGCTGACCTACAACTCCTCTTCCATTTTGCATGACTCCTTCAACCTCTGGTTTGCTCCCTCTCCGTGGCTGAATTCTCCAAGGGTCCTAACTAAGGTTGTATCCAAGACCGTTTATCACAGTGTAATCTGCATACAGTAAAATTTACTCTTTTCAGTGTACAGTTCTGCAAGTTTTGACAAGTGCATATAGTTAAATAACAATCACCATGAATAAGATATAGCACAGCTCTGTCACCCCAGAATGGTCCTTCCCTCTTGCACTTAAAGTTGTTTTCTACTCAGCTCCACAAGACTGCTAAGACTCTGCTCTGCTTCTCAGAAATGTTCTACTTAGTTTCTCTCTTGTATCTTCTTGTCCTTTGTATCTTAAGTACACCAAATTCCTTGAGGGGGAAATCACTGAATGTGAGATTACTTTTCCAGGCCTTCCTTCTCTCTAAGATGTTGGCCCCTCAAATCCTGGTTACCATATCAGTTCTGGGATGCCTCCAAATTAATTTTGGTTTTGTGGAATATTATCCAGAGTTTCTAGTTGTTCTCAATGAAAGCACTGGACTGCCACAAGGTATTCCATTTAGGCAGATATCTACTTCGGTCTAGCTACATTCCACAAACTCATCAACAATCTCCTCCAAAACATTTAAAGAAAAATGTTGTATAGAACACAAAAAGGTAAAAGGAAATGTCAATGTTGGTAGCTATGGCTGCTCCATGTATCCAGTCATGGAAGGAGCTTTGGAATAAAATAAACCTGGGTTTTAATTCTAACTTAGTCATTTATTAACCATGTGACAATGAATCTTACTTCCAAGTGGGGATAATAAAAAACAACTAGTTTCACAGTTTTCTTGTGAAGATTAAATGAAAGAACAGACATCAAGTACCTTGCAAATAGTAGGCATTCAATAAATTATAGATATTATTATGTAATATCATTTCTCTTAGAGTTATAAAATGCAGTCATCTCTTAGAAATAATAGAGAAGGAGTAGGGGTAGGTGGACTTGAAAAGTAATACTCTTCTCTGAGCACCCTGTTAGATGCTGAAAAGGGGAAACTTGGTTGAACTTGTTTTATTCAAAATGATATCAAGGTCATTCACATACACAATACATTTTTTTTCATGGAAAGACGGTAGAAATAAATCAGCTGAATCGAAGTACTGTTGCAAATCCATTCCAAATGCTTCATGTTACAGATGAAGGAATTGAGTGGTTAAATGACTTTTTCAAGGGCAATTCACTTGTTAGTATTTATTTAAATGACCCAAATTCCCTAAGATCATATATTTCTTTTCTTCTAACATACTCCTAGCTCCCGTGTTTAACTATAAATGCAAAGCAGAGACAATTAATAATGTTTCATTATTACTGACTCATTCTGACTAAAACCTATCGATCTATTTTTAAATATTTCATTTTAATTTCCATCCCCACAAATTATGTGACTTCCTGCCAACTATGATTGAAATAGCTACTTGCCATTCCTTTCCCATTTTAAGGATTATGTCCTGTAGCTTTTCATTTTTCTGTCTGTTATTAAGAAATGATCTGCCTTATCCTGTAATGTATGAAAGGAGCTCGTGCAAGCCTGTAGAACACAGCTCTCTTGAAGTCTACCAAGCAAAAAAGGGAGTGGGGAACCTCCATCCCTCTGGGCACTGGATAAAAAGGTGACCATGTGCTTCTTTGGCACTTTCATCTCTGGGCAGGGACAGATCCTCATGCTTTCCAGCAAGGGCAGCCCTGTGGCGATCGTTTTTTGGTAAGACCCTCTGTCCAGCACATCTTTCAGCATTGTGTACTCTACGAACAGACATATGAGCCTGAATCTCACATGGACTGAGTAACTTGGAAGAGTTTCATGATCCCAGAGCACACAGCCATCTCATAAAAGCCTCACATCAGGCTTCTCAAGGGCTCTGCCTGGAACATGCTTCCCTCAGATCTTTACATTGGGGGCTTCTTCCTAGAAATGTGTTTTTAGTCTAGATATCTCCTGTTCAGAGAGACTATCCCTCACCAACCAACCTCCAGGGACCCTCAGTGGACCTCTTTACATCCTGCTGTTTTTTATTTGCTCACCGTCAGAAATGTGTGTTGTCTGAACTCCAGCAGAATATAAGCTCCATGGAAGCAGAGCCCTTGTACATCACTGTGTGCTGTGTCCTGGAGCAGAGGACTCACTCAGTGAACAAACAAATGTGCTCCTGTATCCACCAGATACACCCAGCACAGTGGGTCAGGCCCTGGCTTTGAATACTGGCCTCACCACTAGCGGGGTGACTTCGGGCAAATGACTTCAGCCAAGGAACTTCTCAGTGCTTATCCTAAGATAAGAATATGTATTTTACAAGGTTGTTACAGTAATCAAATGAAATAATGTGTGCAATGTGTTTAGCACAAGACCTATCACTGAAAAATACTTAACAAACAATAGTTGTTATTATTATTTCCATAATGAAAGCAAATCATATTATGAAAAAGTCACTGAGGAATTGTTTTATAAAAATGGTAATGTTGAAATCAGAGACCCTAATTCAACCATGTAAGATAAAATTTTAAATTAATGAAAATCTGGGTCTTCTTATTAGTTATTTACAATTATTTATTTTTGTAAAGGATCCCTAATTTAACCTTTGCAATGATTCTCTGTTGAAATAAGTTATCATAACATCCTCCCCTCTTCCCCCACCACCAGCCTCTTAGTATCCATTTGGAAAATGCCATCTTTTTTTTGTTTGTTTTTGTTTGTTTTTGTTTTTTCGTTTTGTTTTGTTTTTGAGACGGAGTCTCACTCTGTCGCCCAGGGTGGAGTGCAGTGGCGCAACTTCAGCTCATTGCAAGCTCCGCCTCCCGGGTTCATGCCATTCTCCTGCCTCAGCCCCGAGTAGCTGGGACTACAGGCACGCGCCACCACACCCGGCTACTTTTTTGGATTTTTAGTAGAGATGGGGTTTCACCATTCACAGGATGGTCTCGATCTCCTGACCTTGTGATCCACCCGCCTCAGCCTCCCAAAGTGCTGGGATTATAGGTGTGAGCCACCGTGCCCGGCCTGCCATCTTTCTGAGAATACTTGCAATAGAGATTTTAAATTAGGATACTAACCGTCTCCTGTAAATATGTGCTAGCAATGTTTTTAGAAATGTTTAACTAGAAAGGTGCTAGTTACAGTTGTTCATGCTACTAAATGACTTTTGCTAGAGGTTCATGCTACTAAATGACTTTTGCTAGAGGTTCATGCTACTAAATGACTTTTCCTGAGGGTTCTAAGAAAATCACTATACTTAGAGGACTAGAAATCTGATCAAGAGGGAAGAAATTACTTCTTTCTTTTTATTACACCTTGGTTCTCCCATAGTAAATGTTTTCATATAAAACTCATTTCTCCCCATGCCTGAGGAGATGGTTAAATCAAAGGAGCAATAACTAGTCCCTGGCTGTTTGCCACTGGCTGCAATGGGGACTCGGGGAGGAAGACAGGCTCATTTGGCTAACAGGGCCCAGCTCCCTTCCCGTCTTCCTTCATCTTGGGCCTTTTCCTTCCTTACTACCTCCGGTCTAGACTCGGCTTTCCCTGCAGAGACCTTTGGCAACTGCTTCTGAGCCAGGGCAGCCAGCATCTGTGTGTCGGGCACTGCTTTAAGCTATGGCTTAAAGGGCTCAAGTGAGGAATGGTTCACCCGGGCATCTATTTGAAGTTGCAAGGTAACTGATGGGAGAGAAAGATCTTAAAACAGGGAGTGAGATGCTTTCGCAACTCTGGCCCTTAGACCCTAAATCTGAAAATAGAAAGGAAAGAGATTATCTGAAGGCAAACTCTACTGTTAGTGATTCTGCCATTCATTCTATGTTTTCTCTTGAAAGCCTTTCTGTCTTTGTCTCACTAACAAGATAGTTTGTGGACATACACAGACATTATAGACCAAAAAATTTTCCACTTATAACATTTTCTTCCTTCACTTTCCCTTTATTCATTCTCAAATTTTAAAATAAAAATACTGAGGGGATTGGGAGCAGCAAAAAAGAAACTTGGCAATTAGATACTGTCCCCGGGTTTGTCTTAACTATACCTCTTTCTCCAGAATAATTTATTCAGAATAATTCTGAGATGGACTCTGCAATAATTGTATTTTCCTTAAAATGCAAATGCACAATAGCTATTTCTACCGCTGCCTTATTTCTTCCTTTAGATTCTAACAACAGTACTTGAGGAAGAAATGATATTTGAAAATATATAGTCTGTATTAACTAAAATTCATTCAACTTAATTATGTTTCGATCCTCCTTTTATTCCAGGTATCATTGGAACATTTCAAGATCATCAAATCAAATTCCACAGGGACTGGTGATCTACCAGAAGGCTCAGACATCTGATTGCTGACCTGTGAGTAAAGTTTATGTTTTATTAATACTTTGGGCTCTGCTCTTAGGAATTACCCAGTCTCTGTGCCTGGTATTCTAAATTCTTACATCTAAAGATGCACTGTGAGAGACCAGTTTTTCTGCTATGGCCCTCCTACTTTACTTACCAGTTAATTAATCAGTTAGAATCTATCAAGTTTTGAAGGATCTATCAAGTCTTGTATCCTGTTTTGTAATCTGATTTTTTTTTTTTTTGCTTTATTGTTAAATGTTTCCTGCAATGTAATTAATATCTTTCACAAAACCGTCCTGATAAATCATGAAGTCTTCACTTCTTGTGAAAATGCTAGTGACTTGAATCAATAAAGACAACATGAGTCAGCCTTCCAAGATGAATAAGCTCACCTTTGTGCAAACACTGGTGATCTCAGGAGCACTAAGTACCCCTCACTTCCAACAAATCTCTCACCTGGGAAGAAAACTTCTACCAGAACAGGGACCACCTAGGGAGGTGAAAGAGGGGATTTCCACTTTAGAGGATGGAGAAACCAAAGGACACTTCACTCATTCACAATTTTGCTGAGCTTGGCTCCAGTAGGTAGGAAAGTTCTTCAGGAGTTCAGCACACCACTCAGGCAATTGTTGTTTCAAGATTCTATCTGTTGCCCCCCTGCAAGTTTTCTCAGGCTGCCATAGTGAAAATCCACAGACTGGGTGGCTTAAACAACAGAGATTTCTTTTCTCACCATTCTGGAGGCTGGAAGTCTGAGATCAAGGTGCTGGCATGGTGGATTTCTCGAGGCCCTCCTTGCAGATGGCCACCTTCTCCCTGTGTCTTCACATGGTAGTCTCTCCAGGCACACACCTGTCTGGTGTCTTTCTCTCTGTGCCCAAATTTCCTCTTCTTGTAAAAACACCAGTCATATTGGATTAGGCCCACCCTAAAGACCTCATTTTAACTTAATCGCTCTTTGAAGAACTTATCTCCAAATGCAGTTACATTCTGAGGTCCTGAAAGTTAGGATTTCAACGTATGAATTTGGGGGAAATACTATTTAGTCCATAATGCTGCTGCCATCATTTTCTCTCTCTAATATGCTGATTTTTTTGTTTATTGCACAGGGGCTTCCCTCCGATTCTCCCCTTCTGAACTCCCTTAGCGATTACATTACTCTCAGAGCATTTGCAGTTCCTACAGTGTATTATAATCATTTGTGTACAGCTCTCATTTCCTTATGACAGTCTATAAATTCTGAAATCAGAGTGTGCCTTTTACATCTCTCATAGCACTAGAGGAGATGTAAAAGGCACTAGAGGAGATGTTTTGTATACAGTAGATACTTTGTAATATTTGTTAAATGAATGAATGAATGAATAAATGAATGAATGGAAAGAGGATTAGATGCAGCTTCTGAACCTACAATTTATTTGCTTTAAGACTGTCTCCAAAGGATGAGTATTAGTGATGCTTTCTCCTCACTTCCTGCCCCCTAAGACAGGTAGAAATAAGTTAAGGCTGAGGAGAAAGATTGAAAGAAAGGTGTGATTGACTAATGGCAGGAGAGTTACCTTTCTCCCAAAGAGGCAGGAAACAGTAAATAGCACGAGCATGCCCCAGTTAAGGTGGCCTTTCCATGAGAATACTGTTTGGGAATCCAGGAGGGACTTACTGAGTTTAAAGCCTGTGGGACATGCAATGGCATGTGTCTAGAAAACAATGCATATGCAGGTCTGAAGGTCAGGTGAGAACCAGAGATGTTCACAGTCACCGCCTACAGGCAGGAAGCAGCAGTGTGTCAATGGATGAGGCCACCAAGGAAGACTGTAGAGGGAGAGGAGCAGTGACTTAAAGATTCCATCAGAAATTGTATATGGAAACTTTTCCTGCTAGATAATAGGAGAAGGACCCGTCCAAGAGGAAGAACACTACACAATACTTCTAATGAAGCTGTGTGAGAACATGTAGATGAGCTAATGTGTGTGTCTATTTTTTCTTCCCTTGCGTTTTTGGACCTATTTTGTTCCTTCTCTGTCCTGTCTTTTGGGGGCTATGCCCCAAACCATTCCTGTGAGCCTAGCCCCACCCACCTTTGCTCCCTTCTTGCTAACTCCACCTATGGTCATTGTCTGACTCCCCTGCTGCCTGCTCAGGGAATCCTAGACAAACTTCCTTTGGGCCCATTTTCTTCATCAGCCAATCAGAGCTGATCAGAATGGACAGAAGGGGAGGCCAGGATGAGAATCCTTAATGACCAAAGAGAGACAGGGGCAGGTCGTTTTCAGGGTGAGGTGGCTGCAATGCAGTGGTCACAGAGCATCATATTGTTTAAAGGCCCCAGATAGGGGTGGAGGACTGTGCCTCTTTTTCCTTGAACTTCCTCCTTTGTCCATTGTCCCCTGCTGATTGTCCCACTCCACTTGCTCCCCAGAATAAGCTTTGGCAGTATTTTAGGGTTTCCCTGCCAGACCAGAGAGTGGAGGGGCCAGGCCATGACCCCTGACAGTCATTACCAGCCTCCCCTCTCTAGGCCTCACCATCAAATGTCATTTCTTATGGAGTCATATTAACCCCTGGGCTGAATTTCCCTAATTTGCTCTGCTAGCATGATGCAAATGAAAGGGGTAAAGGTATTTATTCATCTCTCTTTTATTTTCCAAAGTGTTATTTCTTTTCCTTTAAGTTCTCGCCTTGCTTTTACTTTATTTTTCTTCTCTCTCCCTTAGTTCTCCTTCCTTAATAGAAACCCTTGATCTTCAGGGTGATTTTCTGATTATTAGCAGAAGAGGCTATCAGAGATCTGGAAGCCACCTCCCGCGTTTCTTTATTCTCCTGCCTCATCCAATTGTTTTAAATGTATATTGAGACACCAGCTATCTCCAAGAACCCACTTTCACACTTTCCTCTTTGTGTTCTTGGAGTAGCCAGGAAAAAGATGCCCATTTTCTTGAAGGTACCCAAAATGTCAGTGACACCTGGGTCAGTGATTTTATGCAAATTGCTATGTATATCAAATGAGAAATGTGGAAAGCAAGAGGAAACCCTTTGCAATCCATGAATGGTCTAGCTGGGGTTTTCCAATGAATGATGGCTGGTGGCCAACATAGGTGCCTCCCGACTGTGTTTCATTAATTTCAATCAGCTCACAGGTTTGGAGAGAAGGATCATTTTCCTACGAGCATGTAAAAGAAATGCTTTGAGTTGTAAGCACTTCGAAGACTTTGCCCTCATTTTCGAATGGGAGATTTTATAACCACTGTGGGTCAATATTTTTGGAGTCAGTTGAAGCTCCAGATGGAGTGGAAAGAGAAGTTTGGGTTTTTATTTTCTTCTTCTTCTTTTCTTGAGTTTTGCAAAATGAGCCTCCCTGGAAACCCTGACAAAGTCCTTAGTCTCCTTTGGTTTAGGTGGGCCCAAGCCTTTTATGGTAGGATCTGAAGGGATATTTCTTAAACTAAGATTCCTTCCTGTGGGTTTTCGGTAGTAGCTGTAGAACTAGGCTCATATGGGAGAAGGTCTGGCATCCACTCCCTTCCCTGGGAGTCTCCTCTCTAGGAGACTGCTCTCAGGGTCCTTGTCATGAGATATGAGAATCAAAATCCACGATGAGTCTGGGCACAGTCCAGATCTGGTTAAGGATTGAGGGGACACAAGGTCACAGACCCCATGGGACTCCCAGCATTCTGGAAACCTTCATAGTAAAGAGGGTGGAGGACATTCCAACATCACCACGTGCAGCTTTAGTAACTTTGCCCAAATAAACGTGTTTCCCCAGCCAGGGAATTGCACCTGGTCTTGAGAGGCACCTCCACAAAAACACACCTTCCTGCCTGGCGTGACCATTGACAGAGAAAGACTGCGCTGAGAAGAGGGACAGAGCAGGGAGTAAAACACACAACGGTGCCAGGAGCTCTTGTCTAGAACTCCTTTCCAGGCTTTTGTTCCCATAAGCGCGCGTGAGTACACAAGTAAAGAGAAAAGAATGATTGTGCTGTTTAGCTCTGAACCAAAAACTATCAAGCCTTTCCTAAGGTTCCAACTCTAATAGGATTTGTACAGTTGCAGGACACAGACTCAACTGCTTCTGAACTTTGCTGTAGGATGCCTAACAAGATTAAGTTGTGCACATCTCATGCCACTCCGTGCAACAATACTCTAATAGGACTTAAGCAGAACAAACAGTCTAGGGGGGAAAAAAAACCCTAAGACATTTTCCTTCCTACTATTCTCTGCATCCCAGGCTCAACCTAGTGCCAAATTAAATCTAGATTTTTTTTTTAATAGACATTTCCTAGAGGAAAAGGCAGAGCTGCATTCCCTGAAACATATTTTAGCTCAAACTTATAACTTGGATTTTTTCTTTCCTCCTCCCTTTTGCTAATTCAAAACAAAATGTCCATCACCCACTCTAACACCAGCCTCTAAGAGCTAGAGACAAATGGAGTCTGAATATTCACGCCAATGTGGTACAAATGAGCTGTGATTTTAGGATACTGGCTGTTTTACTGACAGGAGAAAAGGGCAGCTGACTAGTTTAATATACTTGGCTGAAAACACGTTGCTAAAGAGCAGTAAAGAAGGCCAACGTTAATATTGAATCCTGTTTTTGAATGAGCAAATATGATATATCATGGAATGGGGCATCCTGAGTTTGGGGGAAAGCATTTTATCATATCCACAGGACGCAGACGGGAATGAATGCAAACATATTGCATTCATGTTGGGCCCTAAGGAAGAAGCGCTTTTAGGAGCATTTTCTCCAAGTTCCTCAAAGAATTCCTCCCATAAGTATATGATACCATGATGTTGAATCTGATTTCACACAGAATTACAAAATTATAAATACAAAGACATTTGTTATTATGAGAGACTCCAGGGATCTATGTAACTGTCTCCCATTACTGGCTCATGGTTTATAAATTTAAAAATGCAAGTATAAGTTGGGGTTGATGAGGGGAGCCTGTGACCACCATTAGCACCTTCCTTAAACATGCATTAATTCATTCATTCTACAGATATCACTGGATTGGACCTTCTCCATCTCACGTGCCATATTAGGTCTGTGTTACATTTGCAAGTCTAGTATTCCTTACCATAAAATGGACTTTTTAAAAATTAAATGCAGTGGAACATTTTGTGAATCCAATGACGCGTTCAGTGACGTAAATTGTGATTTCTGATACTGTATTTATTTTTCATTGGCCTCGTCTTGGCAAAGGGTCATAATATTGTAAATTTCTCTGCCCTCTCATCTACCTATCATACTTTATTATGCGGTTTATAGGCAAAACACAGGCATGCACTGCCTGTATCTGTAAATCTACTTTTCTGCAAATCACTTGAAGGGTAATGCATAATTGCCCCTTCCTTATTTGTTTCCTAGATTATAACTTTTGTATAGAATGTTGGTAAAAGCAGACTATAAAGTAGTTTCAAGTATGCTCCTTCCTCTGTATCCATAGGGGATTGGTTTCAGGACTCCCAGGATACCAAAATATACTGATGCTCAATTCCCTGATATATAAAGGCATAGTATTTGCATATAATCTATGCAGATTCTCATGTATACTTTAAATCATCTCTACTTCTAACACCTAATAAAATGCAAATGCTATGTAAATCACTATTATACTATATTTCCTATTTTTTTATTGTTGTATGGTTTTTTCAATTACATTTTTTTTTTTGATTATGTTTCTATTCCTGGTTGATTGAATCTATGGATGCAGAACCCATGGATATGGAGAGCTGATAGTAATTGAACTTAAAAGCAAAATAAGAGTCCTGTGATATTTTTATGAAATGCTCATGAGAATCAAAGATGAGAGACCAGAAGCCAATTTACCCCGAAGTCAGTAGAGCTTAAGTCATAGGGCCTCTCACGGGGAGAGGTCCCTGCCTCAACACCCCCGTGCCTAACTTTTTACATTTACTATTGTATTCTGGTTTTCCAAGAAGGCCTCTTAAATAATCTTCAGGTCCCACAAAACCTGGACCTGCCCTGAAACTGACACAGATAAACTGAGATGATTTAGCATCATGTCTAAAGCTAATTAAGTGAGCAAAGCAAAGAAATCGTCAAAGTGTGAAATGTGATCATTTATTTTTTTAAGGCCTTAAGACAAATTCAGCTTATTTTCTAAAGTGAACCCCACTTAAGTGAAATAATAAATCAGTTTGCCAAAGCACAAGTGAATATAAACAGAAGATTCATTTTTACTTCATTAATAAACATCAAATATGAACCGAACCTAACATCAAGCAGGCCAAGGCCTCCTGCTGACAGGAAACAGCTCCTAGTAAGAGCATTAGTAGAAGAACATAAATCCTTCCAGGCAATCACGTGATCATTTCATCATTGAGGTCCTTGCCACAGTCTACTTTGTATCATCCATTTACAGGTCTTTTGAGATGTAACAGAGTGTTGTAATTAAAAGCATACAATCTGGGGCTGGGTTGCCTGGATGTAGATCCCAGCTCTACCACTTACTAGCTATGTGACCGTGGGCCAATGACTCACCTTCTCCGGGCCTCTGTCTTTTCATCTGTAAAATGGAGATAATAAGGATTGTCACAAGGATTTAAACTGATATTATCACAGTTCTTAGAACTGTGCTTGGCACAAAGTGCTACATAACTGTTGTCTAAATAAATCAACTTATCCATCTAGACTGAAAGTTGTATGGGATTGCTTGTGGGTTCACCCTTGCAACTCCTCACAGTGCCTAACATGGCACATGATCAGTCATCAGTGAAAGACTGTAGAAATCAGGGTCACAAACCAGCAACCCAAGGCCCATGCTGCCCTGCAAATGTGCTTCCCTTGTCCAGCATTGATGTGGTTTGGCTTTGTGTCCCCACTCAAATCTCACCTTGAATTGTGATAATCCCCATGTGTCATGGGAGGGACCAGGTGGGAAGTAATTGAATCTTGAGAGTGGGTTTTGCCCTGTGCTGTTCTCATGTGACGGTGAATAAGTCTCACAAGATCTGATGGTTTTATAAAGGGGATTTCCCCCATACACACACTCTCTTGCCTGCCGCCATGTAAGACGTCCCTTTGCTCCTCATTTACTTTCCGCCGTGATTGTGAGGCCTCCCCAGCCATGTGGAACTGTGAGTCCATTAAACCTCTTTCCTTTATAAATTACCCAGTCTCAGATATGTCTTTATTAGCAGTGTGAGAATAGACTAATACAAGCATTTAAAAAAAAATTTTGAGTCTGAATGCTCATAGGGATGCAGGCATGCATATGTTCTCCATTTTCCCATAAGCTACCACTCCCCAAATAGTTACCTCTTTGGTCCTTTAAACTATTTGAGTTTGTCATGCCTGATGTAAATGAATGATCACATAACACATGAACACTGCTATAGTTAGTGGCAGTTTTATGGCTCATTGAAGTAGAGAGATGGGCCCATAAGGAATTGAAATATGAGTCACTTCCACTCCTTGATACCCTACCTGCAAACAGTGTTCCGGTTAACCTACTTATCCCTGTATCTAAACTAAAGGTCTCAGAAGGGAAATAGGAAATCAAGAATCTGAGCAAGTACTTGCTAAGAAACAGAAATGAGTACAACCTAACGTCAGAGCTGGCCAAGACTTAATCAGTCATGACAAACTAGGTTATACTGGTGTCAGAAACAGCTAAAATCTCAGCAACTTCAAAACGAACACGTGTTTATCACTCATGCTTTGTCACTAACCCTGGATAGGCAACGGTTTCTAGTCCACATCACTGTCATCCACGCTTAGCAACCTCTACAGACTATGACTGTCTGGAAATCTTACCAACCATGGTGGAGAGAAAAGAGCTCTTTGGAGGGTCTCCTACTGGCAAGGCTACCCTAGAAGTGACATGATACTTCTGCTCAAAACTCACTGACCAGAATTAGCCACTTGGCCCCAGAAGACCACAAGAGGCAAGCACAATTCTATAATGTGCCCAGAAGAAGTAAAACAAGAACATGGGGCAAACAGCACAGGGGATCATAGCTGCGACATTATTTGAAACTTGGAGTCTCAGGCCAGGATTCTTAAGCTTTTCAAGGAGTTCAACTCGGCAAATATTTCTATTGATACATAACTGCATAGCAAAGTACTCAGCACTGTGAGAGGGTGTCAGAGGAGATGCAGGCCCTGACACCGAGCAGCTTCAGACTTGGTAAAGAGAAAGCGATGGTATAAAACCTTTGAATAACAAGGCCATGTAGTATCGATCGCCAAGAACAAGGCCAATAATTGCTGTAGAAGCTGAAAGGGAGGGTGGTTCTGGGATGAAGATAGGACTTGAGCTGGACTCTAGAAAAATATATGGGATTTGCAGGAGTGGAGGGCACTTCAGGTTATGGGCGGCAGGAAGCCAGGGACAAAGGCCCAGAGGAGAAATGAGGGTGAAATCATTGCAGGACTCAGGAGTTTGACTTGGCTGTGAGTTGTGTTTGCATGGGAGGGTAGGGTGGGGAAAGGAATCATGTGATGGAAAGAGTGGAGTCATTTCACAGAGAGTTTCTGGGGTCTTCAGAGAAACAAGATGGTGGTATGTGGGAGGAAGATCATTTTTCCTGAATAACTCCATTCAAAACCAAGGAATTTGCACCTCCCAATTACCAGCCCTTCCCAGCCACATTTATTCCCAAAACAAGAGTCCCGAATACCCAACAGCTTCCCAGACCTTCTAGGCAGTCACTGAATGGAGACAGTAGTAAACCCTGGGCTGCTCCTGCCTCCAGTTTAAAGCACCTTTGATCACTTCTCCTGCTGACAAAGAATATCCAAGTTCAAGTGAAATAGCCTCTTGTTGCTGGGGTCAGTGCAGCCTTTTTGCTATGTAACATCTGTTTTTAAAATTCGGCTGACAGCTGAGACCTTGACTTAAATCTGTTTAACTTAAAAAGCAGCAAGAGAACATCTTGTTTTCATGAATGTCCAGGGGCTGTGTGTCAACAAATAAAAGGTCTGTCTGTGGTATTCAAAGTGGAAAAGCTGGTTGTGAGATGTTCTGCCACTGGGATAAATTTATTATGGACTGTTTGTTTCTTGGAATCAAGCACCAGCATTTGAAAAACATGGTGGACCAGCTTTGTTTAAATCAGCATATTTCTGCTTGATGATGGGTTAGAAACATGTTTTTATTGTCGGAAGTTCACGGAGCTGGATGGGTCTAGAAAGATGCTCTCTTTCATGCCTCCCACCTTAGCCACGTGAAGCTAATGTCTTAACATGGATTCCCTGGGTCTGCATGAATTCTGGCAACAGCTTCTGATGGATCATTAATTTTATGTAACTTATGTAGGACCTGAAGTGGGAAAGAAGTGGGTGAGACTAGTTCACCATCCCTCAAATCTGACTAGTTGCTTTTCTCCTCACCCACCTATTTAGGAGACAGAAGTGGAAAGGAATTATATTTATCTGCACGTAGGGGAGAGAATGTCTGGCACGTACCCGATGTCAATTTAATTTGTTGAATGAATACAAACTCCACTCTGATAAATTTATGTTCCCTGTACGAATTCATGTCTATATATATATTAATGTCATTCCTTTTGGAAAAAGTGATTACCGCCCAGATCTTTTTTTTTTTTTTTTTTTTTGAGACAGAGTCTGGCTCTGTCGCCCGGGCTGGAGTGCAGTGGCGAGATCTCAGCTCACTGCAAGCTCCGCTTGCAGGGTTTATGCCATTCTCCTGCTTCAGCCTCCCGAGTAGCTGGGACTACAGGCGCCCGCCACCTCGCCCGGCTAGTTTTTTGTATTTTTTAGTAGAGACCGGGTTTCACCGTGTTAGCCAGGATGGTCTCGATCTCCTGACCTCGTGATCCGCCCATCTCGGCCTCCCAAAGTGCTGGGATTACAGGCTTGAGCCACCGCACCCAGCCACTGCCCAGATCTTAATCTAACACATAGGAAACCATTAGATTGTTCCTGTAGTTCTCTCTCATAGTAGCTTCTTTTTTTTCTTCTTTTTTGGTTTCTTCCTGACATTATCTTAATTTGTATTTTATTTGTTGATTGCCCGTCTCCACCATCAGGCTACAAGCATCTTGAGGGCAGAATAGTTGCATTCACATCTTATATCCTACACTAAGCAAGGTAGCTAGTACATGAATAATATTTCATAAACATTTATTGAATTTATTTACTTATTTTTATTATACTTTAAGTTCTGGGGTACATGTGCAGAACGTGCAGGTTTGTTACATAGGTATACACGTGCCATGGTGGTTTACTGCACCCATCAACCCATCACCTACATTAGGTATTTCTCCTAATGCTATCCCTCCCCTAGCCCCCCACCCCCTAAACAGGTCCCAGTGTGTGATGTTCCCCTCCCTGTGTCCATGTGTTCTCATTGTTCAGCTTCCACTTATAAGTGAATACATGTGGTGTTTGGTTTTCTGTTCTTGTGTTAGTTTGCTGAGAATGATGATTTCCAGCTTCATCGATGTCCCTGCAAAGGACATGAACTCATCCTTTTTTATGACTGCATAGTATTCCATGGTGTATATGTGCCACAATTTTTTTATTCAGTCTATCATTGATGGACATTTGGGTTGGTTCCAAGTCTTTGCTATTGTGAATAGTGCTGCGATAAACATGAGTGCATGTGTCTTTATAGGAAAATGATTTATAATCCTTTGGGTATACACCCAGTAATGGGATTGCTGGGTCAAATGGTATTTCTAGATCTAAATCCTTGAGGAATTGCCACACTGTCTTCCACAATGGTTGAACTAATTTACACTCCCACCAACAGTGTAAAAGCGTTCCTATTTCTCCACACGGTCTCCAGCATCTGTTGTTTCCTGACTTTTTAATGATCGCCATTGAATGTTTTTATTAAAGTTCTCATTGGGATGATAGTTATAGAGTCTCAGCTGCTCTTGACTGTATCTGAATTTAAATATAATGCAGAAGACGACAGGACTTATAATGCAGCTGAATATGTCCGGGCCTTTTGTGTGATGACACACTCACATTCATTTGGCCATACACACTACTGAAGGTCATGGCAGGATAGGCTAAACTAACTATCTCTATTTTCTCGATTTAAGGTGGTCAGCTGTATCTGTCATATAGCTGGCCAGGATTAATGTCATAGCACAGGGCTGTAGTTTAGGATTTTTTCCCCTCAAATGAGTAACTCATTCCTGGTGGGATAAATCTGTGACTTTAGCCTTATTAGCAAGAAATTCTGGCCCACGATGCTATCTGGTAAAGGCAGTGTGATATGGTTTGGATTTGTGTCCCTGCCAAATCTCATGTTGAATTGTGATCCCCATTGTTGGAGGAGGGGCCTGGTGGGAGGCGACTGGATCATGGGGAAGGATTTCCCCCCTTGCTGTTCTCCTGATACTGAGTGAGTTCTCACAAGATATGGCTGTTTAAAAGTGTGCAGCACCTCCCCTGCTCTTTCTTCCTCCTACTCGGCCATGTCAGGCATGCCTGCTTCCTGTTTGCCTTCTACAACGATAGAAAGTCTCCTGAGGCCGGCCAGGCGTCATGGCTCATGCCTATAATCCCAGCACTTTGGGAGGCTGAGGCAGGCGGATCATGAGGTCAGGAGATAGAGACCATCCTGGCTAACACAGTCAAACCTCATCTCTACTAAAAATACAAAAAAAAATTGGCCGGGCGTGATGGCACACGCCTGTACTCGGGAGGCTGAGGCAGGAGAATGGCGTGAACCCAGGAAGGGGAGCTTGCAGTGAGCTGAGATCACGCCACTGCACTCCAGTCTGGGCGACAGAGCAAGACTCCATTTAAAAAAAAAAAAAAGAAAGTCTCCTGAGGCCTCCCCAGCCATGTTACTTATACAGTCTGCAGAATAATGAGCCAATTAACTCTTTTCTTTATAAATTACACGGTCTCAGATAGTTCTTTAGAGCACTGCAAGAGCAGACTAATGCACAGTGCAAGGATCTAGGGTTAGAAAGGTGTTTTGGTCCTCAACAGACCTATGGCGTAATGTCCACATTCACTTGTCCAGCGGTCAATGCAGATCTTTCTGGTGATCAAGCAAAATACGAATGCTTTCACTTGAGGGGTACGAAGGTGGATTCATTTGCTCCATTTTTCTTTGGCTGCCTGTGTAGATGGAATTGCAATGGGAATGATAGGTGCATTCCAAAGGATCTCAAGAGAAATGCTCATTCGTTTACAAGAGGTGCAATCCCACAATAGTTTCTTGCTTTGTGTACTTGAAAACATTCCCAAAGAAACAAAGTTGGATGCAGAAAAAATACTGGGAGAAAAGAAAAATAATACTCCAAATTCTGAACAATTCTACTTTAACATGTTGATCTGTCTGCCAGCTGGCCACAGGATTGACTACTTGTAATATATACTTTTGGTAGGCCGCATGTAGTTCTTGGAACTGTTTATATTAGGCTGCAGAAACTTAATTATTCTAAAATTGGCAGGGTGCTCTTTGGTTACTTAATACAAAATTGCTTAGTCATCTTTAAACATAGTGTGGACAGCTTTTGTTTAAGTGTGAAAAATTAGGAATTGCAAATGTACTCCAAGGAGATCTTAAGTCAGGGAGAGAAACAAGAAAGTATCATTCTTTCAAGATACTCAGCAGGTGGTTGCCACATGTTTTAATTTGACAAGCTAGGTAACTGTCGAGTTGAAGTCCTTGATTACAAGTATTTTTCCATTTTCTTTGTAGATATTGTCAGAAGTAGAAAGCTGTTGCTGCTGCTTCGTAGATGGTATTCTAACCCTACACTCTGCGAAGTATAGGTTTTTCAGCAAGAGTGTGAGGAACTCTAACGTCAGCTGCTGGAACAGCTTTCTTGTTCTAAGAAGCGAGCAAGGATGC
The DNA here is from genome assembly GCF_000951045.1 of Mandrillus leucophaeus. NCBI lineage: Eukaryota > Metazoa > Chordata > Mammalia > Primates > Cercopithecidae > Mandrillus > Mandrillus leucophaeus. The sequence goes on along the minus strand of NW_012101165.1, from coordinate 457,477 downwards.
CATTTCAAGCTGGTTGTCACGAAGATCCTCCTTTTGCCTCTTTTGGTTTGAATCCTTGAACTGTTGCCTTCCACATATAGTACAGAGCTATAGTGCTTTAGCGAGGAAACAGGCAGGCAGAGTGAGCTTCTTCTGTGTATTTTAAAGTCTAAAGTGGAGCCGGAAGCATCTAGTTTTTCCAGGAATGCCCATGGCAACCTCACACTTTTCCTGTGATCTAGGCTGAGGCTCCTAAGAGATGGTGAGAAAAGATAAAAGTCCTGTAGCCAATGGGTTGCCACACAAGGCCTGGGAAGGGTAGGGTCCCAAGCAAACCTCCAGAATGGTGCCTTATGTTTCTAATTACTGAGCATGCTTAGAGAGCACAATCAGGCAACACTTTTTTTAGACTGATGGAAACATTTAAATCGGCTCTGAATGTCAGTGTTCTCTAATTATGATGGAGGAGTAGCAAGGACTTTCCAAAGGCTGCGGAAATTTGAAGTGTATCAGCTGAATTCTGATTCTCTTCTTTTCTTATTCATCATGTCTTCTTTTTCTTTCAACATCCAAGAACAAACCTATTCCCTCGGTTAAATGCCTAATACTCCTCTTCCTGAAACCGAAATGTCTCTCTAAGACCAAGTTCTTTTCCGCTAGAGGAAAACAACCGCAACTACAAATCAAAATATAAAATAGAGTTCCATAGTAAACCACCACCATTTCCAAGGTTACTAAGAGCTCAGCCAGAGATACCGCCTTTTGATAACATCTTAGCCAAGTTCATTCGTTTAACAACTAAGTTCAACAAATAAGCACTGCCCTGGCATCTGTTCCAGCTCAACAAATGTGAGCCTAAAGCTGAGTATAAGAAAAATAGTCGGTTAAGAACTTTGAGGAATCATGAAAGAGAGTAATCACTTCTAAGATATAACAACCTTTTACAGAAGACAAATATGTACTTGGTCATTAAAATACAAGCTAGAGACTAAGTGCTCCAATAGAAATACAATATGGGTGTTAGTACAAACTCAGGTTACTGGGTCACTTGTTCAAAGATCCTGTGGTTTTGTGCTATTCTTAAGCAGGCCCCAACTGTGAGCCATTCCCTACCTGATGAAAAGTCCAGGTATCTCCAAACTAACAAATAAGTGAAACTACTATCGAAATGACTCATTACTATCTAAATTACCATCTAAATGTAAAGAAAGAGGAATCAATCTAAGTACTTTTCAACTTATTATTTATCTGTAAATGTATATGCTTAAATTATATGTCTATTACGTCCAAGGGACATAGCAGATAATGTCCTTTAGTTGGGTTTCAAAGCTTTCCACCTTGGATTATAAACTTCTAGAAGATAGTTTTTAACCTGCTTTGCAGTTTCAGACTACAGTAGACACACCTGATGATCATAATGAACAGACGTCAAATAATTCACTAGAGACTAATTAGTCCCTGATCAATAACAGCTTGTCCTTCACATACAAAAATACTGCTATTAACAAAGCACCTCTAGAACACACCTTTGAATTGTTTTCAACAATATAAATGGATTTGCATCCTGCCATCTAAGCTCTCCTACTTTATATTAGCAAGATAGCTGGCCAAGGCTCTGTATGTGGTTTTTGATCACTAAACTGGAAGTGTTAGCTGAGCAAACCAGTCACCAAAAAGCAGGCACATGAGTTGCTAATTTTTTTTTTTTTTTTTAAGATGAGTAGTTCAGCAAGTCCAGAAGGTCATGCACAAATTAAACTACTTTTATGTAAAATATGGTGATCTCTGCAGAATGTTTACAATTGGGAAAGACCCATGGTTTCTGAACTTTCATTCCATGTGAACCACTCTTGGGCCTTGTTACTTAACTTGAAATGTGATCTTTCTTCAGCCAGTGTCTCAGCTTCTTTTGCATTTGCCAAGCATTTTACTTTCTCAGTTGCAAGTGCCCCGTCACAGCAAGATTGCCCCCATCCAAAGAGCCTCCACAGGAAAATGGAGAGAGTATCAATGAGGGAATTAGGAGAGCACAGCCATGCTTTGAGATGTTGCCCTATGTAACACCCACACCTTATCATATCTTTTCTATGAGATTGTAAGGTCTTTGAAGACAGAGACCATGTCTAACTTACCTTCATGTCTCTGAAGTGTATAGCATTACTTCACTCAGTACAATCACTTCATATTAGGAGTTGGAAGATCTATTTTTTGTTTTTCCTGAGACAGTCTTGTTCTGTCGCCAGGCTGGAGTGCAGTGGTGTGACCTCGGCTCACTGCAACTTCCACCTCCTGGGTTCAAGTGATTCTCCTGCCTCAGCCTCTTGAGTAGCTGGGACTACTATGCAAGGCGCGTACCACCACACCCAGCTAATTTTTGTAATTTGAGTAGAGACAGGGTTTCACCATGTTGGCCAGGATGGTCTCGATCCCCTGACCTTGTGATCCACCTGCCTCGGCCTCCCAAAGTGCTGGGATCACAGGTGTGAGCCACCATGCCCAGCCAGAAGTCGGAAGATCTTATAGCAGGGCTGTCCAATAGAACTTTCTGCAGTGGTGAAAATGTTCTCTGCACCATCTTATATGGGGGCCACTAACCACATAATGGCCACTGAGCTCTTGAAATGGGACTGGTGAAACTGAATTTTAAATTTTATTTATTTTCAATTAAATTTAAATGACCTCATGGCTGGTGGCTACCATATTGGACAGCATAGCCTTAGAATCTTAAAAAACATATTTTCACCATAACCCTAAACAGATGGCCACTTCACTTCTCCCTGGCTTTTTTCAGAGACAGGGATCTGCTCTTTCCATGCACCCCCATTTTTGGGTAGTTCTGCTGGAGCTGGCCCTCCCTGCATCTGAATTATGTGTGATAATATTGTGAATGCCTCTGTTAGTCAGGCATACATTTAGAAAGCATCTTTACATATTTGTAGCAAGTCTATGCATTTTTTCTCACATGGATACAAGTTAGTGGAGAATTTCCACTTTGCCTTAGGGTTTACACTTATGTCATTTGCTCTTCCCTAGGGGCCAAAAGAGCAGCATGACTATTCTGATTTAGCATTAAACTCTGTCTTTCAGCCTAATTCTCCTTGAGTTCATCAAGGAAAAGTATTTAAATGCTTGAAAAGAAAACAGAAGTCATGTCGCACATTTTCACTTCTCTTCACTCTTCTAAGCAACTTTCAAGTTGGTTTAGAAATTAGTCTAAATGCCAATCCTGGTTTTCCACTGATGTGTAGTGGTTAAGGAGCTAATGTCAAAGCTTTATATGTCTCAGTCTCCTTTCTTTAAATGGGGTTGAATTGATTCTTCTTCCCTGAGAGGATCAAATAATGGTAACCATAAAGTTTTGAAAAATATAAAGTGCTCCAAATTAAGGTGTTTTTATTTGTGATAACACTGGAAGATGCAACCTAAAGTCCCTAAACATGGTGTCTTCCTAAGTGTTGATGTTAGTATATACGAAAACCATCATTTCACAAATCTAAACTACCCAAACTGTCTGCTACTCAGAAGGTGAAAGAGAGGGCATGAAGACATTGGCTTTAATAATGCCAGGTCTTCTGTTTGCTAGTGGAGAAGTACAAATAGAGAAATGGTAATACTGAAAGATTGTGCAGGGAAGGCAAGGGAAAAACAGGTCATAACCTGTTAACCTGCCCTTAGTAGGGCTTTGTGTTTTGGATTCCACTGATTAGAGAAAAGAAACACCTTGAAAGGACAAAGTGCCTCAGGTTGATCGTATTCATTCTTATTTCTATGCTGCTGTTCTTGACAGACCTGCCTTGGTAAATGCATGTGTTTTTGTAAAGTAGCACAGAGTTTTGGAACAAGATGGTGAAGGTTGAGCGAAAGTTAAGTGTAAACTGTACATTATAATCCATTTGTTTATTTGGTTTTCGAATCCCAAATGAACCATTCAGTTCAGAAAAGAGCAAAGTGGGTTGATAAATTGATTTTTTCGAAAAGGACAAAAGTTCATTTTGTACAGTCGGAAAGAAAGTGCTGCCAGATTTACTGTGTAACTACTGCAAATGTGGGTTTATATAATTTTTGAGATTCATACATAGTCAATTACCAAGGTCTTTGATTCACTTTGTAAACACTGATCAGCCAATAAAGTACAGAGAGATGAATTGGCTTGAATTACATTTTCCATACTCAGAATGGTAAAATCTAGAATAAAAATCCAGTGGCTCAAATTGGCTACAATTTCTGAGTGCCTACTCTGTCCCAATTGTGGAAAAATTTTTTAAAAGACTATATGTTTTCATAAGTGGCCTTAAGAACAAAAGCATATGGAAAGTAAAATATTAATACAAATATTTAAAGACTAGTGAAAGAGAACAATCGATGAGCTGCAGCCGACAGTGTGTTATTGATTATCAAAATGAATTATAGACATTCAAGGAGGGAACGGTCACACTTAAGCTAGGGTTCTCAGGAAAGGGCATCATGAGGGAAGTAAAATTTGAGCCCGAAATTCATGATGGAATAAAAATATGGATAGTGAAGATGTGGATTAAAAAGAATGAGTAAAAATGTAGAGGTAGAAAGTTGTAAGACATATTTGAGAGGTAATAAAATATTTTTTATCTAGGATGCTGTGGTATGATCAGCTTGAAAGGAAGGTTAATGGTTTCTAGATCAAACAATTAAATGAGAACAGACTTAGATACTCAAGACATTTACATCTGGGAAGGAGGAAGAAGCATGGATATGTCATGCGTGATACCTCCAGCTTTACTGCTCAAGCCGGTATACATTCATAGTATTATTATGTGGAGTAAGATGAAACTTTGAATATTATCTCTCCAACCAGCTCACTTTATAGAGAAACAAAGCTCATAGAGCTTCAGTTTCAGGCTCCTAGGTCTCATTCCAGGTCACTATTTGCCAAGGGAGGAAAACAGTTAAAGGGTCAAGGTGAGTGACGATCATTGCAGATCAAAGGTAGGAAATCTGCTGGAGTATGTTATACCCAGAAATCACCCAATAGCTGTAGGATGAAGAGAAACATCACTGAGTTGCAGCGATGGCACAACTGAAATGAATGCAAATCTTTAGGATAGACACAACATGCACCCTTTCTCCCACAAAGCACTGAATCTCAAGAACACAAAACAGAAAGCAGGTGATGGGTATGGTCCAAGGTTGAAGATGAGTGTGATAAGCCTGGTGGAAGTTTAAAGAAGCAAAAAAGTCTGAACTATCAATTCCAGGAAGGCAAAGACCTTTTCTGTCTTGTTCACTGTTATATCCCAGTGTCTAGAACAGTACCCGGCACATAGTAGCTGTTTGGTAAATATTTATTGAATATTGATTGTATAAATGTTTTTGTGAGACCTCATCGAGGTAGCTGAATCATGAAATTTACAGTGGGTGCAAAATGATGACTAGTCAGAGAGGACCTGTCTAATAATGGTTTTGAGTGTTCCAAGACTAGAATTCCTTGCAAGAGCAGAGAAATGATGATGTTGTGAATGAGAATATAGTGGGTTAGAGGAGAAATATGTGTAATGAAGAAGGTGCAATATAAGAGAAGAAACTAAGATACTGAAGAAGAGTATGCAATGATGCTGTCGAGGATACAGCCATCCTGAGTTATGAATTTTACATAGCCCTAACAATAAATTAACAGAGATGAAATAAGCATTTGGAAGGCTGATTCAATTGAGATCTTTTGTGACTTGATAATTCTATGATTTAAACCAAACAGGTTGTAAACTGAAGGCACAGGTAATTTTTAGGATTATTTCTTACCTAAGGTTATAGGATCCAATGAATCAATGTGGCAATCAGTGATAACAGTCCTCTCAGAACTTCTTTGGGGCACTCTTGTTTGTTCCCTGAAATGGAAAACAAATCCTAGAGCGAAATAGTGGATTAGTCCTATTATAGTGGTTAAGAGCATACACTTTGAAATTCCATAAGATGGGAATTATACTAGCTACCTCACAGATTTGTTACCCAGATAAAGTAAAATTACATATATTTTAATGGCCCAGCAGAGCTATCAGCCATGAAAAGACTTGAAGGAAATTTAAATGTGTATTGTTAAGTAGAATATGCCAATCAGAAAAGGCTACAGACATACTGTATGATTCCAACTATATGATATTCTGGAGAAGCCAAAGCTGTAGAGACATAAAAACATCAGTGGTTGCCAGGATTTGGGAGTAAGGAGAGGGAAAGGATGAACAAGTGGAGCAGGTGGGATTTTTAGGGCAGTGAAACTATTCTGTATGAGGCTACTATGGTGAATACATGACATTCGGTATTTGGTGAAACCTTTGAAACTATACAACAAAGAGTGAACCTTAATGTAAACTATGAACTTTAGTTAATAATAATGCATGAATATTGGTTTGTCAATTGGAACAAATGTACCACACTACTGCAAGATGTTCCTAATAGTTTCCTAGGGCTGCCATAACAAAGTACCACACACTAGTTGGTTTAGAATAACAGTAATTTCTTGTCCCACTGTTATGGAGAGCTGAAGTTTGAAATGGAGGTGTCAGCATGGCCAGGCTCCCTCTGAATGCGCTGGGGAAGGGTTTGCCCCATTTCTCTTTCCCAGCTTTCTGGTGAAAACCTTAGGTCTTCCTTGTCTCCATTTTCTCATGGCATCTCACCATGCCTTCACATTATCTCCCCTCTGTGTGTGTTGTCTCTGTGCCAAATTTCCCCTTTTCATAAGGACACCATTATATTGGATAAGGGACCACCCTAATCACCTCATCTTGACTACATCTGCAAAGACTCTATCTCCAAATGCAGGAGAAAATGTGGGCAGGAGTTGGGGAGGGGGGAATATATGGGAACTCTGTACTCTCTACTCGCTTTTTTTCTGCTCTAAGCAATAAAGTCTATTCATTAAAACGTTAAAGGCTTAAAAAATGGCCTGCCACACAGTACATATTCAATAAATGTTAGCTCCTTTTGGATGTAACTTATTCAGTGTCCCGGATACAACAGATTTTATTATTCTTGCATTCCAAACCAATATTGGCACTGCCCAAAAAGTAGATAAGACTTAGCTTCTTCCGTATGGCTTTGTCCCTAAGTATTGAGTGCTGGGTTAGAAAGCCACCTGCTCACAAACATCTCCTGCCTTGACTGAATTTACACATGTGCGCGTGCACAGGTGAGTACACCAACACACACCTAAAATGGCTTATCTGCCACCAACCCTGACCCAAGCAAAAGCAGAAACTTACTAGTTCTCCTTGTAAAGGCGTCACAGGAAATATCTATACTGAGGGCCACGTGCCCATAGAGGGAAAAAGAAAACAGCAAAAACTTTGTGAATATAAAACATAATAAATTTCTTGGTTGAAAGATGCACATTAGCTATCGAACTAAATTTTTAAAGGAAAAGAGCCATAAATTAGTTTTAATAAATATAAATATACTTTAATTTCCAACATAGGGTGGGATATAGAGAAGAAAAAAAAGTGACAAAGAAAGAGAAAAATTTTTTAATCTCAGAAGAAATACCAATCAATATTCCGCCTTTGAAAAGAGGCAGAGAAAAAAAAGCAAGGAGGAAAGAAAGGAAAGAGAGGAAAGTCCCGGAAGCCCTGGCGTGATGGTAAGATGCAGGACACACCTCTTGTCACATCATGCCAATCCCCTGGGCTGCAGGCTTGTGGCTTTGTTCAAAAAGAAGGGCAGGCCAGGCGCGGTGGCTCATGCCTATAATCCCAGCACTTTGGGAGGCCGAGGTAGGAGGATCACCTGAGGTCAGAGTTCGAGACCAGCCTGGCCAACGTGGTGAAACCCCGTCTCTACTAAAAATAACAAAATTAGCCGGGCGTGGTGGTGTACACCTGTAATCCCAGGGGCTCGGGAGGCTGAGGCAGGAGAATTTCTCGAACGTGGGAGGCAGAGGTTGCAGTGAGCCGAGATCGCGTCATTGTACTCCAGCTTGGGTGACAAGAGTGAAACTCCATTTCAAAAAAAGAAAAAAAAAAGGAAGGGCAATGTGTTCGATGATTGAAATCTTTTCTCTTTCCTTTTTTTTTTTTGAGATGGAGTCTCGCTCTGTTGCTCAGGCTGGAGTGAAGTGGCCCAATCTCAGCTCACTGCAAACTCCACCTCACGGGTTCAAGTGATTCTCCTGCCTCAGTCTCCCAAGTAGCTAGGATTACAGTAATCTGCCACCACGCCCAGCTAATTTGTTGTGTTTTTAGTAAAGATGGGGTTTTACCATGTTGGCCAGGCTGGTCTCGAACTCCTGACATCAAGTGATCCACCCACCTCGGCCTCCCAAAGTGTTGGGATTGCTGGCGTGAACCACTGCATCTGGCCTAAAACTTTAACACTGACTTATTTCTTAATCATGGCAGTGTAGGCAGACCTTGTGTTAAAAGAAAATCCAATCTATGAGAACCCATACTGAAAACACAGACATGTCCATAGGTCATGACTTATCTGCCTCTGTTAAGGTTTTTGTTTTTCCCCTCTTTACGAAAGAAGCCACCTCAGTAAATCTTTCTATAGCATGACCACAATCCCCCCTTGAGCACAAAAATTTAGATTTTCATAAAACTCTCCAAGAACCCATCTGTCACAAACATCAATACTTAGCTCTTTCACACTATTTGTGACACCCAGAGCCTCACGACTGATGGAATCTCCCTGTCTTGACTTTTCATCCCTTCATTGGTTGAGAGTTTGTTTCCTAACCAATGTTGCTGAAAAGAATTCAGCACTGAGTAGGGGTAGGGCAGGAAATGAGGGATTACTGCCTGGGGACATAGAAGAGAAAAAAAAAATCACTTACCATTCTACCTAGACATGGCTCCTCTTACAAAGGGAAGATGCTGGAGAAGGGCCGAAAAGCTCTGTGATGTAAGGGTGCAGGGATGAAGGAGGATCTCCAGCCCCATCCTGGGTTGATACTGAGAACAATTTTCATACACACATACACCTTCTCTCCCCCACATACAAGACACACACACACACCACCAACAGTCATACCACATGGTACACAGATGTGGTTTTGTGCTTTCCTCTAAGCTACACCCACTCATGTGCACAAAGCCTCACCTAGAAAAGCACTGGTGTGTAGGAAATGGCACACACACTCTCTCTCCCTCTGGGTGCCTCCACATATATACTCAGCAGCACTCAAACGACAGGTAGTTTTTCTATGGCTGGGAAAGAAAAAGTGCCCAAGTAAGCAAGAGAAGGTGAGAAGTGGGAGAAGAGAATGGGTAGTAGAAAAAGAATTTGCGTGGGTTGAGAGCCAGTGAGGATGGCCAGCGGAAGTGACCTCACGATGTTAGTTTCACTTCCCTCTAAGTACTCCAAGACACTGCTGGGCTCTGCAGTCCATGTACGTCTCCAGCCTGCTTGGAGATACTCATTTCACTGCTCATTAGCACCTCCACCAGAGGTATAGGCTGAGAACCACTGTTGCTGACAAACAGCCAGAATGACAGCTTAAATTTGATGAGGTAGGAGCAAAAACCAGACAGAGGCTTAGAGGATGCTCTTCAAGCTACTTGGATAAATTTTAAAAGGTAAAATTGTTTGCTTATAGATGGATCTCTTTTTCCCATGTCTGTTTGCTATTGCTAAAGTTATTCAAGGGGCACTTTATATGCAACAAAAGACCACACTGAAGGAAGAGAAGAGTCTGCTCTCCCACTATACCTGGCATTCGAGTCCATGAGTTTAGATCCTACTGCCCACAGGGCTGTCGTCACACACTCCTGCCCTGTGGTCAGAACAGGAGCCTATCCCAGGGAGAAGGGCCCTCGGATGGCCTCTTAGGGAACTCTCAAATCACTTTTTCTTTTTCCATTCTGATAATTGTAGACTAGATTGGAAAGTGTAGAAAAATTTCTTCATGGTTGATGAAATAATAAGAAAGAAAATGAGTTGTTTCTTTCACAGCTAGCAAAGCCTCAGGAAGTACTCTTGGTAAGAGTAAGATAGATAAACACCAAAAATTTAAAACTCCAAATAAACACCAAGATTTGAATTTCTAAAGATTTATAAGCAACATTAATAACACCTTAGATGATAAAAAGGGGAAAAATTCAAACATTGTATAGTTTTGCTTTTGTTGGCTGAGCTTTTATTTTTGTTTTTGTGGGATTTTTTAAGAGGGGAAAAAACATTTGAAAATAAAAGAATTGGACAATTTATTTAAGAAGGTTTCTGAACTTGGCTTCAAAATCGAAGTTTTGTTTTTTGCTCCTTCAAACAAAGATGCCTTCAGGTGTGATGGCTTTAGGTTTTGTACAGCTCCTTATTTTCTCACACAGGGCAAATGGCTTGTCTCATGTGCACAGAAAGGGCTGGAAAATATTTTTGTGATTCGAGTGCAGCAGAGAGTCTAGGATTCCAGAGGAAGTGGAGGCCTCCCGTTCCGCACAGGAAACAATCTTCAAGCAGGCCTTAAATGCCAGATTCCAGGCCGAGTTTAACTAACCACTGACAGCTCTGTAAACAAAGCAAGGACAAAAAGAGCCCGCTTCCCCCTTTCTGGTAGTCATTTTGGGTTTGGGGGCTGCAGGGGAATTCTGGAATACTTGACTCCATGGCACAAAAACGCAGGGGAAACGGGCTCCTCATTTAAAGAGTTGGAAGGGGAAGGTCTTTCCGGAATTAAAACCATCACAGAGGAGGTAGGAAAGGGTAAAATGGTTGGGTTACATCCGTAGAAAGAGCAGAGATTTTAGAACTTGGAAAACAGCTTGATCACCACTTAACTGCTTTTAAAAATGTTGCTTCATGATGTTTATTCATGATGTTACTGCTGCAGTCTTTATTAAAATCCTGATGCTTCTTTGAGAATATGCACATTATATGCCTAGATACTGTATTATTTTATTTCTCGCTTTCACTTTTCTCCTAGTTCCTACATATTCCTCTTCTTGCCACTTTTCTTTTCTGTTTATCATTCCTGTTTTCCTCCTTCTTTGTTCACTTTTTCATAACTTTGGTCTGGGGTTCAGCAAGTTACAAAGAACAAAATCATTCAGTAGAATTTCAAGTGATTCTACCAATATTTCAAGTCTTCAAAACCTCTCTGTCTCCTGAGGTCTTCTTAAAAGAATATATAATCTTGGGATCTTACTCACTTGTCTCTAAGAGATTCATGAATGAGACTGAATTTAACTTGGCTCAGGAGTCAGAAATTGATCACTGGCTACCTTATCAGCTTTCTAAGAGTAAAGAAAAATCAGGAGACTGGCAAATGGGAGAGGGTCCACAGTGACTGAAAGAGAGGTAACACACTGAGTTATTTATCTATGATATTGACTCTACCTCCTCTCCTTCAGGTCCAGACGTCATCTGGTCTCCCTGAACCTGAAATCACACCATGGATGATTTTGAACGTCGCAGAGAACTTAGAAGGCAAAAGAGGGAGGAGATGCGACTCGAAGCAGAAAGGTAAGGATCTAGGGTGAAAAATAGTTGTATTCCCTTATTAACAACGTTGGTTTCAGGCCTCAAAGACCATCCTTCTGAGAGGCCAAATGTGGTCATACTGCACACCAAACTGTTTGCAAAAGTAGTTATGGAAAATTTTTCTGCTAAGACTCTAAATTTAGCATTTAAAAAAGGAAAACAAACAAGGATCAAGAAAAAGAGAAATTTGAGAGGAATCAATTGATAATTGCATATTGATAATTCCATTTAATCAATACCTTTCACATTGGAATGTCTTAAATGACAAAAGTAATGTGTGAGTGAAGATTTAAAAGGCTTATATAATAAGAAATGACAGGAAAATGCCAAGTATTGAATATTGGAACCATTTAGGAAATGAGAGTCTTCAATCTAAAAAAAAAAAAACAAAAAACGCAAAAAGCCCTGGATGAATCTTGTGAAAAATTTTCATTCTTATTAGAAAAGTATTGAACTCTTCGGATCTACATAGTACAGGTTAACAGTGGGCTATGTTACCGAGGAGATTCTGGGTGTAATTGGAAGCTGTTCATGTCATGTGAGGCCTCTAGAGTGGTGACTACGAGGTCAAACTGGGGAGATAAAGCTTTGGCATATAAAACCTGGGGCATAAATGCATATTTTAACATTTTAGGCCTCAGAACAAAGGACAGTGTGGTATTTGATGTGACTTAAATCAGATGTTCTTTTGAGAAAGCAGGTGAGGCATTCACAGAGAGAAAAATGTTAAACGATGACCTTAAAATCAAATCGATTTTGTTCCCAGTAACTCCAATGCACAGATGAAAGATGACTCTTTAACGATCCCAAAGTAGAAAAGTGGAAACTTACACCTATAATGAAAAGTATTGTTCTTATGTTCTACTTATTTGTATGGAGAATGCAAAAGCAGAAGATAAAATAACTGCCTATGATAAACTTGGCCAGAGTCAGCTGCCATTCATGAAATGACTAAACATGTCCACAAGGCACTATGGATGATACCTGCATTCTGTTGGTTCAAATCCTAGCTCTGCCATTTACAAGCTGTGTGGCCCTGAGCAAATGATTTTTCTCTTTAAGCCATAGTTGCCATATATATAAAATAGGCATAATATCTACATAGCCTGTGTGATTGTTGGGAAGATTACTGAGCTTCATGAATAGCCTAGTCAGGTACCTAACACATAGTAGTTTTTTGTAAATGATAGTTTTTCATAAATGATAGCTACTATTATTATTAACCATTACCACTAGCCAAACAAGTAAGAAACAACATAGCAGCATAGCCAGAGCTAAACCATCATGCCAAGAAAAGGAAAGGTAGTCATCATCCTGCAATGGAACTAGTCAGAGAAAGTTTCTTGGTGGAGGTGAGCCATGGAGGAGGTAATGATGGTGATGAAAAGGGAAAGGGAACCTGTCTAGGTGAAGGAATGACACCGGCAAAAGTGCAGAAGTAGAAATAAGAATCCTGGTGCAAGAAACCTGTTGAGTGTTTGAGGGAAAATGGACTGGACTTGTATATCTTGGCTGTTCCTATTTGCTATACAAGGAATAGACAGAGACTTAACAAGGGAGTTATATGGGATGACACTATGCTAGAGAAACTTATCTACAGTGGACTAGAATATGGGGATACCAGTACTGGAAGAGATAGTATGGAATGTAGGATAATGAGGCCTGAATCAGGTCAGTGGGTGTGGAAATGAAGAAAGATCAAATATGAGAGTCTTTACAGAGGGAGAATTAGCAAACCTTTTAAGAGAGCGAAGAACTTACAGATGATTCCAAAGAATATACATCTGAGAAGCTGGAAGGAAAGTCTCTGCTTTGTCCCAAATGGAGGATTTCCTTCTTGAATGGTCAGAGGAGCAGTGTTTAATTTCAGGTAGAAACCACATCCAAAAAGAGATTTCCTGCAGGCATGTGGAGATAGGAAATTTCACTCTTTGTTCAAAAAGGGAGAGAAATCATTATTAGAGAAATAAATTTGGGCAGACACAGTATGGTGGTGCCAGTACAAAAGCTGAAGGGATATTCCCAAAAAAGCAAGCATAGAAAAAGTGAGCGATCATCAAGGTATAATGGAAACCATCAAAGAAGACAATGTACCAGGGAGATGGGGGAGAACCAGGGAGAGTATGAGGCTCAGTGCTGAGTGGACATGGTGGACATGGAAGTCTTGTGGGCGGTGGCTGGGCTCAGTGAACCACACCTCTTATTCCTTCCAATGCTGTGTTATTTCACCTCAAGTTCTCATGATAGTCTACAAAATATCTTCATCCAACAACTATTTATTAAGCACTAACCAGGTTTAAGTGTGCTAAGGATGGGAAAAATAATGGTGGTAAAGAAGTAGACATGGTTCCTGCCTTTATGTACCTCACAGCATGCTAGTAAACCAAAGTGTAACAGAATCAGAAAGCAGACAGGTCAGGGGGTAGGGGCAGGCCTGATAGAGTTGTGGCTAGAGAGGCTCAGGACTGGGGATGTAGACATTGGGCATCAGGCTAGATTGCCATTGTCAGCTTCTTTCCTTTCCATGTGAACAGGGGGTCAGGGAATCATTGACAGAGGTGTGACAGAACTAAATTGCTGTGGTTAGAGCCATACTGTCATTAGAGTGAATAAACCCAATTTCTTCAGATTCAGGACTTTGCTTAAGAATTGACCACACAGCTACATGGCTTGTTCCTTCGACTTTTTTTGTTTTGTGTGGAAGAATTTGTCTTCTTTTAATTTGTCTTCTTTTTAAATTTGTCTTCTTCATTCTTTTACATTCAGACGTAAAAGGAATGTACACAGTAAATCTTATGTACCCTGAATAACCTAAAATAAACGTACACAAATTAATCCTAACCTTGTTTAACTTACATTTCTGTCTGTATTACTTCTTTTGGGATAATATATTGTTTTCTTTTCTGTTTTTATTTCTTCTTTTCTTCCTTTTCTTTCTTGCTTCCATTCATTGCCTTCCTTCCTTCTTTCCTTCTTTCCTTCTTTCTTCCTTCCTTCTTTCCTTCTTCCCTCCTTCTTTCCTTCTTCCATCCTTCCTCCCTCCTTCTCCTTCCTTCCTTCTTTCCTTCTTCCCTCCTTCTTTCCTTCTTCCATCCTTCCTCCCTCCTTCTCCTTCCTTCCTTCCTTCTTATCCTTCCTCCCTCCTTCTCCTTCCTTCCTTCTTTCCTTCTTCCCTCCTTCTTTCCTTCTTCCATCCTTCCTCCCTCCTTCTCCTTCCTTCCTTCCTTCTTTCCTTCCTTCCCTTCCTTCCTTCCTTTTCTCTCTCTCTCTCGCTCTTTCTTTCTTCTTAAGGAAGAGTAGTACTTATGTATTTCCTTATACTCGTACTAAGTTTACCTTTCCATGTTTCAAGGTGAACCTTCTAGTTCTGCTATTCTGAGATTTGGTAAGTCCATGTCCACCCTTCAGAATTTTGTAAAATCTGATCATTTATGGGAATAGTGAAAGTCAGGCTTTATGGTTCAGTCAGCTCTGGTGGGAAAGTGCAGGGTGTGTGCAGGAAATAGGTGGCCAGAAGCAGAAATCAAGGCCATCTAAAATCATGGTTTTGATCTGAAGACAAAGGGCACGTGAGACCCTGAGCAAGTCCCTCTTCCTTTAGCTCCAGACCTTGGCTTCCTCCTCTAAAATAAGACTAGCCATTTTCTCTGGGGTATTGGTGGTCATTTTAATTTTTTTTTTTTTTGCTTTTGGTATTGTAGATATTTCTTTACAACGATCATATGTTACTTTATTTAAAGCCAAATAAAAATTAAAGCAATTTTCTATTTTGAAAAAAAATAATTCTATGGCCCTATGCAGTATACCTGAGCCCAGATGGAAGAAGACTTAACTTCTCTTTGATTTTAGGGAACTAAAACAAAGATTGCATCCCTGATCTGGAGGGCAGTTACCAACTACCGGTAATAGAGTGGCTCCAAGGCTCAGAGCTGCAGATTCATTCACTTACTCTCAACACACTTTCACTGGGCATCTATTCCACAAACAGGCTCTATTTTGGGTACTGAGAATAGACCCATAGAGTAACAGTGTTGGGAAATATGTGCTTAACCCTTTTCAACCTATCTAAAACCAAGTAAAGATCGAGGAATTATACTTTTATATCCTCAGACATAACATGTACCCCGTATGGGTTCATACTTATTAAAGATGACCCACAGTCTTTGTACACTTCACCCTTGCAGACAGTGTGGGGGACGGCATACTACTGAGAAGAGAAAGTCCATTGACTTTCCTTACCCATAAAAGCTTTCCAAATAAAAATACCCTGTTATTTTTATTTTTATTAGTATTGAGTTTGATTACCAGGTGCAGTTTTACGTTGAAATGATAAACAATTTAAAACTTGTCCTTTTCCCCAGTGTTATAACCATAGATTAAAATAAACCGAATTTTTACACATTTTATTCTTCAGAAATAGACCTTTTCAAAGACTATTTTGCAAGCTAATTGCAGGGTTTGTGCCATGCTGGCTTGCATGTGCTTGGGACTGGCATTTACTCACTGCATCCGAGCTGTCCTGAGACTCTATCGTCCACATATCTCCTTCTAAGGGTTTTAGCCCAGTTCATTTCAAATAACCTCGTCTGCAAACGTAGTGCATCAAAAAACGTTCTTCCAGCCGGGCACGGTGGCTCATGCCTATAATCCCAGCACTTTGGGAAGCCGAGGTGGGCGGTCAGGAGTTTGAGACCACCTGGCCAACATGGAGAAATCCCGTCTGTACTAAAAATGCAAAAAGTATCCAGGTGTGTGGTGGGTGCCTGTAATCGCAGCTACTCTGGAGGCTGAGGTAAGGAGAATCGCTTGAACCTGGGAGGCAGAGGGTGCAGTGAGCTGAGATTACACCACTGCACCCCAGCCTAAGCGACAGAGTGAGACTCAGTTTCAAAAAAAAAAAAAAAAAGTTTTTCCTTCTTTATCTTGCCCCTTAGCCTGTGCAACTTTTATGCCATTACCTTGTCCTTGTCTTTCATTTGGCTTTCTCACTCTGAGTTCTTGAGATAAGGTCTTTAGATTTGGCAAAAAGGAAGGAAGTACTTCATTTCGTCATAAAAAAAAAAAAAAATACAGATGTTGAATACCTTCAAAATGCAAGATACTATACCAAACCATAGGAATCAGTGGTCACCAGTAGATAGTGTCCCAGTGGTCACTAAGCTCCTATTCTAAGGGGATTAGTAACTTTAGAGCAATCATGACCAAAAGAAGGAGAAAAAAATTTCAGCAGGCAGAATGGAATGAGCAGGTAATCAGTGAAAATCCTTAATGCATTGTTTCTAAGCAAAAGGCACTATTTGCCCACATCTCAAATTAAACTATATTTTAAAAGCAATTACTCATTTGAACAAATAGATAAAAATGTAGTTTCACTGTTTATTATTCTCCACCAATCTCATGGGAGTAAAACATTAAATAGATACATTCTGGCCGGATGCGATGGTTCACTCCTGTAATCCTAGCACTTTGGGAAGCCAAGGCAGGCAGATCACTTGAGGTCAGGAGTTCGAAACCTGCCTGGCCAACATGGTGAAACCCTGTCTCTACTAAAAACACATGCACAAAAAAATTAGCTGGGCATAGTGGCTGGCATCTGTAATCCCAGCTACTCGGGAGGCTGAGGCAGGAGAATCACTTGAACCTGGGAGGCGGAGGTTGCAGTGAGCCACAATCATGCCACTGCACTACAATATGGGCGATAGAGCAAAAATAATAATAAAAAAATTAAAATTAAAATTAAAAAAGCTATATTCTGCTTCCTTTTCTGTTTCTGTCTTTTATTTCAATCCCTCTCCTCTGCCTTCATCTCTGTATTCCTTGGTGTATCTTCATGTGCCTCTTCCTTGGTCCACGTGCATCTCCATCAACACGCGATTTGTTTGTTTCTGTGTCTCTTCCCATCTGCCCTCCTAATCTGTCTGCTCTGGATTATGTGTGCATATACTGTTACATCTCCAGGAAATACATACTTCTGGCCAGGAAAGAGGGAGAGAGAAACTCAGTTCTCTTCCTATTCAGCAAGTATAAAAAAAAGTTACACATTTTATGTGTGCGTAGTAAAGATGGACTGCCGCCGGCCCCAGAACTAGCTATGTCTGAATGGAACATTTATGCTCGATATGAATGAGGCAACCCCCAGATGTATAATAGTGGGAGGCAGCATAGCTGGCAGTTAAGGGCCATGAGCTTCAGCATTGGGCAGCTATAGTGTCAAATCCCAGCTCTGCCACTTATTAACTATGGGATCTACCAAATTATTCAATCTTTCAAATCTTTTGTATCCTCCTCTACAAAATGGGGGTAATGAAAGTATCCACCTCACTGGGTTTCTGTGGGGATGTAAAAAGATAACACATGAAAGTATTAACACAGTGTTATTCATCTAATAAACATTCAGTAAACTCATTATTAATATTATCTAATTTGATTCTCTACAACACGGAAATAAAAAATAAAAATATGAAAGGCTTGTTTATTGTTTTGCACATCATCGACGATACAAGCACCGTAGGCAAGACGAAAGGCAGGAATTCGTGACTGATTGAAGAGCTTTGAGTGGTTGTGATCGGTAACAGTTTTTGAGGAAGGACTGCGTTGTCTCAGCTGGAAGAATTAGCACCAGTTTAAGTGATTTTTAAAAATTTGGCCGAAAGAATGTTGAGCTGTGGGTTATTTTCTTTGTTTTTTGTTTTGTTTTGTTTTGTTGATGAGGTGGAGTCTCGGTTTGTCGGCCAGGCTGGAGTACTGTGGAAACACCTCTGCTTACAGCAACCTCCGCCTCCCAGGTTCAAGCAATTCTCCTGCCTCAGCCTCTCGAGTAGGCACATGCCACCACACCCAGCTAATTTTTGTATTAATTAGAGACGAGGTTTCACCATGTTGGCCAGGCTGATCTCGAACTCCTGACCTCAGGTGATCCACCGGCCTCAGCCTCCCAAAGTGCTGGGATAACAGGCTTGAGGAGCTGTGATGTGTTTTCGGAGAAACCAGCAGCGAAGATTTTATCCATGAGAAAATCTCCAGCAGACATACTTCGCCCGACACTGGGCTTGGTTCCCCAACAAGCGGCTCTCTCACTTTCCAAGATGTGCTCATTACATTCCCAGCACCTGCTTTCTGCACCCAACATGAGTTCCTCTCACTGATCAGAAGAAAGGCCCCTATTGTAGAGTTACGTTATCAGATTCAGAAGCTCACAGACATAAATAAAGGGAATGAAAACACTTGCTGTTGTCATCATTCATACATTTTTATGGGCCTCTGAAATAAGCTTGATGATTAGACATTTGAAAGTAAACATTTTTACTACACTATAAAAAGAAGCAATTTTTAAAAATCCATGGGGTCTCTAAAGTCCCCTCCCAGAACTGTATCACTGAGACTTTTTTACATGATTTAATAGAAATGACCAATCAATGATTATACAACACACACCCCCTCACACACACAAACACACACACTTATTCAACATGCTTAGCATCAGGACCTTGACATTTTTAAATAAAATCTTTTAAAATGAAATTTCTATTATTTTATCATCAGAACATTATTTTCCATTAAGAAGTTAAATATAATATTCCTTTGAAACTATCTAAATTATCAAAGTAGCTATATTTGCTCAAAATTTCCCTTCAATTCTCTCAGAAAATTGATCACTCCAGGAGGCAAAAGAAAGTTAGAATTTGCCATCCAGTTTTTTACTTTTATTTTTTATTTTTTGTAGAGATGTGGTCTCACCATGTTGCGCAGTCCAGTCTTGAACTCCTGGACTCCAGTAGTCCTCCCACCTTGGCCTCCCAAAGTGCTGGGGTTACAGGCGTGAGTCACCACATACCTTCAGATTAAAAGATCTGTCGCTGGGCGTGGTGGCTCACACCTATAATCCCAGCACTTTGGGAGGCTGAGTCAGGTGGATCACCTCAGGTCAGGAGTTCGAGATCAGCCTGGCCAACATGGTGAAACCCCATCTCTACTAAAAATACAAAAACTAAGTCAGGCGTGGCAGTGTGTGCCTGTAATCCCAGCTACTCAGGAGGCTGAGACAGGAGAATTGCTTGAACCCGGGAGGTGGAGGTTGCAGCAAGCCGAGATCACGCCATTGCACTCCAGCCTGGGCAACAACAGCAAAACTCCATTTCAAAAAAAAAAAAAAAATTTGTTTTCAAGAAATTGGTTTGAAAGACATTTAAAAATATTTCTGGAAGGTTTCATATCTATTTGACATAAAAATTATACGTTTTGATATCTATTTATACTTTTTACAATCTATTTCTTTAGTTTCAGTCCAACTTGAATGTAGGGGCATGAACAAGATGAAACAGATAATTTCCATGTATAGGGATCTTTATTTGTTTGTGTCCAGTCACATAAAAATACACATACACATTGATATCCTCTCCCTCTTGTACTTTTTTCCTCTGACTCACTCTAAATAGACATTATTTGTTACCTTTGTCAATTTATAGGTAAAGATGACATACTTTGACCAGTTTCCACTAGCCTAACAATTTCTCTAAACCTAAAATTATCCTATGCTATGGTTGCCAGTAGAACATCAAGAAGTGAGGATCTACCCAAAGTGGCATCCATTCAATAACCAATTTTGGTACAAAAAAATTAAATATCTAGATTCTTAAGACTCTCACATGCTGATCCATCACTGCATTCTTAGCTGCAAAAAAAGGGTAACAAATATGTAAGTCTATATATTTACATATTAAAAAGCAATTTTGTTTTGTTTTGTTTTGTTTGTTTCCATATGTAACATTTATAATTTAACAATCCTCCATCACCTAGGGAAAGGGAGGATGATGTGGTAGTTAGGTGTGTGAGTGATGAAGTCTGATAGACCTAGTTTCAAATCCTGACTTGGAGAGAGAGCTATTAGTTGGGTTACCTTGTGATAAATTAAATATTTCTTGCTCCTTTTTATTTATCTATAAAAATGCCTCATAGAGTCATTGTAAAGATTAGGCTGGGCACGGTGGCACACACCTGTAATCCCAGCACTTTGGGAGGCTGAGATGGGCAGATCACTTGAGGTCAGGAGTTCAAGACCAGCCTGGCCAACATGGTGAAACTCCATCTCTACTAAAAACTGCAAAAACAAAAACAAAAACCAAAAAATTAGCTGCGCATGGTGGCAGTTGCCTATAATCCCAGCTACTTGGGAGGCTAAGGCAGGAGACTCGCTTGAACCCGGGAGGCAGAGGTTGCAGTAAGCCAAGATCACGCCACTGCACTCCAGCCTGGGCAACAGAGTGAAACTCTGTCTGAAAAAAAAAAAAGATTAAACTAGTTGGCCCATGGATGTAGAAAAATTAGCACAATGCCTGGCATATACTATATGCTCAAAAAAATGTTAGATGTTATTATTAAAATTGTTATAGTGTTTGGGTTGGCCTTTGGGACAAAATGCAATTTTACTGAACACAATTTTTTTTTTTTTTTTTTTTTTTTTTTGAGATAGAGTCTTGTCCTGTCAACCATGCTGGAGTGCAGTGGAGTGATCTCGGCTCACTGCAACCTCCATCTCCCAGGTTCAATTCTCCTGCCTCAGCCTCCTGAGTAGCTGGGATTACAGGCATGTGCCACCACGCCTGGCTAATTTTTTGTGTCTTCAGTAGAGATGGGATTTCACCATGTTAGCCAAGCAGGTCTCAAGCTCCTGACCTCGTGATCTGCCCGCCTCAGCCTCCCAAAGTGCTGGGATTACAGGCATGAGCCACTGCACCTGGCCCTGAATACGAATTTTATGTCTCTGTCATCTCGGTCATTATAACTTCCTGCATCCTCACCACAAAGCTTCTTTTCTATACTGACCTTGACTTTGTTGAGATGTTTTTATTGCAGTTGGGAAAGAATTAAACCCTTGGCAACATTGAAGTCTACCTGGCAAATATAATTGCTCCATGAGGAGTTCAAAATCACATATTGTAGACATGAGGCTGATTTTCTAATTCATGAATGACATATTCGTTATTTTAAATATAATGTCTAAAACATCTCTCTGAATTTCACGTTAAAAGTTTAGAGTAGTTCTCAAGTAGAAAAATAGTTCTCAAGTAGAAAAAACTATCAGCCAAATTTTTTGTCTAATATTAATAAGAAAATGAACCATCAATTGTTTAACATCAACCAAATTCCAGGTACTAGGTGATATACTTTATATACATTATCTCATTTAATCATCCAAACAACCCTATGACCTGGATATTTTACTTACAGTTGAGGAATCCTTGAGTCTGAAAGTCTAAGTAACATGTTCAGCTTCCTATAGCTAGGGACTACAACCTGGTTCTCCCTGCCTGCCCCAAATCTCAAAGCCTTCCCACTGAAACAAATTGATCCATGGAATTTTTCATGTTTTAACTGGTGGTCTTGGCTGAAAATCCATAATCTCCATAATGGCAAAATAGCTCCCCAAGATGGGGGAAATTCATTCACGGCAGTTATGCGGCAATGAGACAGCCAGGTGGGAGGGGGTCCCTGGAGAAACTCCAACCAGCCTGCCCACTGAGGTGGAGTCTCAGGAAGTTCACGAGGTTTGCAGCTGGGAGGAGCTTGGCCCCACCTCTTCCTGTGCAGAATGGGGGATTCAAATGGCGGGCGGTAAGTGCTCTAGCAGAGGGACTTTGGCCTTGGGAGAGTCCCTGTTTCCCCCTTTTCTTGCTTTTCACCCGATAAAATCCTGCTTTGCTCAACCTTTAAACCGTCTGTGAGCCCAAATTTTCGTGGCAGTGGGACAGACAAGAACCCTGTCTTTAGCTGAACTAAGGAAAGTCCTGCAGCAGCAATAGACTAAACAAAGACTACTGTGCCTAGTTGAACTATTTTTTATGCTTCTTCAGGTAAATGGCTTACATGTGTAGGCACAGTCATTATTTTGTTTGCCCTCAGAAAATCTCCTGTGTTATTCCCATTTAACAGAAAAATAGAAACAGAGAAGATCGAGTTTCCCTGCTTAAGGCAAAGAAGGCTGTTGATATGACTATTCTTGACTTTTCACTGGACATTTTTCAGCAAGACTCTACATCATTAGGACAGGGACTTAGTCACATCATCACTCTTAAAAACTTAAGGCTGTCTCTGACCTTATGAATCATCTTCCGTAGGGGAACGTTATGTATTCAGTTTTGGACCACACACTGTTTTTGAGGCACTGATGAAAGCTCTGGACCCTCCTCCAAGAAAAATGCACATATGCACCCACCAAACTTGGCACTTACATTCAGTGGCATCATGAACCTCCGTCCGCAGACCTCCTGGGGCTGATGCCTTCTGGCCAAGAATCCCTGATCTAATGAATTTTAAAACTGCCTGTTAAATATGAAGAAACTCAAGCCTAGGAGACATATCCCCTCAAGATCACCCAGCTAAGCTGTTTGCATAGTGTGGGCCCCTGGACAAACAAAGGTATCCTCATTTTGCTGTCTGTAAAAAAGTCTATGGCTATTGATTAGGAAAATAAAACATACTTTTGGAAAAGAGTGTATTCTACAATGTACTGCATGTAGAGTGCTTTTTAAAACTTAAAAACCGATTATGGATAATATTTCTAAATAAAGGAGATTAGGTCAGATTACAGTGAATAAAGTGAAAAACAAAGAAAGATGAGTGGATAGGCAGAATGATGCCAGTTAATTGTCAGGAACTGGGAATCAAACTTTGCCATCTTTGTCAACAAGGACAAAAAAACTATGGGGACTTACTACAATCCCATTTTCCATCAATTTTAGAAGTTTTTTATTTGGTGAATGTTGTGTTAGCATGATTTCTTCAAACAAAGCTTAATTATGAAACTAAGTTATGTAGGCTTTCTCCATTCTTACCAGTTTTTAGAAAATTCATCAAATGACTTTTCTTTCTAAATATGAAAAAGATAACTGATTTGATTCTTAACAGAGAAACTTATTATTTTACATTTATCACTACTATCTTTGGGGAGGATGGGACAGATTTGCAGTGGGACAGGTGCCTTTCAGAGAGTAGGATCTAGAGTCATGAAGACTTGGATTCAAATCCCAGAATCCCAGCTGGATTCTCAAGGGTGGTTCTACTCCGCCTCTCTCAGCCCATTGGTGCCTTTCAGAGAGTAGGATCTAGAGTCATGAAGACTTGGATTCAAATCCCAGAATCCCAGCTGGATTCTTAAGGGTGGTTCTACTCCACCTCTCAGCCTATTTCATCTTGTGGAAAATGGTTGTCAGAACAATTCTTCCTTATAAGGTTTAATGCAGATTATAAAGTGCTTGGCAATTCCTCAAACATGATTAGTGCTCAGTCTGTTACCTCTTGTTGCTGTTTTCCTGCTGGCTGAAGGACATGGTAAGAAAGGTGCTCTCAGAAAAGCTCTCTCTGGGGTCACCTCCCAGGAAACTCAGCCTTTTGGCAGCTACCACCTGGGGTATCACTGAACAAGGTACAACTGCATGTGTCAGATGGCTCAGTGTCTAATCTCTTCTCTGCTTCAAATCTGTTTTAGCAGCTACCTTGAAAGTGACGGGACAATTACGGATATAAAGGTCTCTATATAAAAAGAAAATTTACCTTTTTATTATCAAGAATGCTTTTCCATTTTCCCTGCTTGTTTGAAATCAAGACAAAAGCATACAATAGTCTGGTACATATCAAGGTCTTTGTCACAATTATATATACATATGTGTATGTGTGTATATCATTTAATTAATCATGTATGGTCAGCTCTCTCTACCTGGGGATTCAACCAACTCAGATCAAAAATGTAGTTAGGCCTACCATGGATGCATCTGTGCTAAACATGTACATACTTTTTTCCTTGTCATTATTTCTTAACAATATAGTGTAACAACTATGTATGTAGCATTTATATTCCCCTGCTGATACTGAGGGATGACTATATTTAAAATACTCTTTTTGCCTTGTGAAATTATCATTTCTCTTTTCATGTTGCATAATCTATGGTTTCATTACCATTAAAGCATCAACCAGAAGCCTCTGAGTGCCAACACTATATATAAATATTGTAATAATAACAGAAGAAAAATCATTGGCCTAATTTTTACAAAATGATTTTGAAAAAGTATATCCCAAATTACTAATTTATTCATTTTAATTATGAAAAAGCTGATGCATACAAAGTAATCCTATGTAATATATATGGAAGTTCTAACTCATCCTAATGCATATCCTATAAACTCACCACACATCCTAAGACCTAGGACATTTCCAATGCCCTTGAAGCCCCAGGCTCCCCTCCAATCCCTTCCCTTCACCTCCCCACCCCCAGTGGTAACCGGTGTCCTGAATAATTCATTTATTTTAAAATAAAATTTGAAATGAGATCATACGAATTTAGGTATTAGCTT
This sequence comes from Mandrillus leucophaeus, assembly GCF_000951045.1. Classification (NCBI taxonomy): domain Eukaryota; kingdom Metazoa; phylum Chordata; class Mammalia; order Primates; family Cercopithecidae; genus Mandrillus; species Mandrillus leucophaeus. The sequence goes on along the minus strand of NW_012101165.1, from coordinate 432,710 downwards.
CTCCAGGGCCCTGGGATCCAGGCATTCCAAAGATTCTCTCCAGACTCTCAGGTAAAGGTATCAGTGAGAGCCCACTTCCCTGAGAGGGCAAGAAGTTTGTCTTTCTAAACACACAGGACAGGCTGAGCATGGTGGCTCCTGCGTGTAATGTCAGCCCTTTGGGAGGCTGAGGCGGGCAAATCACTTGAGGTCAGGAGTTTGAGACCAGCCTGACCAACATGGTGAAAGCCCTTCTCTACTAAAAATACAAAAACTAGCCGGGCATGATAGTGGACACCCGTAATCCCAGCTACTGGGGAGGCTGAGGCAGGAGAATTACTTGAAACCGGGAGGCAGAGGTTGCAGTGAGCTGAGATGTCACCACTGCATTCCAGCCTGGGTGACAGAATGAGACCTTGCCTCAAGAAATAATAAAAATAAACACACAAGACAAATGTCCTTATGCTGTCTAAAGTTGTAAGAAGTATACAGTGTGAACAAAGAATTCTCATCAAAATAAAATAAAAATATAGGCCAGGTGCAGTGGCTCACTCCTTTGGGATCCCAACACTTTGGGAGGCTGAGGTGGGAGGATCACTTGAGCTCAGAAGTTTGAGACCAGCCTGAGCAACATAGGAAGACCTCATCTCTACAAATAATAATAATAATAATAAATAGCTGGATAACTGGATGTGGCAGTGTGTGCCTGTAGTACCAGCTACTCTAGAGGCTGAGGTAGGAGGATTACTTGAGCCTGGGAGTTAGAGGCTGCAGTGAGCTGTAAGCCATGATAGAACTACTGCACTCCAGCCTGGACAGCAGAGGGAGACCTTGTCTCAAAAAAAGAAAAAAAAGTAATGAAAGCCATCCAATATTTATATTGAACCTCTCTCTTTTGCCCTTTGGTTTTCTCATTGGCCAGCAGGAGTCACAGATCTGCATTTGCAGCTGTCATTTGGTCAGGTGGAACTGGCAGACAGAAATGATGACTTCAGTTGCTTTCAAGTCTTCCAAGGAAGTTCTTGACCTTTATTATCCCAAAGGTCCCTAAATGGTGCTACAAGAAAGTACCACAGGGCGTGAATCATGAGCATGTCGGACCAATGTGGTGGCTGTGTAAGTGGATTCTCATTCATCTGTGAATCAGGTTAAAGAGGAATCATGTGCATATTTTGTGAACAAAATCAGTTCTTTCCACTAGTTTGCTATCTAATGAGCACTATTCATCAGCAGTGGAAGATCAGTTTTTAGCCTATCCTAAATCTGCATTAACTCAGACTGTTTTTGAATTTTTAATCATTTATTCAGGGATATTAGTAAAGTACAACTTTGAATTATTTATAAATAAAGGGTTTGGTTAACATGTTAAATATGTAAGCTACATTCCATGGTTTAGTTTTTAAACACTGGAGAGTACAACTTTTTTAAACCCTTTTAAATAACTTTAAAAACATTCACTTACATTGAACAGCTTAATTTGTTAATTAGAAACCATTTGTATTTATTCACCGTTTGAATAAGCTTCTAACGTTTTGCTAGCCTGGTGGAAGTTACCAGGTAGGTAGACTTGAATATTTTTCAAAATTAAATTTCTTTTAAAGTATTTTATAATTTTTACTGGCCTTCCTTCTAGTTGATCTATTTTAGTGAGACTTGACATCGCATTTGAGATGAGTACCAATGACTAGGTTAGAATGTGAGGGCTTATTTTCCATTTTAATAACTCCCTACATCACATACAGTTCCTTTGTTGGGATAAAAATCTCAGTAAAGTACACATCGGTCACTATAAATAGCAGCTACAAGCCTGTACATTCAGGAGAGTCTCCAGAGAGTGTATTTAAAACCCCACATTGTTTAGAATAGGAATTCTTCCAATGTTCATATTTTCCATTGTGGGTGACATGGACTATCCCATGTCACATCTTCACTGGGTTCTGTTTTCCTGTATCATTTAGGAACTCAGCTGACAGTTTCCAGCGGATTGCTCAATATGTGCTTTTTATTTTTCTAAGGGTAGCCTGGGTCTTTTTGTCCGGTGGGAATTTTGTATGCTTCATGGGGCTCTCCAAATAAAAGCTAGATAACTCAGAGCCGGCACCAAAGCAACTAGGTAATGAAAGAGTCCTTTATTTCTGGAGCTAGTAGCACTACTGTGCCCGCTTAGAATAACAGCAGTCAACCCATTTTTTATTCCCACAGAAAACTTTACACTGTTGGAAGGTTTTCTGGAGGTGGGGGGAGACTCAAGAGACTAATATGAAAAATGAGCAGGAAGTGAGCAAACAAACAAGCAGGATGAGGTGATGGGTTATCAGGCTGATTCAAAGACAAGAAGCATCCTCAGGTCTAATCACACTGCATCTTTCCCAAGGCATGATTGGCAGATACAATACATGTATATCTCTGCCCACTCCTTCCTTGAACAATTCTTCTGTTTCTCTAATCAAAACTGTTGTGTAGATCTTGATCTTTTTTTAGTGGGGGCTCATTTGGGGGATCTAATATTCCCTCACTATTTGTCCTTTGATGAAGATGAGAAAGGACCTATTATTAAGAGGTCTTAGGCAAAAATTGTGATGTAGAAAGAACTGATATTTGATTCCTGTCCTTCCTGCTACTACCTTTTAAGATCCTTTAACTCTTCCTATCTAACCATGAGAGTGTATTTTCCCTGAGCCAGCATCTTCATAGCATATCCTGGCTACCTAGGAATTATCATTGCTACAGATGCCCAGTAGCTTTTGAACTGAACAGAATGAAGTTTTTTAAAACTCTATACTGAGGCCGGGGAGAAATTCCCAAATCCTTTAGTCCCTAAGTGCCTCACGTCATACAAATTATGTCTCATTGTGGCATTGTCAGAGCTATGGTAGAGCTGAAATCAGAGACATATACCCGTCAGAAAGGTGTCAGTTTCCCATGAGAACTCTGCCTGAAGTGCAGAATTACTTCTAGAACACAGATTCTGGTGTCCAGTTGGGTTATGTCATCAGAAATTAACATACGCTGTCTTTCCTACATTCTCTGAAAGGGGGTTGGAAGCCCAAATCATTGGACAGTCTGTAGAGCAACATGTCCAAGAGCACACAGTCAGTGGCAGGGTCAAATCCGGAAACCCTGTCATTTACTGCAACTCTGGCACTTCTTTTCTTTGCATTGTGCGAGGCCCCACTCTCAATGTATTACCACATTAGAGCTAAATGTCCTCTAACTCCTGCTGAAGAGATTGTCTTTTAAATCAAGGACAAAAGAAAAGACACCGGATAAAAGTTCAGCAGATCAGGGTTTCCTTATCTATAAAAGAGAACTAACACTTCTCAGGGTGGCTGAGAAAATTAAGCAAGATATAGAAAAAATGTCATCGAAAGTGTGAAGGGTAATGCGCATGACATACGTTTATCATGTTGAAGTGCCTGGGTGATTACATTGGATTCACTTCTATATTAACTACATGGAGAGTTGCAGGTTTCATGCTGGTCATGTGCTACGTTTCAAAGGAATTTTCACACTTCTTACCCTACTACCTTATGCTAGCTGACTGGCTGTCAGGCAGTCAAAAATCAGATGCTGAGGAAACACAATGAAATAAAATGTCACCGTCACTCTGCCTAGAGCCTGTCACCTCTGGAGAGGGCTTAGGACCTCAATTGCAGATTAGGAGAGCCAAAGCCATTTTATCTTCCCTTTTCCTTTAGATGTGAATTGAGGAGAAAATGCAGAAGATTTAAAATTCTAGCTTTATCCCAATCAGAAGGAAACTGTGCTGTGCTTACTAGGAGACCCCTACTCCCACCTTAGGTCTTACATGGCACTTTTTACGTATGTTAACTATTATCATCTATTTTATATGTTTATTTGTTCTCATATCTGTTTTCTCCACCAAACTGAAAGCAACTGTAGATCAGAAACTACATCTTACTCATTTTTATTTCTCCAAGACAGCATACAATGTTGAATGAACACTAATACTTTAGTCCATATCTGTGTATTAAGGCACAACTGTGACAAATTTGCTAAGCTACTTGTGAGGGAGGCAGAAATGTCAGTGACATTTGTTGTGTCTTCTAAATGCTGGCACCATCAATACCTCTCCTGGGGTTTCATCACTCCTTTGCTGAGCCTTCAAGCCATTGCGATTTCAACTCCATATCTTTTCTCTAGAGAAATGAAGAGATTTATCTCATGTATTTCTTTGATAATTAAGGATAATTGGACTTTTACAACATATAATTTTGACCACTTATGCTTATTTAGTTGCATTGTGGAGGCAAACGATATGAATTTGGTAAGAGTCCATTTCCTTTTGTTGGCCTATTTACTCTAGTACTCAAGCCCTTAGTATATCTGCAATTAGTATCTGCCTTATAAATCAGATAATCATCAAATTAAAGGGTTTATACCAAACGTACAGGAGTCCAACAGTGAACAAACTGCATAATCAAAAATTTCTCTAATGAAAGATCAAGCTTGTGGTCAGGAGGAGTAAAGTATCCAGTTAATCCCAGAAGAATGGGCAGAAGTAGGATAAGGGTAGGGACAATCTCTGGCATGTATTTATCAACATTCTTTCTGATAACAGAATGTTTAGCATACAATAGAATGTAGTGTTTAACATATAAGTTGAGTTCAAAGTTTAGATTCCAAATGGTAAATGGTTTTCCAATATTGGGATGTAATGATGGACCAAAAAAGAAAAAAGAAAAAGAATGAAGTAATACATTAGAGCCCAATACTTTTTAATCAAAATACGAGGACTTAATTATTTTTTTCCAGTAAAGTCGAGCATTTTTATAAATGGTTTATGCTCCTTGAGTAGTGCTATTTGGAAGAAGGAGGAGGAGTATTTATAAATGGAGTTTCTTCATCATAAAATATACCCTTTGGTTAATTTGTTAACATAAAATTTGTAATTCAAATAAAGTTAGTGAACTGGAACTCTCAAAATACATAGACCCAGAAGCACAATAGAATAGCCTCAGAATTGTATTTTTACCTTTCAGCTTAATTTTTGATTCTTAGATCTACTGGGAAAAGGTCAGAAGGAAAGGTAATTTGAAGTTATCCTAGAAAGACTGAATTCTAAAATACCTAGGAGAATCTCAGATTACTTCAGCCCTCTCTACTTTGCAACATATTTTAGAAAGCTGAATTCATATTTCAGATCATTGGCTTTCAAATTTGAAGTGACTGTCTGCTTTTTTTTTTTTTTTAAGTATCATCTATTTTATTTTTTTGTTGTTGTTGTCTTCATAATGTGTTAACATTAAAAAGCTTTCCAGATGGCTTCTGGCTTTGAAATGAGAAAATTGAATATTTTTTTTTACTAAATATTTTCCCTTAAAAACCTGCCAGGCTGGTTGTTATTCTATAAATTAGCGAGATAAAAAAAGGCCCCATTTGCTTTTCTTGTTTTAATCTTAATAAGAGCTTGATTTCACTGCTCAATAACGTCAAAGTAAAATAGCATCTTAAAATGGAAAAGCTTTCTTCTCCTACTCTATTTCTAATCTCCTGCCTTAGGCTACCATCATAAAGGTACCTAAGATTCTACAGAAGAGCATTTCTGAGAAATACAATGCATAAGGGTCAAATTGCATTAGGTCTCCCAGATTGAAGCAAGTGGAGTCCAACTGTAATCCACAATATTAATGAGTGTAAAGAAAGAATGGCCAGTAGAAGCTGGCCGCGGTGGCTCACA